>NC_071096.1:21124517-21724517 GCF_027358695.1 Spea bombifrons | reverse complement strand
ACCTTAATTTTGGGGCCCGAAATTTGAAAAAAATGTATTACATAGTTATTGAACTCAAGTTTTATTCATCATAAAATTCATACTCATCATCCTCATCACTCCCATCCATTAACTGCCCCTAAATTAACCCTAAAGACCCCATCAACCATAACTGCCCCTAAATTAACCCTAAAGACCCCATCAACCATAACTGCCCCTAAATTAACCCTTAAGACCCCATCAACCATAACTGCCCCTAAATTAACCCTTAAGACCCCATTAACCATAACTGCCCCTAAATTAATCCCCACCTCCCCTAACTTTCAGCAGCCCAAATTTTTTACTTACTGTTAGATGAGTTTAGATTAGATGATTCATTTTTTACTTACTGTTAGATGAGTTACTTAGCCATGTGAACGCTATAAGGAAAGGGGCTAGGCCAATCTTCAGTAACTGCAGGGAGGGACTGTGAAGCAGAAAGGGGCAGGGCCGATTGTCAGTGTGACTGAAGTAGTAACTGCAATCTTCAACCACTGTATAAGACGCACCTAGTTTTTAGACCCAAAATGTCTTATACATGGGGAAATACAGTAATTACTTATATTAAAAGTAAAGTTTTCAGAAGTAAGAGTTTAAAATAAATAAGTCATTTTACTTACCTGACAGTGCTCACTAATAATAACAGTGAGAAGCATAAAGGCTAAAATAAAATTCTGCAGGAAAGTAAAGTACACTGTAGCATTTTACAGTTTATGGTATAATAAAGATACAATAAGTTCATCAGGTAGGTAGCGCAATAGTTATACAGGTGTTGGAGTGCAGGAAGTATGAATACATTATACCTGGAATTAGCAGTTGAACCTAGTGTTCACTAGGTGAATACAGTAGTAGGTTGTCCTCTGTTATGGGCATAATGTAATTAATCTAAATTATTGAAATATTTTGAAGGACTATACTTCTAAGTATGGCTCAGGGTAGACCTTCCACAAGTAACTAAGGTTTTCTTTCCTGAGTCATTTTGACATTTGGAGTTATTGTGACATTTAATGGAAATATAGCATTGTCACTGGATGGTGATAATTCTGAAGATTCTGTCCCCATGACAACATGCTTTTTGTCACAAGTTGACTATTACTGGCCATGCACAATGGGGAAGTCATCATATGACATTATCAGCCACTTGAGGGATGCAGCTATGAGATGGCAACCAGGAAAATACATTTCTGACAGTCAATTTTTTAAACAATGCTATGGAGCATTCTTTATGCTGCTTTTATAGTCATTATTTTTGTGAAAGAAACCATTGTCATGTTCTATATATTTCATTTTGTTCTCATTTTAACTATTAATTCATACAAAAAGCTCTGTCCTCAAGCTACCTTGCACACACAAAACACAGAGCAGTAAAATATTTAGCCCATATACACAACACAATAAAATGTATTCAATAACCAGTTAAGTTGTAGGTGTGCTGCAACATATTACTTCAACGCATAAGCATAATGAAAGGCTAATTTGGTTCTCCAAGGTCAGTCTGCATAATGCAAAGTTAATGAGGCAAAATAACAGTTTTCACGTTACTGATACTCATGTACAGTTCACTGTTTAGGAAAGCCCCTATGATTGTATTGTTCCAATATCTCCAGGGGTCAATGATTAGCCTTATGGCCAGGGACCTTGTATTAACCCTGAGATCTGAAAACAAAACATCCTTCTAGGAAGTTTCAACAATGTTTGTATTCTTTTATCCAAACGGGATTCCCGGGAGAATTATATTTTTTTTTCCACAAGCTGAACATTTCATTAGTAGCTGACCTGAGTTAAATTTAACTGTTAAGTGTTAAGTACAAGCAATCAAAATATTTACATATGTCATACTATATTATCTGCTAAAACATCAAAATGCATGAGATTGGTTCAAATAAATATGTTTTTAAAACTACATTTCTTGAGTATATTTTTTATTTAATATGTGTAGATTTTAAAGGTACAAGTAATATATTCCTTAGTGTCACGTTCTGCCCAGGCTGCGGAGCTGCATATCTGTCTTGCTTTAGTTTCTCTATTTTGGTTCAATCCATTCCTGGATTTCCTTTTGCTTTGTTCTGATCTTCCATTCCTTGCTTCTGCTTCAGCTCTTTGGTTCAGCTCTGTTTCCTTTATAAGGTGTGCCCCACCAGTGTGTTCTGTTTGTCTCAGTCTTCAGTCTAAAGGTATGTCTCAGTGCTATGTGTTTGGTTTACATGTTTGGTTTGTTTCGTACCACTGTCAGCAGGGATTAGTGTTAGGACCCACCGTCATTGGAGTACTTTGGGATAGTGGTGGGCTAAGCATACTATGGCCATATCATGTGACGGAATCTCCAATTGTTATCAATCAGTCTTAGGCTAGTTCCTGTATTCATGTTTGTCTGTCTCTTATGTACCTTTGCCCTTCTTCCTTGAATCATCTGAGGATTCTGGTTCCTCTCTCCTCTCCCCATGTCCCAGTTAATATGTCCTATTCTTGCTTAAAGGAGAAGCGCCCGAGGGTTCCGGCTCCTCACTACTTCACCTGTGTTCCTTGCCTTCTTCCCTGTCCTTTGTTGTGCCCTGTATCATGTATATCTTGTCTAGTAACGTTTATTCCTTGTCTGGTTCACTGTAGTGCCATGTAACGTATATCTTGTCAGGTTATGTTTCGTGCCTGGTCTCCCTGTCCCTTGCTTGTTATGTTTCTGCTATACCCTTTGCTTAGCTTCCATACTCCCTGCCTGCAGCATCCCGCACGTATTCTAGTGATATGTTTCATGCCTGCTCCAGGGTTCCTACAGGATTTCGCTTTGTTCTGGACTACATCCGCTGCCATATCAGGGCGCTGGTGTTTGGCTGCACAACCCTAGGTGCTCATCACCTGGGTGAGTGTGGTCACCCTGCAACCAGGCCCTGTCCAACTCCACTACTGCATTGTGACTCCTGCACACAATCTTTGGGCGCGCTGGGTCCTTTCAGTCATCTGCTTGGACCCAGTCCGTGACACTTAGTAAAAAAAATTTGTATTTTTAAAAGTCAAAATAAATAAACAAAAGTATTTATTTCTTAAAAGCTCATATCAAGGGCAATAGCATATGCAGCAGTTTAGCTGCCACATACAGGATCTGCATACAGGATCTGCCCCGGGTGCCACCCCTGCCTGTACTTTGCCAACACAGATGATGTTTTGCAATTACTTTTCAATGTGTCTCTCCGAGTTTTCAGCTACCCCCAGAAGTATACTATCTCATTATCCCCCCAGTTCTACAACTACAGACAGTTACCCCGGCCAAACCATCCATTTCCCTGGAACTGATTTCGGCCAGAAATAGATAGTGGAAGTGGAATTTTACTGACCCTATTGTCTCTGGGAGCCAGATTAAGGAGCAGTTGTGTACTCATTGTATCTCAATATCTCGATTTATGTTAATGTGTGCTTTGCTGGCTACATCCAGCCATGTGTGTGAAAAATAAAGCAGTCATAATTTTGTGTATACTCTACACTGAGTCTCGGCTAGTGACTGGGAAAACGGGGAAAGAGTATGTTGTCAGCAGAGGTAGTCTGTAGGACTATCCATTTTCTCCCCTTTCTGCATGGAACTGACCCAGGAGGTGACCCTAAACGGGTAGTCAGTCAGTTCATTTGGCCCATCAATGCCATTCCAAAGCTGGTGCCCAAAGCAATCTGCCCCTTCAAGAGCAGTACTCACTCACTTTACCTCTGCCTCTCCCGAAAAATAGAACTGTCAACTGCATCTTCTCTCTGGAGTATTCTCAGACACTGGGGGGGGCAACAGGGTGGCGGGCCCCTTCAATCCAGGGTTGGAGATCTGAGCCAGCTGCCCAGCATTTCTGGGGACGACAGGTGGCGACCACAGTCTCATCTACCTGTATGGGTAGGCAGTAGGGAGGAGTCGGGCAACTACAGTGACGCTGTTTTGCTAAATATTATTATTTTCACATATTTTATTTTATTAAAAACCCCTCAGTGTTTTGCTCACATCAGTCCATCAGTGAAGTGAACTTGTTGGGCTAGTAGTGGGGAAATTAATGGAAACTATGTTAAATGATAGGACTGCTGAACATCAGAAGTCACTTGGGTTTCAAGATAAAAAACAACATGGGTTTAACTTAGGAAGATCATGCTAAACAAATCTTATTGTTTTGCAGTAGACATTGAGTATCTGGATTTCAGTAAGGCCTTTGACACTGTCCCACATAGAAGACTTATCTATAGACTGCAATCACTGAGTATAGATCCCAATATTGCTGAATGGATTAGGCAGCGGCTGAGTGACAGAAAAAAGAAGGTTGTAGTCAATGGCGTATATTCGGAGCAAGGTCTTGTTACCAGTGGGGTACCTCAGGGATCTGCACTTGGACCTCTTTAATATTTTTTTATTGCAGAAGGTCTTGAAGGTAAGGTATGTCTTTTTGCTGACGACACAAAAATTTGAAACAGAGTTGCCAAATGGCAGATGAGTTAGGTAAACTGGAAAAATGGTCAGAGGTGTGGACAGAGCCAGATTCATTTAGGGGCTGATGGAGCTGCGTGGCTGATGTGGGACAGTAGACCAACATTCAAAGCTGCCGCCTAGTCGCGAAGTTCAAAGCAGCCGCCGTGTGGCTGTAAGACCACCTCCGCCGGCCGCTTTCACTTCATTAGGCGGTCGGCGGATGCGGTATTATAGCCGCATGACGTCTGTTTTGAACTCCGTGGCCAGGCCACCGCTTTGAAGACGTGATGTTCGAGGGGGCGGGGGTCACAGAAGAGTTTCTCTTGACAAGGAGAGGATCTTCACGTCAGAGGAGAGCAGGAAAAAGAAAAAACAAACAAAATGTAAGTACAAAAAAATAATTAGGGGATCCATATTCAAGGGAGGGGGTGGCTGGGTTTTGGTAATACAAAATCAATATAAACAGGGGGTGTGTGTGGCTGGGGAGAATTAATGTTTGTGAATGAGTGTGTGTGTGATAGCATGGATGTGTAAGTGTAGGGGGGTAGCATGGCATAGGGGGACTGAAATCACATTCCTATCATGCCCAGGTTCCAGCTTGTACTGGGTGCCTGGGCATGATAGGAATGTGATTGCTGTTAGCAATTATATATAATATTGTTGTTGATTGTTTTTTGTCCAATTTTGGTGTGTAACCATACTTTTATTACAAGTAGGTAACACTCCAAAATTGGACAGAAAAATTAAATTACTCCTATCATGCCTGTCAGCAATCACACTCCTATAATGCTAAATCAGCCAGTACATGCTGGAATCTGGATATTCCTGGGCATAATAGGATTGTGATTACTGTTAACAATCATATATGTGTTAATATTGTTGATTTATTTTTGTCTAATTTTGATGTTACTTTTAATAAAAGTGTTTTTTGGGGGTTTTGTTTTTAAAGGTTGGGGGGGTTATTTTCGGTTTCGGCCAAGTGAATGCTGAATTTTCAGTTTCGGTCCAGAATTTTCATTTCGGTGCATCCCTACAGCATATACTAAGCCAGACACTGAAGTGATAGTCCTACACCACATCAATGTTTGGCTTAGTATATAGCGATAGAGGTTATGCTGCATTATTGTCAATGTCTGGCTCAATGCATCGTGATAGGGATTATGGTGTACCACCGTCAATGCGTGCCTCAGTATATAGTGATAGGTGTTATGCTGTACCGACGTCAATGTTTGCCTCAGTATATAATGATAACAGTTATGCTCTACCACCGTCAATGTTAGCCTCAGTATATAATGATAGCAGTTATGCTCTACCACCGTGAATGTTTGCCTCAGTATATAATGATAGCAGTTATGCTGTACCACCGTCAAAGTCTCCCTCAGTATATAGTGATAGGTGTTATGCTGTACCCCCTGTCAATGTCTGCCTCAGTATATAATGATAACTAGACTTGGGCACCAGGGGGCTCTTCGTGTTCGGCTTCGTGCTCGTCTTCGGGGGAAAAAAAAATCTTCGTATTCCGTGAATATTCGCCCGTTCCTGTCTTCGTGCTCGTTTCCTCTTCGTTTTCTCCCAGCTACGTAGCAGAGGTTAATACAGGGTTAAGTACACATTGGAGCAGCAGCAGCAGATGCGTTCACGCCGTGAAGGTACGTGTGCGCGACTCTATTGGTCGCCGGAAGGGAGCTGGTCTGGCATCAACAAATGAATTGCAGAACTGCAGAATGTTGATGGCAGACGAGCCCCCTGCCGAAACGACCAATAGAGTTGCACACACGTACCTTCATGGTGCTATCCGAGGTGTACACAATACACATTGCCCGAAACTGAGGGCCAAGTTCCTCCGAGCAGTTGTCTTGTCTGAGACCTAGACAAATGCTCCAAGGAACTTGGCCTCCTTTTTATCATACACAGTCACACATCCATAGATGTTTAATAAAAGAATAGGGATTATTTTACATTTTTAAATCGATTTTAGACCACTTTTAAATACATGCCTTACATTTGCTACCTATTTACTATACCATACTTTGCAACAACCCAACTTTTACTGGACAGGACTGGAAAAAATTAGGACTGTCCACGAAAATGTTGGGTATGTTGGCAGGTATGCAAATGGAAAATCTTGGAGAAGAACTAAAAAATAGCTTAGGGTTAATGTATGGTTATGTTCAAGATTATTAGCAGTTAGCAGCACTGTTTTGGTTAAAGATGTATTGTCTAAATAATAATTTAATTTAAATTTTAATGGGTGTTAAAAAACAAAAATAGGAGTTCATTTAATTTTATTTTAAAGTTATATTATTATTATTATTATTATGTACTTTATTATATTTATTTAATGTTGTAGTGCTACCCTACCAGCTATACCTACCTACGTGCACTAGCATACCTAGTTTAGTTAAATTTGATGGGACAGGACTGTCCCTGAAAAAGTTGGGTCTGTTGGCAGGTATGTGGATGGAAAAATGTAATGGGGTGAAGTGTGAGTTATAGCGTTAATGCTAGTGAGTTTAGAAGTGAAGGCCAGGGCAAATAACAGGAGGAAAGGTCCTTGTGATTTGTGAATTGTATGTGTGTGTGTTATGTGTGTTATGTGTTATGTCACTGTGTTATATGTGTTATGTTTGGTAGGTTGTGTATCAGACGGAAAAAAATGAAATGGAAATGGAAAAAGAAGTGGAAAAGGCGAATGAGTGGGCAATTGGCGACTCACTCACCTGTTTCACCCCAGGACAAAGCATCCAAACAACTGTCAGTCCTAGACGTTTGGCATCGGACTTCCAGAGCTCAGACACTAGGCCCTAGCATAAGCTGGCTACTCTGGTGGAGGTAGCAGGCGTTGCCACACCGCAAACAGAGGCAGCCAGGGGGGAGAAACTACCCTTGCCATTAGGGACATTTGAGGCATGACTCTAGCCAGGAAGCGAACTGGCAAAAGATGCTGGCACCACCACCACCAGCAGCAGCAGCATTGGGAAAGGCGAATGAGTGGGCAATTGACGACCCGCTCACCTGTTTCACCCCAGAGCAAAGCATCCAAAGACTGTCAGTCCTAGGCCTTTGGGAGCAGACTTACAGAACTCAGACACTAGGCCCTAGCGTAAATTGGCTACACCGGCGGAGGTAGCAGACGTTGCCGCACCGCAAACACGTGCAACCAGGGGGAGAAACTACCTTGAACATTAGAGAAAGAAAATTAACTTTCCAAGCTAAGAGCTGGGTAACCCAACTTGGGCAGATTGAATTTAAGAAAGGCAATCTGCTCCATCAGATGAGGTGCCATGCTTTGAACAGTGGTTGGCGGACATGATAGTAGCTGCCGCGCAACCCATGAGAGTGCAGCCACACACTCTTCTTTTCATCCCACTAGCTAAGAGGATCAACATTAGGCGCAGAAGGAACTTCACAGAGGTAAAGTTTGACCATTTCAGCAGCACTACTCTCCTTTCTGCTGCTAGCTCTGTCAGATGGTCCAACTATACCCCCAAGTGCCTCTTCCCAAAACGCAGCTGCTCCACTCAGCTGTATTGTGCTGCTTGTGGCACTGCTGCTAATGCTGCTGCTAGGAGTAGCATCTCTTCCTCCTCCTGCACCTCTCCCTCCTCGGACAGCATTCCCATTTTACTCTGACAGTCACGCACCTTTTGAACCAATTGCTCCCGGTAGCTACTGAGAACATTGAATTTCATTGCTAGCTTTCCCTTAATTCTTGGATCGCAAAGGCACGCTAGCATCATTTCGGGACTTTCTTCCATGCGTTTGCGAAGGTGTACTTTTAGCAGATCCTTCAGCTTCCTGACTATGGCTGCTACGTCAGGATGTAGAGTGCCACCTTGAACAGCCTCACGGTTTTCAAGGAACACATCCATTTTGCTGCCTAGATGGGAGAACACTGGGATTACCTGGGCCAGACTGGCAGTGCTTGAGTTTAAATTTTCAGTGGCATCTCTGAATGGTTTAAGGACTGCCACTAGCTGGGCGATCACTGTCCAATCCTCCCTATTCAATGGAGATGTAATCCCAATACTATGCTCTGAGGCAAGATTATGTATTGCTCTCTGCTGCTCCAGCATCTCTAAAGTGGAGTTCTGTACTGACATCCTGTCGTAGGCAGTGTACGGGAAGACCTACCCTCTCTTGCTCTTCCCTCAAAAGTTGGCTAGCCTTAACACTATGGTGAAAGTGCCCAGCCATCTTTCTGCAGCGGGACAGAACTACTGCTGCTACATTAGTTCCTTCTGACATTGCGGCCTTCACTACAAGATGGATGATGTGGGCTGCACAGCGCACACCAACAATATGACCATCTCGCAGCACTTTCACCATATTGGCACCTCCGTCAGTTGCCACAAAACCAACTTCAACATTGGTGCCCGCCTCTGCTCCCACCCAAAGGCTAAACATTTTCCTCATTGCATGCAGTATATTTTGGGAAGTGTGCTTTTCATCCATCACTTCTGCATGGAGAAGGAAAGATCGGTAGCCTGCTGCAGCAGCTTCCATTGACACACCGGGCTGCCACCAGTGTGCTGTCAAAGAAAGAAAGGCATGCTGCTCACTAGGTGCACTCCACAAATCTGTTGCTGACCAGCAGCCTTGGAAAGCTCCTCTTTTACTGCTGAAACACAGGACCGATACAATGAGGGGACAATGTTCCTACTGAAAGTGGAACGTGACGGAACTGTGTATTGTGGAGCCACAGCCGCCATCAATTGTTTGAAAGGCTTCCTTCAATCATGGAGAAGGATGCCCCTCCAACAGCAACTGACCAATAAGTCGCGTTACTTTATTGGCCTACTGTTTGGACATTGACCTCTTGGAGTGGAATGCCACAAATTGTTCCAGGGTGGGCTGGACATGCAGTGCTTGATCGGCTTGTTTATCCTGATCTCCTGAATCCTTACCTCGGCTACATTTATCGGCTATCCTGCTCTCCGGAATCTCGGCTTGTCTGAACTTGTTCTGTCTTGGAGTCCTACCTGACTACGGTGTGTCCTATTTACTTGTACGTGACACAAACATATCGTAACCTGCAACTAAATAGTATAAGCAAAAATCCTTCTTAAATAAAATAGGAAGGACTAGTATATTATAAAAATACCAAATATAAATTTAATAAAAAACATATATAAAAAATTAAAAAAAATATGAATAATTCAAATCTTCAATAGAAATGGTCACAGGAAATAACTTGTATGCTTACAAGAGCAGACGCAAATATGCGTGTTATAAAAGCTTCACAGAGACGCCGGCAGTAGAAGCCTTGATGTAGTTTCAGCGTCTCTCCTCTCGGCAATAAACCGCAAACCGCAGACCACAAATATTCGTAATGAGTAGTGTTGATCAATTCTTTCAATTAGCAGCAAACCGCAAAAATGTTCGTGGTGGATAATGTTGAAGGTTCCTTTCAATCGACGTTTTCTTTCTAACGAAGATGCCGTTGTAATTTCCGGATTCCGTGTATATGGTGTATTCCCCCAAATAGGGTCTCAGAGGATCCAAAATAGCACTGCGCATTTCGCCAAATATCTCGGCTTCATCAGGTGCATTCTGATTGTGACACAAAGTCCGTTTTTTATATTGTCTAATGGTATGCTTAATTGCATCCTCCTGTATTATTGTATTTAACCCATTCACATCCATTTAAATGGAGGGAGAATATACAGAGATATATATACTAATTAATAAAAAATAATTTATTCAGGATTCTTTAGTGAAATATGTAAGATTAAATATATATGAAAGAACATTTAAAGAAAATTGAGTCTGAGATTAGACAAATTGAGGACAATATACATCAAAATGTGGATACTTCTGAGATAAAAAATAGAAATGATGTTTTAAAAATAAAAATACAGAAAATAGAGGAGTCAATTATAGAGAATAAAAAGAAAAAACTAAAAAGAGATCAGGAGGACTATCAAAAAGGGACCAATAGAATCCCTACTAAAAATCATAATATACAAAAATTTAGAAATAATTTTAACCAAGACACAAAGGATAAAGGAAGTTTTTCCCGAAATTTTAGAAACAATTATTTTAATAAATCAAAGGAGAGGTATACTCCACAAGATAAACCTAATGACTATTATAAGAGAGATTTTAAATCACAAAATAAATTTAATAAAGAAAGAAATCCCACAAATAGAGCCCCTATGGGAGATAGAAATCAGGATCATTATATAGAACACCACAACACACAAGATTCCAGACGTTCTTTTTTAGAGAGGGAGCGATACCAAAAAGAGGATCCGGGAAAAGAATGGAAATGGAACCTCCCAATGAGAGAAAATCAAAGCAAATTCCAGTCATTCTCTCAATCCCCCATAAAAAGAAAGAAAATACTCAGAGATGTAGAGGACATAGAGGAAAGGGAACCAAACTCAATGTAGAATCCAATGAAGACATTATCAATATTTCAAAAATTACTCTCAACCCCATAGAACTTAAGTTACTTTCAAAAGGGCTAAAATTTGCCCCAAATAAAGGGCCTAGTGGCTTTGAACTTTTTATGGATGCACAAAAATTTTTACGAAAGTTAACCATTAAAAGGTTTTTTATGAAAAAAGAATTAAGTATGGAAAGTAATGAACTAGTACATACAGACACTATCAAACATACATCTTTTAAACCTAAATCTCATTTTTTTCCGCATCAAGAAAAAAGTGAACACCTACAAGTCTTCACTGATATGCTACTCCACGAATTTGAAAAAATTGAAAGATACACTAAACGTAAACACAACCTTACGAAACAAGAACAGAAGAGTTTAAAAACATTAAAAGAAAACAAGCAAATCGTGGTTAAAGCCGCGGATAAAGGAGGGTCCATTGTTGTTATGGACAGAGCGTATTATCTACAGGAGGCACATCGTATTTTGAATGACGAGATCACGTACAAAAAATTAAAAATAGATCCCACTAAGCCTTTCCAAAAGGAGTTCAAAGAACTTTTAACAGAAGGAAAACACAATGGAGTTTTGAATAGTCAAGAATTCAGCTTTCTGAATATAGAATTTCCAAAAGTGGCTATTTTCTACTTTTTACCTAAAATCCACAAAAATTTAACTACTCCTCCAGGAAGACCTATAATTAGTGGGATCAACTCTTTAACAAGCAATATGTCACAATATGTTGATTTTTTCCTTCAAAAATATGTTACCCTTTCTCCATCTTATATACGGCATACTAAACATATATTGGAAATATTAAAAGAAATAAAATGGTCATCAAATTATATATGGGCCACAATAGATGTATCATCCCTGTATACGGTTATTCCTCATGAAAAAGGAGTACAGACCATTGAAAAGGTCTTAAAAGAAGACGAAAAAATGGACCCTCTACAACGAGAATTTATCTTAAAATGTATACAATTCATTCTCGCTCATAATTATTTTTGGTTTCAATCGAATTTTTTCCTACAACTATGCGGTACCGCCTTGGGGACCAGATTCGCACCCAGTTACGCTAATTTATATGTGGCGGACTGGGAACAAGAACATATTTGGTCCCAAAACCCTTTTTTTGCGAATCTGGTCCTCTGGCGCAGATATATCGATGATATTCTTATAATCTGGAATGGTCCTTTAGAAAAGCTAAATTCCTTTATCACCTATGTAAACTACAACAACTATAATTTACAGTTCACCTCGTGCATACATAAAGAAGAAATCAACTTCTTAGACCTCACCCTCTACATTAAAGGAGAAGAGATTCATACAAAAACGTACTTTAAGCCAACCGATAAAAACAGCTATATTAATTATACCAGCTGCCACCATCCGAACTGGTTACGTAATATCCCAAGAGGACAGATTGGTCGCATTCGGAGAAACTGCACGGAGGATAAGGAATTTATAGTCCAAAGTCAAAAATTAATATCAAAGTTTGAAGATAAAAACTACCCACAAGATCTACTACAAGATAGTTTTAAACTCATAAAAGGAAAAAAGAGAGAGGAATTCTTCAAAAACCAACAGCATCCTAAGAAGAATTTTGAGTTTTCTTTCTGCACCAGGTACAATGATAAAGCATTCGAAATCAAGAGAGCCATCAAGAAGTGCTGGCCCATCTTGAGAGAGGATAATATCCTGAAAGATTGCTTACCCGAGAATCCAAACATTATATATAAAAAAACAGAAAACTTAAAGTTACTATTGGCACCCAGTGCATTACCAGAGATGGATAAGAAAAATTCAAATTTCCTTTCCATAAAAACTCCTGGGTACCACAAATGCGGGAGATGTAAATTGTGTAGAATATGTGGCCCACAAGAGAAAAAAAGTTTGACTTTTAAATGTATAAACACGGGGAGAGAGTATAAAATTAAACATTTTATCAATTGTAACACTACCAATGTGATTTACATGTTGGAATGTCAATGTGGAGCTCAATACATAGGGCGAACCTCTAGAAAATTAAAAATTAGGGCCCTTGAACACATAGGAGGTATTAGGAATAACAACCCTAAACATAGCGTGCCTAGACACGCAAACAATTGTAAGGATTTCTCTCTTGAGAATTTTAAAATCTTAGGGATAGATATTGTCACCCCACATTGGCGGGGAGGAAATATCAAAGAAATGTTGGCCAAACGAGAGACTGAATGGATCTATAAGTTCCAGACACATAAAAAAGGGGGACTCAATATGGAACTGGATATTTTAGCATTTATGGATTAATTTATTAATTATTTTACCATACCTCCACTCTATCCCTTATAGTTCATCTCTTATTCATACCATATATTTTAAATAGATTTATATTTTATCTTTTAAAACTTTCTCTCTATTTAGCATAATATTACATTTATATAGATATATTATATTTTGTATTGGGGTAATATTTTTACATTTAAAATACATACACTATATATTATAACATTTAATTCTCAACATAGATCACAATACAATATAGTAGTCTATATATTATATTTTATCTCAATATAGATCACAATAAAATATAGTAGTTTATTTTATCTTTATATTATCTCAGCTATTTTTACATATGTATTTATAATATACTGTACTAATTATAATATTTTATTTTATTTTAATATTGCAGTACTCAGCACATATAGATTCGCAATATATTATACGGATAGAATCACTTCCTTTATCGATGTCACATAAGCAAATTAATATTTAAAAAATGATTTAAAAAAAAAAATAAAAAAGTTTTAAAAATGTTTTTAGTAATAATAGAACTAGATCCTCATTATCTTGATCTCCATAGTCGTATGACACTTCCTCTATTTAACTTTTTCTTTAGTAATTTTATAATATGTTTTATTTCATCTTACTATTTTTCCATGATATTTAACATATAATTCATTACGGACAATTATCTGGTCTACCCAACCTCTATTGTAAAAGATAGAACATATTTTAAGTCATTTAAACACACATATAAAAAAATTTAGACACTTTATTTTATTTTATTATTTTTTCACTTTATTCACATAAAATGCTTTAAAAACACAGCCACATGTCACAGTAATAATTTAATAAAATGTAAATAAATTAATATATCACATTCTATGATATTCTTATATGAATAAATTAAATTAACCAATTATCTAAACACAATTTCTTTCGAATAATAGAAATTATTTTGCACAACACATCTGGCTGAAACGATTTAATATTTATATAGACACTTTAAAAACGGGTTATAACACATCCGGAGTATCTGTTGTCTTCCTTCTGTATTCTTTAAGTCTTCCTTCTGTCCCGTTTTCCTCCCGTTCGGTCTTTTTTTAGACATAGCGGTCGATTTAAAACTCACTTACCTGTTAGGTTAACTCTAACCATTTATATTCTTTTATTTCCCATGTATTGGGAGAATCGCGGTATGATCTCCCTAAAACGAAGGCTGAAATCTCTGGTCGATCTCGTTTTTTAAAAATACAAGAGACGCGATGGCGGTGCGCGATGACGCACACAACGTGCAACGGAGCGTGATGACGTATACGGAAACTTAGACTCATACGGAACACAACTACCTTCAAAGAAAGAAAAAACGAAAAATACATAAGATATCCATACGTAACAAGACGCGATGACGCACATAACACGCAATTAAACCATTGGACGAGAGAGGGACAACGTGGGACAACACCTATACGGAAATATTTATAAAAACATCACAGAAACAGAAGAAAACTACTTACCGAATTGAGAACACTTCTACTGAAGAAGCCAATTGGCGAAACGCGTTTGGAAGGACTCATTTGAACTTTATTGATTCCAGAACCAGTGGTTTGTTTACATTTACGCACTGATGCACTTTGGGTGCTTGGACTTAATGTAAGTTCTCCTTTTTTTGCTGGTCAGATTGATTTTTTTACTTTATTTATATATTTTTAATTTATATTAAAGATACTTCTACACTATTGTATATCCATATTTATTATTAAAGACACTATTATATTTACTTTAGGTTTGTTTCCCTTTTTATATATCTGCGCCCCATAATTTTTTTGTGTTTAGATTAAATATATAAAAAGTATATATAAAAATATATATACATATACTTAATTAAATCCCACATAAATTATATCACAATTAAAATATTTATTTATTAGTCAATTTAAAAAACTTAATTAGACATATAATTATCCATATATTCTTCCTCTCACAAAATACAAAAATATATAAAAAATATAAATTTACCACTCTAAATATATATATATTTAGAGTGGTAAATTTATATTTTTTATATATTTTTTGTATGTACTGTCACGGAACCGGGTCCATACAGACGACTGTAAAGACCCAGAGCTCCCAAAGCTGGAGTTCAGGAGTTACGGTGAAGGAGTGGAGTTGGACAGAGCCTGGTGCAGGGCGACCGCACTCTCCCGGTGGACATCAGGGTTGTGCTGCCACATACCAGTGCCCTGACATAGCAGCGGATGATGACAGTACAGAGCAGAACTTGGAGATATCCTGCAGGCACCCTGGAACAGGCATGAGACATAGCACTGGAATCATGTGCAGGATGCTGCAGGCTGGAAGTAGGGAAGCTAAGCAGAGTATATAGCAGAAACATAACAAGAAAGAGACAGGGAGACCAAGCAAGAACCATAACCAGACAAGATATACATAATACAGGGCACAACAGCAACAAATTAACAGATATAGAAAAGGCTGACCTTGATGGACGCATGTCTTTTTTCATCCTATGTAACTATGTAACTATGTAACAGGGAACAAGACAAGGAATACTCAAGATCCGACATGAACAGGACAGGACACCCCTCTACCGGGGTTACAAGACAGGACACCCCCCTACCGGGGATACAGGACAGGACAACAAGGCACAGAGCTGACAAGACTTACCAGGCAACACATGACAAGAATACACAGAAACCACAGGACCAAACAGGACTAGCCTAGGACTACAAGATAACAATTGGAGATGCCGTCACATCTTATGGCCATAGTATGCTTAGCCCACCACCACGCCAAAGTACTCCAATGACGGTGGGTCCTAGAGACTGCCTACAGAGGAATTAAACATGACCCAAACATAAAATCCAAACACATATCAAAAAGACATACCTGTAGACTGCAGACAGACAAACAGAACAAGGCAGTCCAGAACAGGACAACAAGGCATAGAGCTAACAAGACTTACCAGGCAACACATGACAAGAAAACACAGAAACCACAGCACCAAACAGGACTAGCCTAGGACTAATATTATGTTTATCCTTTTTTGTTTTCACATTTAAGAGAGTTTGCTTTTCAATTTGTTTTACTATTTGGCTATAAACAATTACTTGAAAGGCAAACTCTCTTAAAAGTGAAAACAAAAAAGGATAAAGATAATACTATTAATAATATACCTATGATTTTCGACTTCAATGTTGGCTATAAACAATTACAAAAAATTGTACAGACTCATTGGTCTATATTATAGGTCAGAAAGAGATGAAATGGGCATTTAATTTACAGACCTTAGCCCCAAAAGGATTCAATATCGATTTTGACTTATTAAATTTGTTATAATAAAGTAATTTCTAAACAATTTTAAATAAATTAATAAATTATTAAGTCAAATAAATTATGGATACCATTGATATTATTCTTTTATAAATATATATTTTGTTATTCTATTTTCACATATTTTGATATATATATGTTATGATTATAATAATTTGTAGAAAGGTATTATTAACTCTTATATTAAAATGGAATGTACATATATATATATTTAGAGTGGTACATTTATATTTTTTATATATATATTTTTATATATTTTTTGTATTTTGTTAGCGGAAGAATATGTGGATAATTATATGTCGAATTACGTTTTTTAAATTGACTAATAAATAAATATTTCATATATATAATTTATGTGGGATTTAATTAAGTACAGTGGGGCAAAAAAGTATTTAGTCAGCCACCAATTGTGCAAGTTCTCCCACTTAAAAAGATGAGAGAGGCCTGTAATTTTCATCATAGGTACACTTCAACTATGAGAGACAGAATGAGACAACAACATCCATAAATCACATTGTCTGATTTTTAAAGAATTTATTTGCAAATTATGGTGGAAAATAAGTATTTAGTCAATAACAAAAGTTCATATCAATACTTTGTTATATACCCTTTGTTGGCAATGACAGAGGTCAAACGTTTTCTGTAAGTCTTCACAAGGTTTTCACACACTGTTGCTGGTATTTTGGACCATTCCTCCATGCAGATCTCTTCTAGAGCAGTGATGTTTTGGGGCTGTCGCTGGGCAACACAGACTCTCAACTCCCTCCAAAGGTTTTCTATGGGGTTGAGATCTGGAGACTGGCTAGGCCACTCCAGGACCTTGAAATGCTTCTTACGAAGCCACTCCTTCGTTGCCCGGGCGGTGTGTTTGGGATCATTGTCATGCTGAAAGACCCAGCCACGTTTCATCTTCAATGCCCTTGCTGATGGAATGAGGTTTTCACTCAAAATCTCACAATGCATGGCCCCATTCATTCTTTCCTTTACATGGATCAGTCGTCCTGGTCCCTTTGCAGAAAATCAGCCCCAAAGCATAATGTTTCTACCCCCGTGCTTCACCGTAGGTATGGTGCTCTTTGGATGCAACTCAGCATTCTTTCTCCTCCAAACACGACGAGTTGCGTTTCTACCAAAAAGTTCTACTTTGGTTTCATCTGAGCATATGACATTTGCCCAATCCTCTTCTGGATCATCCAAATGCTCTCTAGCAAACTTCAGACGGGCCCGGACATGTACTGGCTTAAGCAGGGGGACACGTCTGGCACTGCATGATTTGAGTCCCTGGCGGCGTAGTGTGTTACTGATGGTAGCCTTTGTTACTTTGGTCCCAGCTCTCTGCAGGCCATTCACTAGGTCCCCCCGTGTGGTTCTGGGACCTTTGCTCACCGTTCTTGTGATCATTTTGACACCACGGGGTGAGATCTTGCGTGGAGACCCAGATCGAGGGAGATTATCAGTGGTCCTGTATGTCTTCCATTTACGAATAATTGCTCTCACAGTTGATTTCTTCACACCAAGCTGCTTGCCTATTGCAGATTCAGTCTTCCCAGCCTGGTGCAGGTCTACAATTTTGTTTCTGGTGTCCTTCGACAGCTCTTTGGTCTTGGCCATAGTGGAGTTTGGAGTGTGACTGTTTGAGGTTGTGGACAGGTGTCTTTTATACTGATAACAAGTTCAAACAGGTGCCATAAATACAGGTAACGAGTGGAGGACAGAGGAGACTCTTAAAGAAGATGTTACAGGTCTGTGAGAGCCAGATATCTTGCTTGTTTGTAGGTGACCAAATACTTATTTTACCAAGGAATTTACCAATGAATTCATTAGAAATGCTACAATGTGATTTCCTGTATTCTTTCCCCCCATTCTGTCTCTTATAGTTGAAGTGTACCTACGGTGAAAATTACAGGCCTCTCTCATCTTTTTAAGTGAGAGAACTTGCACAATTGGTGGCTGACTAAATACTGTTTTTGCCCCACTGTAAAATGAACATACTATCTAAATTTTTGTACCTCTTTCAATGTCTACCTATTTTTCTCCCCCGTCCATACTTCAGGGCATGCCACAGAGTGTTTTGGAAATACGTATGGGGAGATAGGGCCCCATGGACTGGCTTTTGCTCACCTGGTCAGATCTAAACTCACGAGGTTTGCCTAACTTGGAGTGGTACTGGATGGCTTCCCACCTACGTCGGGTGGTCGAGTGGTCTATCGCTGACCCTAAGCTGTGGCTTTCTCTTGAAAGCTCCTTCTTCGAGTCACATATTTTGGCGGTACCATGGCTACCCGATCAAGACTCACACCACGATCTCAGCCACGCTGAAGGTTTGGCAGAAACTTACATCCGACAACTGCTGACTACCGACCCTAGTCCACTCTTACCTCTTACACATCACCCCGACCTAGACTGGAGTATCGCTGGAGGCACTGCCTGCTTTCTCACTCCCAAGCACGTCCACTATATTAGAGTGTGCCATGTTATAAAGGGGGCTGCCATGCGACCACTTACGGAGCTGACAAATCAGAATCCCACCGCTTTCCCCGGGATTTTTGTATACCACCAACATTGTTCCCTCTAACTGTTCCTATTCCTGTTCTATATTTACTGTTTAAATATAAACAGTAAAGAGGTTATATACAAAAGGGACTATCGAGGAGGTGACCCATGTACAAGAAAGAAAGACACATAGCTTTCAGAGGGCGCGGACACGAACAAAAATTGTGCGCACAACCAGTAACGTACCGAAGGGGGCCGGTCTGCCACTGGTTGTGTGCACGGCACCCCTCCAGAGACGGACAGTAATGTCCGCCGCTAGAGGAGCAAGCTTGGTTGGGGAGATCAAGGATCTCCCTGTAACCGTCTTTAAAAAAAATCAAGGGAGCTGGAGGTCTGTTAATGCAGACCTCCGATCCTGCTCCCTTTCGATGCGTGCGGCAACTGATGGTGTGCGTCGGGATTTGTTGTCATATCCCAGAGCACAGCAAGAAGCCACGCCCACCGCCTCCACTGCAAAGGAAGGAGAGGACACAGAAGAGGAAGAACGAAGAGGAGGAAAAGTGACAGGTAGGAAAACATTCTGTGAGAGTGAATTAGTAAGTGTGTGAGAGTGATGAGTGTTATGCTGTAGTTTAAACTTAATGTTTGTGAATGAGTGTGTGTGTGTGTGATAGCATGGATGTGTAAGTGTGTGGGGGGGATAGCATTTCATAGGGAGGCTGTAATCATATTCCTATCATGCTCAGGTTTCAGCATGTACTGGCTGCCTGAGCATGATAGGATTGTTGTTAGCAATTATATATTTGTTGTTAAATTTTGGTGTGTTAACCACACCTTTATTAAAAGTAAGTAACACACCAAAATTGGACAGAATGTATATTAATATTAATATATTAATATATATATATGATTGCTAACAGCAATCCCACTCCTATCATGCCCAAGCAACCAGTACATGCTAGAACCTGGGCATGATAGGAGTGTGATTGCTGTTAAATATATATATATATATTATTGATTTTTTGTTGTCTAATTTTGGTGTGTTACTTTTAATAAA
This sequence comes from Spea bombifrons, assembly GCF_027358695.1. Classification (NCBI taxonomy): domain Eukaryota; kingdom Metazoa; phylum Chordata; class Amphibia; order Anura; family Pelobatidae; genus Spea; species Spea bombifrons. Next base: position 21,704,510 of record NC_071096.1, on the reverse strand, counting down.
AGTGTCTTTCTTTGTTTTTCAAGGTGTGTGTTGGGGGTCATTTTCAGTTTCAGTCAAGTGAATGCTAAATTTTCAGGTCCAGAATTTTCACCCCTATATATATATATATATATATATATATATATATATATATATATATATAGATATACACCGTATTGGCTCGGATATAGGCCACACCCTAAAAGTTTGGTGCTTTTTTAAAGAAAAAGTTTTTTTCTTTAAAAAAGCACCAAAAAAAAAAAAAACATGCTGCCACTCTGTCTCCCCCCCGAGATATGCTGCCACTTTCCTCTCCCCCCGAGATATGCTCCCACTGTCCCCCCCCGAGATATGCTGCCACTGTCCTCTCCCCCCGAGATATGCTCCCACTGTCCCCCCCTGAGATCCCCCCGAGATATGCTGCCACTGCCCCCCCGAGATATGCTGCCACTATCCTCCTCCTCCCCCCCCGAGATATGCTGCCACTCTGCCCACCCCGACTTACCGGAGCAGACTCCCGGGTGTCTTGCGGGGCCAGCGGGGGGCATCTGCGCAATACGCGTATACAACCGGAAGTTGTATACGCGTATTGCGTAGATGTCCCCTGCCGGCCCCGCAAGACACCCGGGAGTCTGCTCCGGTAAGTCTTGGGGGCAGAGGTAAAACTCATCGCCCGGACGTCACCGGCTGCGGCGATGCGGGTAAACAACCCGGAGGCTGTTTACCCGCATCACCGCAGCTGGTGACCGTCCGGACGATGCGCTTAGACAACCTCCCGTGCCGGCACCCCCCCCCCCGTGGGAAGTGCTGACAGGGGAGGCTGTCTGAGCGTATCGGGGAGTAGGATTCGGGGTCTAGCGCCCGGGCATCGGGCGCTAGACCCCGAATATGGGTCGCACCCCCACTTTAAAGACTTAAAGTGGGGGAAAAAAGTGCGGCCTATATTTGAGCCAATGTAAAATATTCTAATACATTTTCTAACCTCAATTAAGAAATGGACCATATATAATTATTAGTATAGGCAATAGTCAAAGATATGTAATCATTGTTCATAAATAAATGATAATTAAGATATATTAATGTTTCAATGGTAGGTTTCAAGGTTTCCTTGACCTTAAATATAGAATGAAGGATTTGCTGAACATGCAGTCTATAGATAGGATAGTAGCTTGCTAATGCATGGTATAGTTGTAACTCTAAAAGGGCATTACAATATACGTACAGCGACCACCTAAAATAGGGTTTGGGCGTGTAAGACCTAAGTGAACATGTTTGAACACCTAATTAGGTGAAGACCAATAGACTGACATCATTTTCAAATGATATATAAGCTTGGTGTACGAGAGGCATGGGAGGAGAGGTAGAGGAGAGATGTACTTGCCATCCACAGACTCTTCTTGTCCCAACACTCCCTCCCTCCATCCTCAGGAATGCATAGGACAGATGCCATCAACTAAATTCCTTTCCAAGGTTTTGTAAGACTTGTTTCGTATTATTTTTATCTTCTTTTTATATTCTTCTTTTATTTTTGTTCGTATTAAATGTTTTACCTTTGTTTGCATCTAAGTGACTCTGCCTATTTTTGACGCACATACATTTATATGTGATCCAATTATTTGAAGTTTGTATTGGCCCTATATATTTTCTTACATATCTGGCGTGCCAGCCCTGCGTATTTTTTCCTGACCTTTGCCCTCCAGCTTGCTCAGGGGGAAGGGCAGATATATCTGTACACTTTTTGCAAACTGTCGGGAGAAGATTAAGAAAAGAACCTTTAAGGATACAGACTTTCAGATTTTATTGGAACCAAAAGTGCTAAAAGACGCTATTGACGGCAGACGCAAGAAAGCCATACAGCGTGATACAACAGCCACTCAAGGAGAGTTCACTAAACAGGGTAAGTCATGGATTTTATAAAAACATATGCTAACAAAAGTAAAATAACTTTTCAATTTGATAATTGTCCTACTAATGCACAGTTATGGGCTAGTATGTACAAACAATGTGAGCTAGAGAATATGAAGATAGATAAGAAATTGTTATGTATTGATAAACTTAAGAAGAAACTGCAAAATGTCCTAAGCATGTTTAAAACGTTTAATGACTTGATTGTGGAGGATTTACAACCTAGACAAAGTATTTGCATGATTAACAAAGTCGTACCAGAATCTAACCCTGATGACAATACTGACGACTTTAACAGCTGTCCCGACTGTTTTGTTTTAGCTCAGCAATTAGAGAACTTGGAGAGGGCTAGGGACAGACAAGCTCAGTTACTGTCTAAACTATGTTTAGAAAATAAGAAAGTGTCAGTTATCACAAGACAAGAAGGTAAGAAGGGTGTATCTTTTGTCCCTGAAATAGCTGGTACCTCAACAATAGATTCTGATGAGGAACTTGACGTAGGAGGAGTTGAGAGACAAAAGCTCAGAGACAGTGCAACAAAATTGACTTTAAAAATTAATGATCAATTAATGAAAATTGCCAAAGATATTCCTAAATATGACGATAAGATGGATGCATTCCATAATAGCGATGTTTTTGAAACAAATACAGACAAATTCCAATTAAGTAATAAACAAAGAAACGCCATTTTTAAGCTATGGATACCTTCACGTATGTCCAAAAGGTTACAGGACACACCTACAGAGGATGCATTAGGTCAATTAGTGCATGCAAATGACATGGATAGATTGAAACAATTAATTCTGTTTACAACTGGTGACTCATCTCCATCTCTTGACTTAATCGAATCTCTAAAAGTAAATCTTCAAGATGATCCCTTTGCATTTTTGTTGAAATTTGAGAAAGCCTATAGAATGGTAATGGGAGTTGATGATGGAGATGAACCACAGGCAATGATTATAGCATTTGTAAGGAAATTTAAATATCTAGATCCTGTATCTGTTCAGCTTGCCTCTGAAAAACCTAGTTTGCAAGAAGCAGCCATATTCATTGATCGTATTAGAAGAGCAATGAAAATGTCAACTGTAAAGGTAAAAGTATCTACAGTACAGGAACTAATTGACAAACGGCGAGAATTAACTCAGAATGACTGTCACAAGCCACAAACTAATCCTACTAATTTTGAACGATTTGATAATACTAACCGAAAGATATTCAGACCAAATGTTAGTTGTTATCATTGTGGTCAAAGAGGACATTTGAAGTGGCAGTGTAAACAATTTCTTCAAAATAGAAAATTTGTCCCTAGAACACAAAATTATGGGAAAGAAAATGGGCTGATGCCAACAGCCCCACCTACTGGTGAACAATTTAAGTCAACGTCCCCATACACTCCACTAATTAGACAGGTGCAAGAGCTCACAACAAATAGTACTGCTACTAATGTAACAGGAAAGAATGTCAGGGGGGGTCTGACACCCTCTCAGTGACTAGATAAGAATCAATCACTCTGTAAGTTGACCTATGTAGCTCCAGTGTCAACTGACAACTGTGGCAGACCATATGTCAAGGGAAAATTACAGGGAAAAGAGATTACATTCCTAATTGATACAGGAGCTCAATTAAGTGTGACTAATCAAGCTTTACCTATAACATCTAACTCACCTGTTTGCACGATTGTAGGTTTTAGTGGAAAAGGTAATACTTCAGCAACTTTGGTTACTGGTGTTTTGTTTGAGATTCCTGGCTATTTGTGTACTGAAATTGATATCTGGCATTGTCCTAGCTCAGAAAATATCTTAGGGGCCGATGTAATGAGAGAACGAGGTTGGGTCATTGACTTAGGGAATCAAGTGATTTGGAGAAGTAATAACCTTAAAGGGCCTGTAGTAATTGATCCAAGTGACTACAGTGTAGTGGCCGTCATCAATTTAATTGAGGAGGTATCCCCAAATCATGTTTGGCCACAAATGGATTGTAATGACTTGACTCTTGTAGAAATTGTGCAGAAACATCCCTCGTTATGGGCTCAATCTAAGAATGAGGTAGGGACAATGAAAGATGTTGTTGTTAAAGTGGAAGGAACAGATCCCATAGCTCAGAAACAGTACCGATTGCCTCCAGATTCAATTGAGCCTTTGTCCAAAATTATTGAAGAACTACTTCAACAAGGCGTCATACGCAAATCAAATTCGGTGACAAATTATCCGTTATGGGCAGTTAAGAAACCAGATAATTCTTATAGAATGCTTCTAGATCTGCGTATGTTTAATAAATGTACCCCAAATGTGGCGCCAATTGTAGCAGATACCCCCGACATCATGTCTCGATTGAATGCTAAGGCAAAGTTTTTCTCGGTACTGGATATCAGTAATGGTTTTTTCAGTATTCAGATAGAGAGGAGTTGTCAATACAAATTTGCTTTTACTTTTCTGAATGAGCAATATGTATTTTGCAGATTACCACAAGGGGCGCACATGTCACCTAGTCTGTTTCATCAGGCATTGGCAAAAGTGTTATCAAAATTCTCAAGGCAAGATTGTATTCTACAGTATGTTGATGATATCTTGTTGGCAACAGAGAGTAGAGAGGAACACCTCACCTTGCTAGCAGAATTGTTTAATCTGTTGTACGAGTCAGGATTGAAATTAAATCCAAGGAAGGTCCAATTACTGAAACAAGAGGTTCAGTACTTGGGAGTTTTGATAAGTCCAGGCCAGAGACGTCCTTTGCATGAAAGAGTAGCAACAGTAGCAGCTTTGCCTGTACCTACAACTTTCAAAGCTTTAAGACAATTCCTGGGACTTGTAAATTTTTCTAGAGACTTCATAGAGGGCTTTGCTGAAAAAGCTAAACCCTTATATGACTTACTAAAAAGTACTGATGATGACAATTTGTTTGGTCCATGGGGAGATGAGCAGCAGAAAGCGTTTGAACAACTTAAACTTGATTTACAGAGAGCACCAGCTTTGACAACTGTGTATCCATCTAAGCCTTTTGCTTTACAAGTTCATACCTCGGAGACGGCTGTCTCGGCAGTTTTACTGCAGCTACAGGGAAAGGAATGGAGAATAGTTGGCTATTTTTCCAAACTCCTTTCACCTGTGGAAAAAGGGTTTGAAACGTGTGCAAGACATTTGGTGGGTGTACACTTTGCAGTTAAGGCGACTGAACATATTGTTGGGTTTAACAAACTAATTTTGCAGACTCCTCACTCCACCTTGAAATTGCTTTTTGAAAAAAGTATCCCAGGAGTGTCACATCAAAGATTTGCATATTGGTTGTTGTCCTTATCTCCAAAACAGATTGAAGTGGATCATAAAGCTAAATATGTGCTCCCTCAACTAATGCAATATGAGGGTGAATCACATGAGTGTGTTGAGACATTTCAGGGGGATTTTCCATCTCTTTTTAGAAAAGAAGTAGAGGAAACTGATGAACCAGTATTTGTAGATGGTTCTAGATTTTGTTTAAAAGGACAATATTACACCGGATATGCCATTTGGTTTCCAAAGAAAAGTCGAGCTATTCAGCATAGACTACCAGGACATTTTTCTGCACAGAGAGCAGAAATTGAAGCTGTTAAAACAGTATTGGAAATTAATGAGAAAGAAAATAATGATCCTTTGGTAATCTATAGCGATAGTTCATATGTCGTACGTTCACTAACAGACTACTTACCTGTGTGGAAAAAACGAGGTTTTGTGGATTCATCTAACAAAATCTTAAGTCTTGTTGATACATTGCAGACTATCTTTGAGCTTGCTTCTAAAAATCCTAACCGATATGCTATTGTCAAAGTACCTGGCCATAGCAGAGGGACTTGTGATTTAGCTTTGGGAAATGAGAAAGCAGATTCTCTAGCCAAGGAAGCAGCTTTGATAGGAGAGATAGTGATGGAACTAGAACCGTTGGAAGTACTACCAGTAAAGAGTAAGGAAGCAAATTTACCTTCATTTAGTGATGAACAGATGAAAGATCCGTTCATTGTGGAATGTAAGAATAAAATAACACCTCCTTTTGTTTGTGAAAATGGAGTGATTTGTTATGAAATGCAAGGTAATTTACTTCCAGTTGTGCCTAAACACTTGCAGACGGAATTCACCCGCTATAATCATGAAAGTTTAGGTCATGTGGGTCAGCAAAAGTTGCTGGAAATTCTCAAAGAGAAGTTTTATTGGGACAAAATGGAGGACTCTGTACAAAATGTTGTTCAGTCATGTCTCATTTGTGCTCAAGTAAACCCCAGGCCTAAAGGACAAAAGCCTCCACTTCTAAGAATTGCACCTGCAGACGGTCCGTGGTCTACATTGCAGATTGACTACGTAGGTCCCCTACCTTCAGGTAAACAAGGTCTCAGGTACGCATTGGTTGTGGTAGATGTATTTTCTAAGTGGGTAGAACTGTTGCCTGTCAGGAAAGATGATGCTTTGTCTACGGCAAAAGCATTAGTGAATCATGTTTTTTGTACTTGGGGAATCCCAAGGATGATTTCATCTGACAGGGGGAGCCATTTTACTGGCAAAGTCATGCAGGCTGTTTGCGCAATCCTGGGGGTACGTCAACAATTCCATGTTCCATACCATCCTCAGTCCGCAGGTATTGTAGAAAGAATGAACAGAACGATTAAGTCTAGAATTGCAAAAATGTTACTTGATAAAGGAAATACTTGGGTTGATGCAGTACCTCTGGTATTGATGAGTATTAGGGGAACAAGTTCTTCAACTACCCAGTATACACCTTTTGAATTAATGACAGGAAGGAAAATGCCATTGATCTTTCCTCATGAACCGTTTTTGTCTACTCCACAGAAAGATGCCATTGCAAGAACTAAGTGGTTACAGATACTTCAGGAGAATTTAAAAACAATTCTTCCTCACGCAGCGTCTAGAATGCAGCGTATGGTACCGCCTCACTCTTCTAAATTTGTGAAAGGAGCATCAGTAATGATTAAGACTTTTAGGAAGGCGGGACCTTGGGAAGGCAATTGGGAAGGACCGTTTGAAATAATCGATACTATGGGTCAAGTTATGATCCTTGTTCAAAGAACAGAAAAAACAGTGAAAAATACCCGTAGGCAGCAGAAGCTGTGGGTACATGTTGACCAGTGTAAATTGTATGTTTCTAACTAAATTCTGTTCTTGCAGGAACACAGTTCTGCAAGAAAATGGAGGAACAAAACTGTTTACTATTGGACAAAGAACCTCCAAAGAAACAGCAATACAAGAAGCGTGACATCAAGATAGCGTGTTACATATTACTTCCATGGTTGTTGGTGCTGAGTTTTTTGGTTGCTGTGTTGTTTGATCTATACCAGAAGCCAATTGGAATGGATGATCCAACAAAGGATTTACCACAGAAGATATTGTTATCACATAAAATAAGAGAAGTTCAGGTGGATCGACTCCTGACATCAGACATTGATACATCAAGAGACATTGTTGGACGAATTAGATTAATTATGGTTAAGATATACAGATTTTGTATTTGATAGGAAAATCTGGAACAATTAGATATTTCAGCTTGTCTTCATTTTGTTTCCAAAGTAATATGTCTTCCAGGGCAAGAAAAAGTTGTCTATCATTCTTGTTTTCACAATCATTCATCATGTGAGGCCAGGATTGAAAGTGTTACATCTATGCATGAATTAATGACTCAAGTAAAAGGAGGAAAAGTTTGTTTTCAGGTAATGAAGGAAGAGTCATTGGTCAGAGCATTCTTTTCAAATTGTATGCATAATGAAACTCTTCACAGAGGATTATATTGCATAGAAGGAGAATTGAAAAAGTTGGAGATAGATGGGAAAAAGTTTAATGTCTCGACTATGGGCATAGAGCGTTTAAAAACACTACCTCTGCAATTTAATCTCACACAGATAGACCATTTTCCTTGGAAAACATGGACTGAGGAAATAAAGAAAGATAAGGGATTATTGGCCATATTAAAACAACAATTGAAAGATGCCGAAATTGTTTTCCAACATAAACAAGGTGAATTAGAACAAATTCAACATCAATGGAATGATATGTCTGGAGTTAGTTGGTGGTCAAATTTTAAAAAATCAGTAAATATGTGGTCACAATCTTCGGTAAAATCCGCAGCTGGGAATATATTGTTAAATCAAATTGTTATTATAGCTATACTTGTTTTATTATGTATTGACTATCAAAGTTTTCTTATGTGTAGAGTAGTGTATGTGTAGTAAGATGTATAAACAAGTTAGGAAGTAGATGAGGGAGATGGAATATTAAGGGAAATGATAAAAAGAGCGCAATCTTCTCATTCCATAACAAACGTAGAGAAAAGGGTGTCTCATGCTAATGATTATCATATGGTCCCAGGTAAAGTGTGATGTGATTGTAGTATAAATGTGATACGAATGTGATACGAATTGTGAGTAAATGTGTATATTTGAAAAGATATGATAAGGATATTATCCTATCATCAGGGGGAATTGTAAAATATTCTAATACATTTTCTAACCTCAATTAAGAAATGGACCATATATAATTATTAGTATAGGCAATAGTCAAAGATATGTAATCATTGTTCATAAATAAATGATAATTAAGATATATTAATGTTTCAATGGTAGGTTTCAAGGTTTCCTTGACCTTAAATATAGAATGAAGGATTTGCTGAACATGCAGTCTATAGATAGGATAGTAGCTTGCTAATGCATGGTATAGTTGTAACTCTAAAAGGGCATTACAATATACGTACAGCGACCACCTAAAATAGGGTTTGGGCGTGTAAGACCTAAGTGAACATGTTTGAACACCTAATTAGGTGAAGACCAATAGACTGACATCATTTTCAAATGATATATAAGCTTGGTGTACGAGAGGCATGGGAGGAGAGGTAGAGGAGAGATGTACTTGCCATCCACAGACTCTTCTTGTCCCAACACTCCCTCCCTCCATCCTCAGGAATGCATAGGACAGATGCCATCAACTAAATTCCTTTCCAAGGTTTTGTAAGACTTGTTTCGTATTATTTTTATCTTCTTTTTATATTCTTCTTTTATTTTTGTTCGTATTAAATGTTTTACCTTTGTTTGCATCTAAGTGACTCTGCCTATTTTTGACGCACATACATTTATATGTGATCCAATTATTTGAAGTTTGTATTGGCCCTATATATTTTCTTACAGCCAATACGGTATATATATATATATATATATATATATATATATATATATATATATATATATATATATATATATATATATATATTAGACCAGACACTAAAGTGGTAGGCCTACTGTTATGGTCTAGCTGCTTTTCTGCTGCATTGCTGGAGGCTATACAGCCTGGCTGGGTTGCCATGGCTACACTCCTGTCACTCCTGTGACTCAGCCCATTGTCCAGCCCACAGCCAGCCCCTTTTGGCTATTTAAGCAGCTAAACTTCACTTCCTCCTTGCCCTTGTGTTGTTTCCGGCTGCAAGTGCTATTGCTGTGTTCCTGTGTTCCTGAATTCCTGTGTATGACCTGGCTTTCTCTGACGTCCATCCCGGCTCCTGATTCCTGGCTTGTTCCTGACTTCGCTGATCTCTGTATTCCTGACCCCGGCTTGTCTGAGTATCTGTCTTGGTTCCTGACCCCGGCTTGTCTTTTGGTATATGCTTTTGGATCACGATTTGGCTTTGTTCACTATTGTCATTACAATAAAGGTGATTGCATTTTACGTTTTGTGTCCGTCTGGTTCCTGGTCCCTAACATTACACAAGGGCCATGAACCCAGAAGGGGCAGGCAATCCACCAAATGTTTTTACCAGGCTGGACCAGGTAGACCAGCGCATGGACCAATTTGCGCTAGCTCTCCAGACCTTGTTGCTCCGTACTGCACATCTGGTTCTGCCAGCTCAGGTCCCCACGGCACAGGCTGCCTCTACACCTGCTGCTGCTTCCGCTCCGTCTGCCACTGGTGATTTCAATACTGCCAGAGGCTTGACAGGGTCTGCTCCGCTTCCCGAACGTTATGGGGGCGACCCTAATTTGTGCAGAGGTTTTCTGAACCAGGTCAGTATCTATCTGGAGATGGTACCTCAGGCCTTTCCGTCTGACAGGAGTAAGGTGGGCTTCGTGATTTCTTTACTCTCAGACAGGGCCTTGGCATGGGCGAATCCCCTTTGGGAGACACAGAAACCTTTAGTACACAATTACCCTGAGTTTGTTGCGTCTCTAAAACGGGTATTTGATGTACCGGCACGCTCTGCTTCGGCTGCCAAACGATTAATGTCCATTCGGCAGGGTACAAGGACGGTTTCGGACTATGCTATTGAGTTTCGCACCCTGGCCGCTGAGGTTGGTTGGAATAATGAGGCTCTCGTGGCTGCTTTTGCTAATGGGCTCTCGGATATACTTAAGGATGAGATTGCGGCCCGGGACCTTCCCAGTGATTTGGAAGAATTGGTCTCTTTTTGTATCCTTATTGACTCACGAATCCGTGAGAGACCATCCTTCCGGGAGCGCCTGCGGAGGCCTCCTATACGCTTAGCCCCGAGCTTTTCATTCCCACCCGTGCCTCCCTCTCCTCCCATGCCTCCTGGTCTCGACACTCCGGGCTTTGTGGAACCCATGCAGCTTGGATTTACTCGTCTCTCGGTTGAGGAGAGGGCCTTTAGGAGGAGGGAGGGTCTCTGTCTTTACTGTGGTAAAGCAGGGCACCTGCTGCGAACTTGCCCTACACGTCCGGGAAAACGCCTGCACCTAAGGCTCCAGAGGGGACAGTCCTTAGGTGGCGTCTCGGCGTCCCCAGATGTCCAGAAGGATAAACCTCTAGTCTCGGTGGGTCTCACTTGGGGCAAGATTTCTGTCATTTCAGAGGCACTCATTGACTCGGGGGCAGCGGGCCTTTTTATTGACAGCACCTTTGCTCAGAAGCACTCTATTCCGTTGCAGCTTCGGACTGCTCCGCTTGCCATTGAGGCGATCGATGGCAGACCGTTACAGCCCCCGCAGGTCACCCATGAAACCGCTCCTTTGTCTATGGCTGTCGGGGCTCTCCATCATGAAATAATTCAACTTCAGGTGATACACTCTCCTCATTATCCTGTGGTTTTAGGATATCCATGGTTGCGCAAACATAATCCCGTGTTTGATTGGGTAAGGGCCGAAGTCTTGGCATGGTCGCCTAATTGTTCCAAAACATGCCTAGGGAGAGTGGTGAAGGTGCTAACCACTTCTCCGGTCTCTTTGTTGCCTGAGGAGTATCAAGAGTTTCATGATGTTTTCGATAAGGGCCGGGCTGGTGAGCTCCCACCTCACCGCCCGTACGATTGCGCCATTGAGCTGCAACCTGGTGCCATACCCCCTCGAGGTCGAGTCTACCCATTATCTGTCGCAGAGAATAAGGCCATGGAGGAGTATGTTGCGGATGCGCTGTCCTGGGGGTTCATCCGTAAATCCTCTTCCCCTGCTGGGGCCGGATTCTTTTTTGTGAAAAAGAAGAGCGGCGAACTGAGACCCTGTATAGATTACAGGGGGCTCAACCGTATCACGGTTAAAAATGCCTACCCGATTCCACTCATTACCGAGTTATTCGATCGCTTAAAAGGGTCCAAGGTATTTACAAAGCTCGACCTGCGAGGGGCGTATAACTTAGTAAGGATAAAGGAGGGCCACGAATGGAAAACCGCGTTTAACACCAGGAGCGGGCATTATGAATACCTAGTTATGCCCTTCGGTCTCTGCAATGCCCCCGCGGTTTTCCAGGAATTCATAAATGATGTCCTAAGGGACATGCTCCAACAATGTGTGGTGGTATACCTAGACGATATTTTGATCCATTCCACCTTCATAGAAAGCCACCACGCTGATGTAGCCCGAGTCCTACAGAGGTTACGAGAGAATAATCTCTTTTGCAAATTGGAGAAGTGCGAATTCCACCGCAAGCAGGTCACCTTTCTGGGGTACGTAATTTCAGAGGTCGGTTTCGCTATGGATCCTGAAAAACTCTCGTCTGTTCTCGAGTGGCCACGACCTGTAGGTCTCCGCTCCCTTCAACGGTTCCTCGGCTTCGCTAACTATTATAGGAAATTCATTCGCAATTTTTCCGCTATTGTTAAGCCTCTTACGGACATGACCAAAAAAGATGGCAATGCCTCTCTTTGGTCCCCAGGGGCCATCAAAGCTTTTGAGTCATTGAAGGCCGCTTTTGCCGCAGCTCCTGTTTTGGTACACCCGAAGCCCGAACTACCATTCATACTTGAGGTCGATGCGTCTGAGACAGGGGTAGGCGCCCTCCTGTCTCAACGTCCTACTCCTGAGAGCCAGTTGCACCCATGTGGGTACTTCTCCAAGAAGCTAGGTGCTGCGGAATGCAACTATGAAATTGGTGACCGTGAGTTGCTTGCGATAATACTGGCTCTCAAAGAATGGAGGCATTTGCTTGAGGGAACTTCTGTACCAATCCTAATTCTCACGGATCATAAAAATCTCACCTACCTGTCCGAGGCTAAACGCTTAACTCCGAGGCAGGCCCGTTGGGCATTATTTTTATCCCGTTTTAATTATGTGGTCTCGTACCTGCCGGGGACCAAAAATGTCCGGGCCGATGCTCTCTCTAGACAGTTCTCGAAAGCTAAAGAGGAGTGTCCTCCTAGTCCGATTATTCCCCCGGACCGAGTACTGGCTACCATACGTACCAGCATAACATCTCCCCTCGGGGACAGAATACGGGCCGCTCAGGTGGATGCACCTGCTGAAACCCCCTCAGGGCGATGTTTTGTACCTGTCAACCTGCGTACCAAGTTACTTTCCACTTATCATAATCCTAAATCAGCAGGTCATCCCGGGAGGAACCAACTTCTCTGGTCGGTTTCCCGTCTCTACTGGTGGCCAGGCATTAACAAAGATATTGTTGCCTTCGTAGCAGCCTGTCCAGTCTGCGCGCAGACTAAATCACCCCGTCACCTTCCAGTGGGCCTTCTCCAACCCATACCTACTGGTGAGAGGCCATGGTCTCACCTTGCCATGGATTTCATAGTCGACCTTCCGCTGTCTAACGGTAACACAGTTATCCTCATGGTTGTTGACCGGTTTTCTAAAATGATACACTGCATACCATTCAAAAAGCTCCCTTCCGCTAAGGAGTTGGCTACAGTTTTTATCAAGGAGATCTATCGGCTACATGGGGTTCCCAAAGTCATACTTTCTGACCGGGGTAGCCAGTTCGTCTCGAGATTTTGGAAGGCCTTCTGTGCGCAACTGGGTATCCAACTCTCCTTCTCCTCGGCCTACCACCCACAATCTAATGGGGCTGCGGAAAGGGCCAATCAGGGCTTGGAGCAATTCCTGCGGTGCTACATCTCGGACCACCAAAATAACTGGTCGGATCTGCTACCCTGGGCGGAATTTGCTCATAATAGTGCTGTCTCGGCCTCTACCCGGTTCTCCCCTTTCATGGTGAATTATGGGTATCAGCCCTCCATGATTCCTGATAATTTCACTTCCCAGGGGATTCCGGCACTGGAGGATCATCTCCAGCAGATCCGTTCCACATGGGTGCAGGTTCAGGAGGCACTTCAACGCTCACAACAGTGTCAGGAGCTCCAGGCTAATCGTAAACGCCTACCCGCGCCTTCCTATCAGGTCGGGGAGAGGGTCTGGTTATCCTCCAGAAATCTCCACCTCCGGGTGCCCTCCCAGAAACTGGCTCCCCGGTATGTGGGGCCTTTCCGTATCCTTCGACGGGTAAACCCTGTGGCCTATGCCCTGGATCTTCCTTCTAACATGCACATCCACAATGTGTTCCATGTCTCTCTGTTGAAACCTCTGATCTGTAATCGTTTTACTACAGTCACTCCTCGCCCCCGTTCGGTGACTGTAGACAACCATGAGGAGTTCGAGCTCCGCTCCATAGTCGACTCTCGTTGGTTCCGTGGGAAGCTCCAGTATTTGGTCCATTGGAGGGGGTACGGTCCAGAGGAGAGATCTTGGGTTCCAGCCTCAGATGTCCATGCTCCCGCTCTCCTTCGTGGCTTTCATTCGCGTTTTCCCCTCAAACCCGGCCCTGCTCCGCGGGGAGGGGGTCGTTGAGGAGGAGGTACTGTTATGGTCTAGCTGCTTTTCTGCTGCATTGCTGGAGGCTATACAGCCTGGCTGGGTTGCCATGGCTACACTCCTGTCACTCCTGTGACTCAGCCCATTGTCCAGCCCACAGCCAGCCCCTTTTGGCTATTTAAGCAGCTAAACTTCACTTCCTCCTTGCCCTTGTGTTGTTTCCGGCTGCAAGTGCTATTGCTGTGTTCCTGTGTTCCTGAATTCCTGTGTATGACCTGGCTTTCTCTGACGTCCATCCCGGCTCCTGATTCCTGGCTTGTTCCTGACTTCGCTGATCTCTGTATTCCTGACCCCGGCTTGTCTGAGTATCTGTCTTGGTTCCTGACCCCGGCTTGTCTTTTGGTATATGCTTTTGGATCACGATTTGGCTTTGTTCACTATTGTCATTACAATAAAGGTGATTGCATTTTACGTTTTGTGTCCGTCTGGTTCCTGGTCCCTAACACCTACACCACATCTTAGTATTTAGTGATTAGGGTTATGCTGCATTATTGTCAATGTCTGGCTCAATGTATAGTGATAGGTGTTATGTTGTACCACGGTCAATGTGTGCCTCTGTATATAGTGATAGGTGGTATGGGGCAATTGGCATCTGCTTCATAAGGGTTTTTTGCCTTCCTCTGGATCAACACAGTAGGGACACAATATGTATATAGGTTGAACTTGATGGACTTTGGTCTTTTTTCAACCTTATGAACTATGTTACTATGTTACTATGTGTTATGCTGTACCACCGTCAGTGCGTGGCTCAGTATATAGTGATAGATGTTCTGCTGTACCACTGTCAGTGTTTGCCTCAGTATATAATGATAGCAGTCATGCTGTACCACCGTCAAAGTTTGCCTCAGTATATAGTGATAGCAGTTATGCTGTACCACTGTCAATGTTTGCCTCACTATATAATGTTAGCAGTTATGCTGTACCACCGTCAATGTTTGCTTCAGTATAAAATGATAGCAGTTATGCTGTAACACCGTCAATGTCTGCCTCAGTATATAGTGATAGGTGTTATGTTGTACCACCGTCAATGTCTGCCTTAGTAAATAATGATAACAGTTATGCTGTACCCCTGTCAATGTTTGCCTAATGATAGAAGCTATGCAGTTTTAAAGTGTGTGCGTGGGGGACCCACGTACAGGATCCGCCCTAGGTGCCAAATACTCTAGGTACGCCCCTGCGGACAACAGTTTTTCCCAATTTTTTTTTTTTCCTTTATGCGGCCTGGAGCCTCCGCTCGTGATTCGCTCATAATTTAGTTATGCAGTGAGAATTTCACCTTTAAAAAAACATTACAGTAAGTAATACTGTTGTGTAACTAATACTACATTATCACACTATAATGTAGTGTTATCAACCATGAGCGAGCTATACGAAAAATATAGAATTTAAATGTAACATTTGCAGAAGCATATTGTGCGCACAAAATTTTGGCTCTGTGAAAATTTTTGCACAAGAGAAATTTTCTGTGCACACCACCTAAGAAAAATTAGAGGGAACATTGACCACCAACTAAAAAAACACTTTTTATCTACTCTATTGTCGAGCCCTATGGTCTCTCGGGACCTGTTGCATTTTGAAAGATTGTGTATAGCGGAAGGGGAGCCCTCATATCTTCTATCTGCTATCTATGCTCTGCTAGTGGATGCACATAGTTCTACTACATCATTCTTCCTGAGCTTATGGGAGAGGAATTTACACAGACGTTTCGAGGGCACGGAGTGGTCAAACATGTTACTTAATGTGCATAAAGATGCTATATCGATAAGGATACAGGAGAATGCGTACAAACTGTTATCACAGTGGTACAATGGTACAGTTGCACCAATATCTTCCCCAGGTTTCTCCATTGTGTTGGAGATGCGGTGCACGAGATGGGACATATAGCCACTTATGGTGGGAGTGCGTAGAGATACAGACCTTTTGGAGGGTGGTGGTGGATGTTATAAAAATTGGGGACCCCAATTTCTCCGTCTCGCTGGAGACACTATTACTATTACATCTGCCCCCCTCTTTGGCGTTGCACTTGATACAGGCGGCCAAGGCAATCATCCCGAGGTTCTGGAGGACGCCGGGTCCGCCACCTATCGATGCTTGGATAGCTAAAGTGAATTTCATTGCCCATATGGAAGATTTGGTCGCTACCTCTAGGGGTCGGGAATATAAAAATGGTCTGAAATGGCTCCCATGGACTGCATTTGTGTCCTCTGGTCGCCTCCTTGATATTTGCTTTGCACACGCCGTAGGGAATCACGTGGCGGTGCTCTCAACACCTTAATTTCGTACCCTTTAGGCTTACACTCCCCTGTGACACTGTGTATCTTCTCCTGTGTACCTCTTTGATCTTACCTATGACACATGGAACACACTTGGGGCTGGTTTCACACGTTACCTTGTTCTTTTATTTTAGTTTTTGTTTGAATTGCCGAGTCCTTTCTCCGCCCATGTATGTACCTTTTTCGAGGACGGTATCCAGTTTTAGGGTACATAAGACTCTAGTTTGTCGTGTTGTAGGATTACTCCTATGGATGTGCTCTGATATGTATATTTCAACCTTCTTTTACCATCTGTACATGCTTTGTGAATAGCACTGTATTGTATTGTGTACACAACATTCCGCTACATGTCTATATGCGCACTATACTTTCTATTACACCTTTGTTTGTACCGTGCATATTTTCAATAAACAGAGAATTGGAAAAAAAATATTTATTCTTATCTTCACTGTATAACAGTAACATTCAAGAGAGAATCAATTTACCAATTATAGAGATATAACCAAGAACTATAAAATAGATAAGTGGGTATATCCATTCCATAATACAAAAGAATCAGTTATATATTAGAAATGATTCATCCATAATTCAATAGGATCTTTACATCATTTGGAAATATATTCAAATCTTTTAACACCCTATAAAGAAGTCAATTTATCATTTGTATAAATTGAGTCAAAAACTACGTGGTACCCAGTAGAGAGAAAAAAAAAATCCTGAATAGAATGATGTGAAAAAGAAAGTACATCCTCTTTGAATTCTATGGTTTTACATATCAGGACATAATAACAATCACCTGTTCCTAAGCAGGTCTAAAAATAAGGTACAGTGGGGCAAAAAAGTATTTAGTCAGCCACCAATTGTGCAAGTTCTCTCACTTAAAAAGATGAGAGAGGCCTGTAATTTTTACCATAGGTACACTTCAACTATAAGAGAATGAATGGGGGGAAAGAATACAGGAAATCACATTGTAGGATTTCTAATGAATTCATTGGAAAATTCCTCGGTAAAATAAGTATTTGGTCACCTACAAACAAGCAAGATATCTGGCTCTCACAGACCTGTAACATCTTCTTTAAGAGTCTCCTCTGTCCTCCACTCGTTACCTGTATTTATGGCACCTGTTTGAACTTATCAGTATAAAAGACACCTGTCCACAACCTCAAACAGTCACACTCCAAACCCCACTATGGCCAAGACCAAAGAGCTGTCAAAGGACACCAGAAACAAAATTGTAGACCTGCACTAGGCTGGGAAGACTGAATCTGCAATAGGCAAGCAGCTTGGTGTGAAGAAATCAACTGTGGGAGCAATTATTCGAAAATGGAAGACATACAGGACCACTGAAAATCTCCCTCGATCTGGGGCTCCACGCAAGATCTCACCCCGTGGTGTCAAAATGATCACAAGAACGGTGAGCAAAGGTCCCAGAACCACACGGGGGGACATAGTGAATGGCCTGCAGAGAGCTGGGACCAAAGTAACAAAGGCTAACATCAGTAACACACTACGCCGCCAGGGACTCAAATCATGCAGTGCCAGACGTGTCCCCCTGCTTAAGCCAGTACATGTCCGGGCCCGTCTGAAGTTTGCTAGAGAGCATTTGGATGATCCAGAAGAGGATTGGACGAATGTCATATGGTCAGATGAAACCAAAGAAGAACTTTTTGGTAGAAACGCAACTCGTCGTGTTTGGAGGAGAAAGAACGGTGAGTTTCATCCAAAGAACACCATACCTACGGTGAAGCACGGGGGTAGAAACATCATGCTTTGGGGCTGATTTTCTACAAAGGGACCAGGACGACTGATCCGTGTAATGGAAAGAATGAATGGGGCCATGTATCGTGAGATTTTGAGTGAAAACCTCCTTCCATCAGCAAGGGCATTGAAGATGAAACGTGGCTGGGTCTTTCAGCATGACAATGATCCCAAACACACCGCCTGGGCAACAAAGGAGTGGCTTCGTAAGAAGCATTTCAAGGTCCTGGAGTGGCCTAGCCAGTCTCCAGATCTCAACCCCATAGAAAACCTTTGGAGGGAGTTGAGAGTCTGTGTTGCCCAGCGACAGCCCCAAAACATCACTGCTCTAGAGGAGATCTGCATGGAGGAATGGTCCAAAATACCAGCAACAGTGTGAAAACCTTGTGAAGACTTACAGAAAACGTTTGACCTCTGTCATTGCCAACAAAGGGTAAATAACAAAGTATTGATATGAACTTTTGTAGCCACATTTAAAAAAGGAGTCATTTACCTATTGCAATGCCCTTGTGGCTTGCAGTATATCGGCAGGACCATTCATCCATTAAACAAGAGATTGGACGAGCATGTAAGAGCAATAAAAACAAATAAAACCAATCACTCTGTACCAGTACATTTTGCCAGATGTCATCAAAGTAATTCAAAATGCCTTACATATATAGGAATCCAAATTATTAATAAAGATTGGAGAGGGGGTGACTATGTGAAGAAGATAGGACAGGCAGAGATGAAATGGGTATTTGATCTCAAAACTTTAAATCCTAAAGGCTTGAATCAAGAATTTGATTTATTTAACTTTTTAGACTGATAGACATTTTAGATTGATAACATTTTTTATACGATTTGTTATACAATTTTTTGATACAATATAATAAGATATTTTTCCCTCTCTTTCATAGGATTTATACTTTCATCAATATACATATGTATCTTATATATTTAATAAATCATTAAATCTTTTTTTTTATTTCAAATATATTAAATTTACAAGCGGCAAAATATCAATTGACTTCAGTAAAACATTAAGACATTGACAATCATTACATCATACAGATATCTGTCTTGATATTATTGCTGCCACTACAAACTACAAATAAGTCTTGGGCCTGTAGGCCAGATTATTCATAAGATATCTTCTGGCCACCTGTCCCAATAAAACAAAAAGAAGAAAGAAAAAAAAAATCGAGAAGAAGAAGAATAAATAAATAGATAAATAAAACGGAGAGGGTTTTACCACAATCATACTATCCATTCATACCAGTCATCCCATCCAGTCAACACTTCGGGCGTATCTTTACATATAGAGTTATGGTCCCTTTATACCAACCAAGGTCTCCACACTTTATAGAATTTGTATAGTTTCTGTTGCGCTTGATAGAAACCACGCTCCATTACACATTGATGGTTAATTTGATTTATAACATGGTCTATACTAATTGATCTTTTTTGTAACCAATGTCTTGCTATAATTATTTTCATGGCCTATAAACATTGGATAAGCAATGCTTTTTGATTAGTAGAAATGTTAATGAAATTCATATGTAACAAGGCCTTATCGAGCGTGGGACTTATATAACTGTTCAGAGTATCCGATATAATCTCGAATAATTCCTTCCAAGTGTGTTGTAATAAGTTGCAACTCCACCAAATATGAACATAAGTGTCTATCATATTTAGAGAATGTGAAAATTTATTTCCGCTAAACTCGTTATCCAGTTTTTCTGATCCACTTGAGAATGTAGATCCTGTTGCCAAGATTTGAAAGCACAATTTTCAACTGGTTTTTCTGTTTCTTCTAATAATAGATACCACTTCCTCATACCACTATTAATTATTTCTCGGGAGAACATGTCCATTATCTTATGGCACATCACTGATTTTCCTCCCTCATATAGATGAGTTTTTAGATCATGACTTATTCTATACACATTGAAAAATTCAGAATTATCTTCCTTCAAGCGGGAAAAAGAATTTATCTTATTTAGAGTGTATATATCGTTTATTCTCTTATTTCTAAAATTATCCCAGTTTTTAAGACTTAATTGTCGGATGTTAATTTGAAGAGATTCCAAAGGAGCCGATATTATTATTTTATTATTCAGACCTACTCGGTGTTTAAAAAGGGTCCAAAACTCTATAGCACTTTTTAAAGAGATAGGTAGAGTATTTATGTTTGATTTTATACAGTCTTGAAGTTTTCATAATAGGCATTCTAAATTAGCCATTCCTGTCAGTTCTTGTTCCACTAGGAACCAGTCCTGTTTATGGCTGTTTTTATATTGTAGCTTCATTATGTGTGTTAGTATACTAGCCTTAACATATCTTTCTAGGCATGGTACATTTAGTCCTCCTTTGGTTTTACTAGCATATAGAATTTTTTTGGATATTCTAGGTTTTTTGTCTACCCATATGAATTTTTCAATATTTTTTTGGAACATTTGGATCCACAGAGAAGGAAGTTTAATAGGGATAAATATTTAAATCTTATGGATTTTTATATATATTGATATGTTTTTATATTTTTTATATATATATATATATATATATATATATGTGTGTAATTTTTATATATTTATATATATATATTAATATTTCTGACCTATTTATTGATATATTTTTTATATACCTTTTATGATAAATGTTTGAGAGAGGGGAATTAATTAATTTTTTAATTATATATATTGGATATTTATTATATGTATCATATTGATCATTCATTGTGTTTATTTATTTATTCCATATATTACGATATATATATATCCATTGTATCTTGTAGTTATTTGTTCATGTATTTATTTCCATGTTTTATTATGCATATATTATGGAATCATGGTCTAAAATTTATATAAAATCCATAAAATGCACTTTATAATTGATTATATCTTTATGTATACTTGTAACCAAACAAATCAATACAAAAAAATCAACATGTGTTTTGCCGGCAAATTGAGATCATTTTTAGGCTCCATCTTTCGTACCAATGTTTAAATATACCCTTAATTGATTGTTTAATCCATTCTACTTTGTATCGGATTGTTGCCACTTAACTGGTTATAATGTAATCAGAGATAATTAATCACAACACACACGGAACTGAGCATATAAGGAGGGAGGAGAGAACAAGTCAACCCGCCACTGAGGAAGCCTGATTGGGCGAAACGCGTTTGCGTGTTGCACGTCACCGCGTTATACCTGCAAGTCGCCCGTTTTGGAGGAAACTGGAGAGACTCAGATACGCGAGAGACAGTTTTTAAATGTAAGCATGCTGCACCTTTTCAAATATTAAAACGTATTTATACCTTACCTTCCTGCCTCTGTATATAAAAATACATCCATCCTTGTGTGAACGGAGAAAACGCTTGAGGAAGTGATCCAAGGAGAATCTCTGAATACAATCCGATAAGTGAATACGGAGCTGAAACCCACATGTTGTGTACTTGCGAAGTCAGAGCAAACTTATTGCACAGCTACATGTGAGTGAGACATCACTTAGGGGAAACGTTTGATTTGTATACATTTATGGAAAGCACTATGATTTTTTTGTCTTTCGTTTTTTGTTCTTACATATTGACACATTACTTTGATACAATGGATGGAGACCTAATTTGACAATTGGAAAGCAAATATAAGTATTATTGTTTTATATCTCCATTTCTACACTTTTTTGGTAAAATATTAATAGTCACTTTCACACTTCACACTTGATTTATCAATAATTATTTTCTTCGGCGCAACACTTTTCTATCTTTTATGATTATTGGTGGTATTTTGGGGCTATACTTCAAGTGTTTGCAGCATTATCTATAACTTTCACACAATATTGTATGATATTTAGCGCCTGATCATTATTATAATTGTTATTCATAGAGATAATCTGAGAAATGTCCGCCGAAATATTAATACCTAGATAACGGATTGCCTGATCCTGCCACTTCATGGGAAAAGTGTTTAGCAGAGTAGACTTAAGCTCAGTAGAGACGTTGACCCCCAAAATATCCGATTTTTGAAGGTTAATTAAGTAGTTGGAAAAACCCTTAAAGATCTCCAGCTCTTTTGCCACGTGAATGAGGGAGGTCACTGGGTCTGATAGCATACAGAGCATATCGTCAGCGTATACGGCAAACTTATGCGTGAGACCCGCCACCCTAAAGCCTGAGATGTTGACATTAGCTCTAATCGCGCACACTAAAGGTTCCATAACCAAGATGAACAAGAGGGGAGAAAGAGGACAGCCCTGCCTGGTGCCATTTCTCAACTCCAGTACCCCAGACAAAATACCATTCACCCATCTGTGCCGTAGGATTGGAATATAGCGCTTGTAGTTGATTAAGGAAGCTTCCCTCAATCCCTATCCTATCCAGGACTTGAAACAGAAAAGGCCATGCTATCCTGTCAAATGCCTTTTTGGCATCCATAGAAATCAATGCGAATGGGGAACTACGACTTTGGCCTACCGTCAGAAGGTTAAGAACCCGAATGATGTTATCGTGTGCCTCCCTACCTGGGACGAAACCTACTTGGTCCCCATGGATCAGAGAGCACATCGCCATAACCTTGGCCAACAGTTAATGTCGGTGTTAATAAGTGAAATAGGGCAGTAGTAAGAACATTCCCCTGCATCCTTCCCAGGTTTGGTTATCAGGGCTAGGTTCATCTGAGGATGGTGGGTCTGTCCCCCCGCAAAAGAATTGAAAAGCGTAACTAGGTTGGGCCCCAACACTTCGAACAGAGGTTTGTAGTATGTGCTAGTGAAACCATCCGGACCAGGGCTTTTGACATGGGGGTGGCCTTGAGAGCAGCTTTGATCTCATCACATGTAACTGGGGTGTTTAGGACATCTCTGGCCTCATCATCCAGTCGTGCGGTAGAGAATTTAGCCAAGTAGGAATTTACCGAGTTAAAAAAAGAAGAGTCAGTATAAGGCAATGGCGGCAGGTTCTATAGAGATTTGTAATATGATAGGAAACACTTAGCGATACCGTTGGATTCGTGACATGAAGAACCCGAGAGATCCCTAACTTTAGCAATATAAGAGGACGATTTCCGCACCCTAAGCGCCCTCACCCAGTTCATAGAAGAGCTTTCTAGTGAATGAGAATATGCATTTAATAGATGTATCCATCAGAGTGGCCAACTAACTAGGTTACGGGCGTAAAGGCCCGTAACTGAGGAACAACGTCAGGAGCCAAGGTAGCCTTGTGGGATTGCTCCAACTGATAGATTTTATTGATAATCGAGTGAGTTTCCTTTTTTTAATCGTGGATCCTAACTTTATAAGATGACCCCTGAGGACCGCCTTATGGGCTTCCCAAATAGTCGGAAAGGGTAGTTCATCTGTGGTATTTTCCTGAAAATAATTGCCTATATGAGCCAACAGCTCTGACATATGTGAGGGATTGTCCAGCAGATTATCGTTAAATTTCCAACCCCAAGGTTTAGGTAACGGAGGCGTCAGCTGGAGGGTGAGGTGCACGGGGGCATGATCGCTAAAAGATTGCATATCTATACTAGTGGAGTGCAGTTGGAGGAGATGGTGGTGGAAAACAAACAATGCGCCAATTCTAGTGTATCTGTTGTGGACAGCTGATTAAAATGTAGGGATTTCCTCTTGTAAACAGATATGTGGGAGGAGCGGGAAGATGCATCCCTAAGGGGGTCAAGGACCATATTGAGATGCCCTCCGAATATGGTAAGCCCGTCCTGGAATTCACCCAACCGCGTCAGCATGCTGTCATGGTTTGGCCGCCACTGTTGGTGTTGGCCATGGTTAGGTTCCCAAAGTCACTTTAGTGTTCCCTAGAAAGCATTTCAAAAACAGGGCTCTGTCCTCCGTGTCCCTCCACACATCAATCACGCGAAAAGGCAACGATTTATGAATAAGGATAGCGACTCCTTTGGTCTTGGAGTCCGGGGAATTAGAACATAAACACTGGGAGTACTGCTTGTTACTAAGTCTGAACTGCTGTGACTCTTTAAAATGCGTCTCCTGTAAGAACGCTATGTGGGTTTTGTAGGAATGCAAAATATGCAACAATTTAGACCTTTGTTGAGGTTTATTTAACCCCTGCACATTCAGGGAAGTAATTTTAATATGATCAGGAGCCATTGCTAGCAGGGTGTGGTATATAGCTGAAGGCAGGCAACAACACTAGGGCAAGTAAAACAAACGCACATAGAGAAAAAGAAAACCCAAACAAAACCAAAAAAAAAATAAAGATTATTCCTGCGGCCCCTATTGTCCAAGTCCTCGAGCTTCGACTGATTCCTCAGCTGACCTGTCAGGGAGTCCACCGTTTTGTAAACACGCGGTTGTTCTTCCTCCAGGGACACCACGCAGTCGCCAATATTGCGAATATCCGATTGAATTTCCGTGAGGCTTGAGCGGATTCCCTGCTTCGCTCGTTCAGTGTCTTCTTTTGCAGGCAATGCGTCGAGTTTATCACGCCAAGCACGACCCTCAGGGCCAGGACAAGTCGATCCCGCATCCAGGATACTCTCCTCTGCAGTGTCACTTGCTAGACTGGGTGAGGAAGATGGCGGCCCGCGGAAAGATTCCCTCGAGTCTTGGTCAGATGCAGCGTGGAAAAAGGACTGCACAGAGGCGAGCGGGACCTTTTCTCTCGTTCCCAAAATCTACTCAAAAAGGATTTTTGGGAAGCGCAAAACACTGCTCTAATGTTGGAATGGTATCGGTGAGACAAATGGCTCTAGACCACCCAAGTTGATTGCTGGCCCAAAAACTGCATAAATGTTTCCATATAGAAACCGCTCTGAAAGTATCATTCAGACAAAGGTAGGTGATATTTCATATAGAGAAGGAAACACAGGGCAAAAAGACAGTGTAACAAAACGTACAAAAAAAGGTATTATATAAAAACAAAGATATGCTTACAACAACTAGTTGTACTAGAAACCAATCAAGAACGTGTTTCCATTGTGAGGCTGTAAACCCCAGGGAGATGATAAGCATGGCATTTGGGTACAGGTGCTATGTAGATCATACATATAGGTCCCACATTCAGTGGAAAATCTATGTAAGTTTTTCCAAGAGGGTAGAGGTCTGCAGGATCCGGTCCAGGATTACTATGGGATCTGCATCAGGCACAGGTGCTGGGCATTAAAAAAACATGGAGCTTGATGAGCAGAGAGACTGTTGGGGAAGAGGAAGCTCCCCTGTGCTCCCAGGGCAAGGAGAGGCCCTGAAGAAGACCATCCCTGAGCCAAGTGAAGCAATACCTGCCTGGACCTTTGTGTGCTGTCTTGGGGAGGTTTTCCAGAGCCTGGCTTAGCTGGGTCTGGCTGGGAGGTTACGTTAGTGGGTGTATTGGCTGATCAGTCTGGACCATTAGAGTATAGTTAGAGAGGCCTCCAATACTGAGATATTCTTAAAAAAAAGACCCTCTATGTGATTCCAGAGAGAAGCAGAGTAATTTATAGGAAAAATAAAATAAAAAATGTTGGCTCCTTCTGATATAACTAAGAAATTGGTGCATAAAATGGGGAATACTAAATCCTTTTTGCAACCTCTTACTGTATGGTACAGATGTGGTCAGTGTGGTGACTGCAGCAGATGCCCTAAGAAGGAGGCTACATTTAGGGAAAATGATATGGGAAAAGAATACGCCATTAATGTTTTTATCCTGTAAAACAGACTTTGTAATCTATTTGTTGGAGTTCCCATGTGGCCTCCAATATATATGCCGAACTAGCCTTCACTTCAGGAAAAGGCTGTGTGACAGAATGACCTGTCATACAGGGCCCCAAGGTAGTCAGAGATGGCTTCAGCCTGGCTGCCAAACAGGCAGGAACTCCATTGTGTACACTAATCCCATTAACAGGATTGCTGCCACGGGGAGATTCAGTAGCTAAAGGGGATTAAAGGTTGGGTTGTCTACATGTACCTGTTTATCAATGTTAATTTATGTTAATGAAGCTCTGTGGATATAAGAGTCTATGTTTTACATCAATAAACTGTTCATTCCTGCTGTACTCAATTCAAGGTAGTTGTCTACTTATTGGGTACACATAGCAGGGTTCCAAGGTGTGCATGCTGGCTGGTGCTGGAAGTGATTCCGGGGACAACAGGAGGATACTGGGTGATCTCTGGGAGTTACTACAGCTCTCTTGGTGAACCCGTTACAGGCTGCATGAACAAATTTATAATATCAAGATTGGTTATGAAAAATATTCTGTAGCTAAACACTTTAAGGATTTCCACAATAGTGACAATAAAATATTGAAAGAGATGGCCATAGAACAGGTTAAATTAGACCAGAGAAAGGGACAGACACCGTAAACAAAATAAGAGAGAAACTTATTGGATCTTCTAATTAAATACTCTTTACCCTACTTTACCCTTACTCTGCGGCCATCCTCTTCTTCTCTTTTTTTGTCCACATCTGTAAACATTGAGGGTACAAAACAGTGGTGTCGCTACAGGGGGGCAAGGGGGGGGCAATTGGCCCCCTAGGTTATTCCTTGTCCCCCCGCCGAATTTAGAACCACCACAAATTGCCCAGGACAGTCCCACAATGGGACTTTAAGTCCCGGGCAACCTCAAACGCTTTTTTTTTTTACGCGGAGGAGATAGAGGGGCGCCTAGCACCTGCTCATCATATCCGGCGCACAGCAGTGAAGAAGTGCGCGCCGCGGCAGAGCAGGAAGAAAGAAGCCTCGTTCTCCTGCCGTAGGACTTAAAGGTGAGTGAACTACAAAGGGGAGAGGGTAGATAGTGAATAGGGAAAGGGTAGGGAGAGGGGTTAGAAAGTGATAAGGGAGGCAGAAGGGGTAGAAAGTGATAAGGGAGGGAGAAGGGGTAGAAAGTGATAAGGGAGGGAGAGGGGTTACATAGTGAGGAAGAGGATAGTAACAATATTGAAATAAGTAAAGGGTGAATGAGTGAGTATGAATTAATGTGTGGATGCATTGTCTGAATGAGGGAGAGCATGAGTTAATATTTGGATGAATTGTCTGAATGAGGGAGAACATGAGTTAATATGTGGATGAATTGTCTGAATGAGGGGAGAGCATGAGTTAATATGTGGATGAATTGTCTGAATGAGGGACAGCATGAGTTAATATGTGGATGAATTGTCTGAATGAGGGAGAGTATGAGTTAATATGTGGGTGAATTGTCTGAATGAGGGAAAGCATGAGTTGTCTGAATGAGGGAGAGCATGAGTTAATATGTGGATGAATTGTCTGAATGAGGGAGAGCATGAGTTAACATGTGGAGCCGAAAACTTCAAGAAAAAGTTGAATCAAAGAAAGAAAAAAGAATAGCTAAAGATAAAGATCAAGACCAGAAAAAAAAGAGAGAACATAATGTCTTAGCCTTTTTTTCGCCGACAGCTCCAAGAGACCCGCCTACTTTAACTGGAACTCCCTAAAATTATTCAATTAAATACAGAAGTGACACAACTCGATCTCTCAGAGAACAAAGTGATAACATCAGGACAAATAAAGGATAGCCTGGCACAGCTCTTCGAACAGATAAAAACAGAAATTCATACTAATTCCAAAGATATCCAAAAGGACATTAACAACCTGGCAGACAGAGTTATAAAATTAGAAGAAAAACTGGATCTAACTTTAGTCCAAGCGAATAAAAACAAAGAAGCTATAGAAAATCTGGAAAGGAAAACATCCAATATGGAAGAAAAAATGTATTATCTGGAAGATAGAGCTAGACGTAAAAACATCAGAATAAGAAATATACCAGAAGCAATCCCTCAAGAAAAAATGGAAGAATATCTATTAGAGTTTTTTGAAAGTATGGAGCTGATATTTGAGTGCATCGGTTACCAAAACCAAGATCTATAACAGAGGTCTCGAGGGATGTTGTGGTGATTTTTCAGTTCCTCAAATACAAGGAGAAGGTCCTTAAAGCAGCAGGGCCGGACTGGGACTGAAAAGCAGCCCTGGAAACATTTGGAGAGCAGCCCCATATAGTTTATCTCGCGATTGAGCTCTTATACCCACACGCACCCCTTATACATACCCGAGTCACACTATTTGCCGTACAAATAACTATAAAACATTCTTTTTATCATATTATTTGTATTAAAATACCAGAAAGCAAAACTGTTAAAAGGCCCTAATAAATGAAATATATTACATATAATGGAATCAAAACATTTACTACTGCAAACATTTTTAGATTGAGACATTTTTTGTTTTTGTTTTTATTTCCTTTTATTTGCCAACCTGCCCCCCCCCAGTTATGCACATCTGCCCCAGACTTGCCACTCTGCCTGCTTTTAACCACCTATATGCCCCTCTGCCTCCAGAAATGCCTTATACCCCCTATATGCCACTCTGCCATATAGGGGGTTAAAAGGCATATCACGCGAGTCGCTGTTGCCCAGAACCTGATGCAATCTTTCCCTTCCTCTAATAGGGTTACCAACAGCCCCTTCTACCCCCTTTTTATTTTATTTTGCACAGAGCCCCATGTCAAGGAGCTTTCAATTACTTAAGTTAATAGAACCTGATTAAGTTAGTAGAATCTGATGTCTTTTCGTGTTGCAGGGTATATCCAGAAAACAAACACAGATCAATTCTGGTGGAGTGCCAGACATCTGCCCCAGGCTTGCCACTCTGCCCCCTTTTAACTCCCTATATACCCCTCTGCCTCCAGAAATGCCTTATACCCCCTATATGCCACTCTGCCATATTGGGGGTTAAAAGGCATTTATAGAGGCAGAGTGGCATTTAGGGGGTTAAAAGGCATTTATAGAGGCAGAGTGGCATATAGGGGGTTAAAAGGTATACCATGGGGCACTCCAGAAAAGCCTTATGCCCCCCCATATGCCACTCTGCCTCCCTGATATGCCTTATACCCTCCTATATGCCACTCTGCCCCATGATATGCATTTTAACCTCATATATGCCACTTTGCCTCCAGAAATGCCTTGTAGCCCCTATATGCCACTCTGACTCCAGAAATGCCTTATACCCCTATATGCCACTCTGGCATTTAGGGGGTCAGAAGGCATATCATGGAACAGAGTGGCATATAGGGGTATAAGGCATTTCTGGAAGGAGAGTGACATATAAGGGGCATAAGGCATATCAGGGAGGCAGAGGGGCATATGGGGGGCATAAGGCTTTTATATAAAAAAAATATTATACAGTTTGTTAAAAAAAAAAAAAAAATTTATTTACCTTCTACTTCTTCCACAGGACATCCGGTGCTCCAGCAGTCTGAGTGTGAGGGGGCGGAGCTTTCACCCCTCACGCTCCTCCCATCACTATGCGGCCATCAGATTAATGGAAATTTAATCGAAACGGCCGATGCGTGCTGACACCGCCGGCCGGAGCTACTTTAATTCTTTTTTTTTTTTTAATTGAATATGCCGGATCGGCTTGCCATATAAAGTAAAATAAAAAAAAGTATTAAAGTAGCTCCGGCCGGCGGTGTCAGCACGCATCGGCCGTTTCGATTAAATTTCCATTAATCTGGTGGCCGCATAGTGATTGGAGCAACATGAGGGGTGAAAGGTCCGTGCGAGGGGGCGGGGCTTTCACCCCTCACGCTGCTCCCATCAGTAGGCGGCCATCGCACACGGCCGCTGAGCGCTGATGCCGGCGGCCGGCGCTGCTTTAATACTTTAATAAAAAAAGAATTGAAGTAGCGCCGGCCGTTTAGATAAGATTTCGGGCAGCCGCCCGGCCTACGAATCTGCCGGCCCACCGGGAAATTTCCCGGTATCCCGGTGGGCCAGTCCGGCCCTGTAAAGCAGTACGTCAAAATCAACAGAGATCACAGAAATTCAGCGAATTACTGATTTTCCCAGATTTATCTTTTACCACCCGTCAAAAGAGAAAACCTTTTTCAGTAATTACAAAGGAACTCAGAGAGTATAATATAACTTATAACTGGGGTTTCCCAGTAAGCTTAATTATTCATAAAGATGGTTCTAGACTAACTTGCCAAACACCAGAAGAAGCAAAGAAGCACTGGGAAAAAATGAAGCTAAACTTTGGACATGTTGGCTAATAAGCCATCTAACTCTGGACAATGGGTTTGCCTAATGTAATTGTTTGGAAACAACTGGTTTTTTTTTTGTTTGTTTTTTGTTTTGCTTTTTTACACGCAAGGAGAATTAATTAATCTAGCTACTAATAAAGTAAAGTATTAATTTAAATAGGTAAAGGGAAAGGAGAGGAGAGAAGGGAAAAAATAAAAAAAAAGGAAAAAAAGCACATTTGACCAAGTAACACACAATATACATAGAA
The DNA here is from genome assembly GCF_027358695.1 of Spea bombifrons. Lineage (NCBI taxonomy): Eukaryota > Metazoa > Chordata > Amphibia > Anura > Pelobatidae > Spea > Spea bombifrons. The sequence continues at coordinate 21,674,288 of NC_071096.1, read as the reverse complement.
GAGTTAACGTAAGAAATATTAAAGTAACAATATTATATAAGTTATGTGCCATATAACGTCACCCTGACCCGATCTATTTAGATTAGCTCTCTAGGAGATGTTCTGTAACACAGGAAGTGCACAAATTTAATAAAGCAACATAAAACACAAGTTTAAAATATTATATAGATAACTATATAGATAGTTTTCACATAAAGTATTGTAAATTAGTAAATCTGCACTAGATTGTAGACTGCCTTATAAGGCGGACACTTATATATTGAAGATAAAGTCTCACGGACTTCGCACAAGAAATAATAAATTAATAATATTGTATAAATAAGTGCTCATATAGATGGGTTTTTTACACTAAGGTTACCCTGACACGATTTGTTTAGATTATCTACCTAGGAGACATTCTGTAACACGGGAAATGCACATGTCAAATAAAACAACATAATACACAAGGTTAATATATTTTATGATGTAAATTATTAAATTTGCACTAGATTGCTAGATTGCTCTATAAGGTTGATGCACATACTTTTCCTTTTTTTTCCTTTTATTATTGAAATAGCAAAGAGGAAAGATAGAGGGAAGAGTTAAGGCTTAGGCGAGAGGAAGTGGGAAGGAGAAAATAAAGAATAAATATTTATCATCATGGTTCAACCATGTCATAGCAGGATGAATCTAGAGTACCTAGATCCCGGCGGCCCTTAACCCACACTCTAGGCTCGTTATAGTCTCTAATCTCGTGCTATGTATTGTGGGAAAGCACGAATACAGAGGGGATGGGAGGGACTATCCCGCTGGTATATTATTTGTTGTTTGCAGTCCACTATATGTTTGATGTAATTTGTCTTGTCCATCATAAGGAATGTCTCCATACTGAAATATTAAAGAAAAATAGTTCTCTATGGTCAAATGGATGACCATTAATGTCCAGGGGTTAAACACAAATTATAAAAGAGCTATATTAGCTAAAACTCTAAGAAAAGAAAACATTGACGTAGCGCTAATACAAGAATCCCATTGGGTTAAAGTTAACATTAAGAAATTTAAAACGGGAGGTTATTTATTAGCGGCCAATGCCTTTTTGGAAACTAATAAAAAAAGGGGGTAGCGATTTTAATATCAGAAACTTTAAATTTTGAGAGGATATATCAAGAAAAAGATCCAGAAGCCAGATTTATTATATTAATTTGTCGACTAAACGGAATATTACTTACAATTGTTCACATATATGCCCCTAACAGAACTCCTGTTATGTTTTTGAGAAAACTCCTAAATAAAATAAAATTGAAGACATAAAACAAGGTAATCTGATTCTAGCAGGAGATTTCAACATGGTGGTCGACACAAACCTCAATAAACAATCTCCTAAAGGAGCTAAATGCTCTATAGACCAAATTAAACAAGCCAGAAACTTCCAACAGATTTTGAAAGAATTTGGCCTATACGATATTTGGAGAGCCTTTAGGCCAGAGGAAAAAGATTATATGCATTTTTCAAAGGTTCACATTTTGTACTCAAGATTAGATATGTTTTTAGGCGATCCTTATATTATAAAAGAAATAGATAAGATCCTTATATTAGATGTGACTTGGACTGACCACAACACAGTCATATAATGGAGATTAAATAATGTTCTTCTGCAAAATAAGGAAAACCTAGACTATATAGATAAAACAACGGACTTCTTTTTTAATGAGAACGAAAACTTAGAGACCTTTCCAATAAATATTTGGTGCACCTATAAATGATGTGATTCGGGCTATTTAATGATGTTAAATTCTAAAGAAAAAAGACAAGCTCCTCCCTCTTTACCTAAATTATACGAGAAAAAACCAGTTAACGAGAAAAAATAAGCAGATGCCAACATGTGAGACTACAGAGAAATTATTAAATATAAAAAACTTAATTAAGTCACAACATATGGCAAAAGTGAAAGAAAACCTTAGAAAGTTAAATCAAGTATGGTATTGCAAGAACAATAAGACAGACAAACTCCTTACAGCAAAAAAGTAGCTACTCATAGAATATATAAAATAATGGAGAATGATAAAATACACTATAAACCACAAGATATAGGAGCTGCTTTTGGGAGATATTACCATGATCTATACAATATTCCAGACCAGACGGAAAAGTTAACCATACAAAATTATCTAAAGGAAATTAAGCTGCCGAACCTCTCTAAAGAGCATTTAGAATAACTTAATACTTCATTTAAGTTCATTTAAGTTCAAATACGAAGTTCAAATAGCAATTGATAGGTTGAAAAATAATGTTGGCCCCGGTCCAGATGGCTTTACAAATGTATTCTTTAAAACGTATGGTTTTTAACTCGATAGGAAAACATGCTCACTTTCCAGTTGAAATGATGCAGGCAAATATAGTCCCTATATTAAAGCAAGATAAAGACCCAGCTCAGATACCCAACTACCAGTGGCGACTCTAGAAACATTATATAGGGGAGGCACACAAGATATCACAGTCAAACTGGGGGGGCATTCATAATTTCCAAAAGTAATGTGCTATGGAATTATACTTTTGTTATTGGGCTAATATAATAATTGATCATTCAACATGGGAAGCCTGAAGCCACAATTGAGTGCGACTAATCCTTGAAATAAATATTATAACACAATAAATAACTTTTCCACTAAATGATTTCAGGGCCTAGAACGTTTTGTCCCCTGAAGTCACTACAACTTCAGGAGGGCATTTTATCTCTGGATAAATATAAATTAAATAATTCCTACTGTAAATTAAGTGCCAGGAACAGATGACCAAACACACACACCAACACAGGCTCTGTCACACCAACACCCAGACACACACACCAACACAGGCTCTGTCACACCAACACTCAGACACACACACCAGGACAGGCTCTGCGACACCGACAACCAAACATACACACACACCAGGACAGGCTCTGCCACACAGACACACACACCAACACAGGCTCTGCCACACCAACACTCAGACACACACACCAGGACAGGCTCTGCGACACCGACAACCACACACACACACACACCAGGACAGGCTCTGTCACGCAGACATCCACACACATCAGGACAGGCTTTGCCACATCCAAACACACACACCAGGACAGGCTCTGCCACACAGACACCCACACACACCAGGACAGGCTCTGCCACACTGACAACTGAACACACACACATCAGGACAGGCTCTTCCACACCCACATCCAAACACACACACGGACAGGCTCTGACACACTGACACCCAAACACACACACCAGGACAGGCTCTGCCACACCAACACCCAAACACACACCAGGACCCTGCTGCCCATATATATTAATATTAGCCCCAGTTGCCGATAGCAGATATAGATCAACACATTAACATACAAACCAAGCTTTGCATGGATAGATCAACTGAAATTCACTTGTGATCTCATGAGGTATATATCAAATAAACAGAATCAGACATACAAATCCTGTATTTGCAGGTATAGATCAAATAAATACATGGAAACAGCATTGCAGGTATTAATCAACTGAATAAGACATACACTGTATTTGCAGGTATACATAAATAATGTATGGAAACATAGCATAGCAGATATGGATCTACAGAATAACGCAAAAACCCAGCTTTGCAGGTAAAGATCAATTGGAATTCACATAAAAACACATCTTTAAAAGGTATATTTAAAACCCCCTAAATTACAGGCATAGATCACAGGTTGCACACCCCAAAGCCAGCCCTGCCGTCCACACTGCCCACACAGCAATCACACTCCTATCATACCCAGGCAACCAGTAAATGCTGGTACCTAGGCATGATGGGACTGTGCTTGCTGTGATTCCTGTTAGCACTCACACTCTTATCATGCCAAGTCAGCCAGTACATGCTGGTACAGGATGGCTGTAAGTGATGTGCAGACCCCATACTGCTGGCAGCATCCACAGACAAGGGGGGCAGCTAGCTAGGTTTCAGCATGTACTGGCTGACTTGGCATGATAGGAGTTTGATTGCTAACAGCAATCAAAGTCCCATCATGCCTAGGTTCCAGCACTTACACATCCAACCAGTAAATGCTGAAACCTAGGCATGATGGGACTGTGATTGCGGTTAGCAATCACACTCCTATCATGCCAAGTCAGCCAGTACATGCTGGTACAGGATGGCTGTAAGGGATGTGCAGACCCCATACTGATGGCAGCATCCATAGACAAGGGGGGCAGCTAGCTAGGTTTCAGCATGTACTGGCTGACTTGGCATGATAGGAGTTTGATTGCTAACAGCAATCAAAGACCCATCATGCCTAGGTTCCAGCACTTACACATCCAACCAGTAAATGCTGAAACCTAGGCATGATGGGACTGTGATTGCTGTTAGCAATCACACTCCTATCATGCCAAGTCAGCCAGTACATGCTGGGACAGGATGGCTGTAAGTGATGTGCAGACCCCATACTGCTGGCAGCATCCATAGACAAGGGGGGCAGCTAGCTAGGTTTCAGCATGCACTGGCTGACTTGGCATGATAGGAGTGTGATTGCTAACAGCAATCACAGTCCCATCATGTCTAGGTTCCAGCACTTACACATCCATGCTATCACACACACACACTCATTCATTCATATACTCATTAATTCACAGATTCATTCCCTCAATCACTCATTCAAACTCCCTACCCACCCCTTACCTGCACTGCAGCTCCTCAACGCCGCTCACAGACTTCAGCAGAGGGCGCTCTGCGTTCTCTGGTAAAGCACAGAGGAAGCGGGACTGGAGCAGAGTCATGTGATGTCACGTGAACTCTGCTAGGTTCCGCTTCCTCTATGCAGTACAGAAGACCCTCCCACAGGTAAGTAGCAGGGCTCGAGGTGCGGCCCGCGTAAGATCGGTTGCCTTGGCTGCCGATCTTACTCGGGCTGCACCCTCTCTCTCCTCCGCGTTAAAAAAGAAATAAAAAAAAAAAAAGAAAGACGGGATCCAAATTCAGCAGGGGGCAACAGGGGGGGGCAAGGATTAACCTAGGGGGGGCAATTGCCCCACCTTGCCCCCCTGTAGCGACGCCACTGCCAACTACAGACCAATTTCATTGTTAAACACAGATAGTAAACTCTATTCAACGATGCTGGCAAATAGACTAAAATATATAATACCTTATTTAGTCAATAACGACCAAGTAGGCTTTGTGACAGGAAGATCTTCTAGTAGCATCATTAGACACCTTGTACATATCCAGGACATAAATAAAAGAGGGAATAATACCATCTTGACCCTTTTCTTAGATGCAGAAAAAGCCTTCGATAGGGTTAACTGGAAATTCACGAAGGCGATATTAGAGAAATATGAATTCACCAGAGAAATCTCGGAAAAAAATATGGCATTATATATTCTACCCTCTGCAAGAATTATCGGTGCGGGGATATCTTCCCCATGGTTCCCAGTTAGAAATGGCACAAGGCAAGGCTGTCCGTTATCTCCCCTTTTATATGTGCTTACTCTGGAATCCCTTGCCCAAAAAATAAGAGACCAGTCATTGATTAAAGGCTGTCTGAACAAGGGATTAGAGGGAAAAATATCTCTATATGCTGATGATATAGTGATCACGGTAACAGACCCGACTAGTTCAGTATAACATCTACTGAAAGAAAACAACTTATATGGCGAAACCTCTAATTATAAACTTAATGTTGCTAAAACATGTGCAATGCTTTCTAACTCATTTGGAACTCTGAAGCAGGAATTAAAGAATAAATATTGTTTCACATGGGTAAATAAAGAGGTATCATATACTTAGGGATAAAAATTACAAGAAATCCAGAAAAGCTACTGGAGACAAATTTTAAATCTTTATTGGCACATACACTAGAAACTCTAAATTCCTGGGCAAAACTAGAGATCTCATGGTGGGGTAGATTAAACAGCGTTAAGTCATACATATTACCAAAATGGATATACCTGTTTAGACTGATCCCTCTTCATTTTCCAAATAGTTGGTTGAGAGAAAGTCAAAAACTGTTTATGAGATTCATATGGGGAGGTAAAACCCCCAGAATTTCTGCAAAAACCTTAAGTAAAAATATGAATCAAGTGGGGATAGGTCTACCAAAAATTAAAAAATATCATGATACAACAATGATCGCACATCTCTCAAGATGGCTGATAGAAACATCAGACCAGGAGACGTGGTATAAAATCAAATCTTCATGCTTAAACTTTAAAGACCTAAGCTACTTATTAGGTTCTAATTATAAAATTATAAAAACAAATAATTTAATTTTAAATAATTTATTGAAATTTTGGAAATCCTTCAGGAAGGATAATAAGCTAGGCTGTTAAATACTGCCAAATACTTCCTTAAAATCACTTGAATTGAACATCATGGACTTAGACATAAGTAAATGGCTTACAATGGCTTTGCTCTTTTAGTGATTTTTTCACTTATTTACGAGTCAAGAACTTCATAAATGCAGAACTTAGGGCCCACAATGAAAAGAAAGCCAAGTTGATATTATTATTAGAGAAAGAGATAAATATTAAAAAAACTCATGTATATGTTTTTAGAAGAATGACTCTGGCTAGTTGTCTGAATGAGGGAGAACATGAGTTAATATGTGGATGAGTTGTCTGAATGAGGGAGAACATGAGTTAATATGTGGATGAATTGTCTGAATGAAGGAGAACATGAGTTAATATGTGAATGAATTGTCTGAATGAAAGTGTGAATTAGTGAGTGACTGTAAAAGTGTGTGTATCAGAGATGTATAATTGTGGAAGGGCAAAGATGGCACCAGCAGGATGTTTGAGCCATGGGGACAAAGATGGCACAGGCCGCGATGTTTGGGGACAAAGATGGCAAATCGTATGTGTGTTACCTGGGTGCTGGTCAGGTTCTATGTTGGCAATGTGGATGCCAGGGCTTAGGGCCCACAATGAAAAGAAAGCCAAGTTGATATTATTATTAGAGAAAGAGATAAATATTAAAAAAACTCATGTATATGTTTTTAGAAGAATGACTCTGGCTAATTGTCTGAATGAGGAAGAACATGAGTTAATATGTGGATGAGTTGTCTGAATGAGGGAGAACATGAGTTAATATGTGGATGAATTGTCTGAATGAAGGAGAACATGAGTTAATATGTGAATGAATTGTCTGAATGAAAGTGTGAATTAGTGAGTGACTGTAAAAGTGTGTGTATCAGAGATGTATAATTGTGGAAGGGCAAAGATGGCACCAGCAGGATGTTTGAGCCATGGGGACAAAGATGGCACAGGCCGCGATGTTTGGGGACAAAGATGGCAAATCGTATGTGTGTTACCTGGGTGCTGGTCAGGTTCTATGTTGGCAATGTGGATGCCAGGGCTGGCTTTGGGGTGTGATCTATGCCTGTAATTTAGGGGGTTATAAATATACCTTTAATGTCGTGTTTTTATGTGAATTTATATTCATCTATACCTGCAAAGCTGGGTTTTTGTGTTATTCTGTAGATCCATATCTGCTATGCTATGCATTATTTATGTATACCTGCAAATACAGGGTTTATATGTCTTATTCAGTTACCTGCAATGCTGTTTCCATGTATTTATTTGATCTATACCTGCAATGCTACGTTTCATATATTATTATTGTATACCTGCAAATACAGGATTTGTATGTCTGATCCTCTTTATTTGATATTTACCTTCAGGGCTGAGATCACAAGTGAATTTCAATTGATCTATGCATGCAAAGCTGGGTTTGTGTGTTAATGTGTTGATCTATACCTGCTATAGGCAGCAGGGTCTAATGTTTAGGGTAAATCAGTTTTTCTTTATTTTAAATCGTTTTTTGTGGATGGAGGGTACAGAAGGAAAAATTAGGGAGGAGGGGGAGTCAGAACAGCAACACAAGGTGCCAGCGAAGAGGCACCAGACAGCATTGTGGTAACAAAATGAGAAACATCATGACAGTTGAGCAGGAGAGCATGAGCAATCATGAGCAAGGTACACAGTGAGACATGGTAAAGTACACATCACTCTCAGAAAAATTCGCTGTGAGCCCACTCGGAGAGACGAGGGAGGTAAACAAACAGGGAACAACAAAGTAACCAAATTAGGGAGGGGGGAAGTCATGACAGCAGCCTCGGGCGCCAGTCGAAAAGCCCCAGACAGTAGTGTGATAACGAAATGAGAAACATCACGACCATAGATGAACTGGAGCAGGCACACGCGGGCAGCACAGCGAGACGTGGCATAGTACAGAACCGTCTCATGGAAACGAGCTGCGAGCCCAGTGGGAGGAGGAGGAGGGAAGGAAAACTAATGGGAGAAAACAAAGAGAAAAAAAAAAAAAAAAAGAATGAAGAATGAAAGAGATAGAAAACGGAGAGAATGAAAGAGAGGAAGAATGAAAGAAGGGAAGAAAGCCCAGCGACCCAGCCGCCCAACCCAGGGGGAACATGTCTATGCCGCTAGTCCAATAAAGGACGAATATCAGGCCCGACACAAATTCCAGCCAGTGGAACCAAGTGGACCTATATCGCTCAATGGACTCATCGGACAGGAGTTGCAACTCATCAAAGACGCGTAGAACCCAGTCTTTAAGGGTGGGTGGGGCAGGGCTGCCCCAGCATTGAGGAATTAGTGCCTTAGCTGCCGTCAAGAGGTGACGGACCACCGATCAACGTAACCAGCGCACAGGGTAGGGCAGATGATGAAGGAGGAGGAATTCTGGCGTAAAAGGGATTGTCCTGTCCGTGAAGCGCTGCAAGTGCTGATGGACCGAGGTCCAAAAAGGAGTAAGCCGTGGGCAGTGCCACCAGAGGTGGAGAAGGGAGCCAGGAGAGGCGTCACATCTCCAACATCTGTTAGGCACATCTGGGCGGTAAGTGGAAGTCAAGGCCGGGGGTCAGGGTCTAATATTAATATATATTGGCAACTGGGGCTAATATTAATATATATGGGCAGCAGGGGCTAATATTTATATATATCGACAGCAGGATCTAATATTAACGAAACTGCAAGTTCAGCTGTAATTTTTAAATCATGTTCAATAATTCAATTATAGTCTTTACTTCAAAGAGATAAGTACTCATTATGTAGTTAAAAATGCATGTCTAACTCGTATATGCGATGGGTCCATCATATAAATCAATAAGAAAGGGAGGGGCTTGCTGGGGGCATTAATACAAATAGTGCTGGCTGGAGGCGATCATACAAGGGTGTGGGGGCACCACATTAATCTATACTAAATGGCTGGGGCATCAACACACAAGGGGCAAAACCACTAAGGGGGTATAAACGACAATGCAGTGTGAAAAATCTATCATAGAAACATAGAAAGTGACGGCAGATAAGAACCAGTAGGCCCATCCAGTCTGCCCAACCTCTGAGTACTTTCCTTTAGTACCTGCCCTTATCCTATATCTAACTTGGCCTTATGCCTATCCCATGCTTGCTTAAATGTCTTTACTGTATTAACATGTACCACTTCTGCTGGAAGTCTATTCCATGCGTCCACAAACAAGTATTTAAATGTTTCTATCGTCTTTCTTCCAGGTTATATAGGTTAAGATCCTTTAACCTGTCCTGGTAAGGTTTATCCTGTAATCCATAAACCATTTTAGTAGCCCTTCTCTGAACTTTCTCCAACATTTCTATATCCTTCTGGAGATACGGTCTCCAGTATTGTATACAATACTCCAAGTGAGGTCTCACCAGTGATCTGTACAACGGCATGAGCACTTCCCTCTTTCTACTGCCAATACCTTTCGCTATACAACCAAGCATTCTGCTAGCATTACCAGCTGCTCTACTGCATTGTATACCTACCTTTAAATCCTCAGAAATAATTACCCTTAAATCCCTTTCCTCACACGTTGAGGTTAGGACAGTATCAAATATTCTATACTCTGCCCTTGGGTTTTTATGCCCCAGATGCATTACTTTGCATTTATCCACATTAAATGCCAGTTGCCACAGCGCTGACCATTTTTCCAGTTTGCCTAAATCATTTGCCATTTGGCTTCTTCCTCCAGGAACATCAACCCTGTTGCAAATTTTTGTGTCGTCAGCAAATAGACATACCTTTCTATCAAGACCATGGGCAATATCACTAATAAAAATATTAAAGAGAATGGGTCCAAGTACAGATCCCTGAGGTATCCCACTGGTAACAAGACCTTGTTCTGAATATACGCCATTGACTACAACCCACTGTTGTCTGTCACTCAGCCACTCCTTAATCCATTCAACAACATTGGGATCTAAACCCAGAGATTGCAGTTTATTTATAAATCTTATATGTGGCAAAGTGTCAAAGGCCTTACTGAAATCCAGATACACAATGTCTACTGCACCACCTTGATCAATTACTTTATTCACCCAATCAAAAATTCTATAAGATTTGTTTGGCATGATCTTCCTGAGGAAAATAAATGTTGTTTTTGAGCTTGAAACCCATGTGACTTCAGATGTTCAACAATCCTTTCCTTTAACATTGTTTCCAATGAGTTGCCCGACTCCTCCCTACTGCCTTTTTTGCGAATCCCCTGGGACGAATCCCGTTACCAATGATTCGTTAAATATATCAGTTAACGGTTTTGCTAGTACACCCCCAAGCTCTTTTAATAGCTTGGGGTGTATCCCATCAGGCCCCATCAACTTATTTGTCTTTACCTTAGACAACTGAAGTAGAACCTCCGCCTCGATAAACTCACATATTTCAAATGATTCAGTCTTTTTTCTCAACGGAGGTCCCATTCCCTCATTTTAATTTGTAAAAACTGTACAGAAATATTCATTGAGGCAGTCAGCTAAACCTTTATCCTCTTCTACATACATTCCTTTTGTTTTTAATCTAACTAATTCTTGTTTTACTTTCCTTTTCCCATTTATATATCTAAAAATGTTTTATCTCCATTTTTTACTGACAGGGCAATTCACTCTTCTGCATGTGATTGGCCACTTCTGAGTACCACAGTGGCTTCTTTAATTTTTTACTCTTGCTGACCAGCCTTGTTTTAAAGATTATCCCAGTAAGGAGTTTAGAATATCCGCACTCCGGATACAACCTGCTACTTTCGTTTTCCAGTTCATATCTGGGAGACTAAAGTCACCCATGATTATAACATCACCCTTCACTGTCATTTTAGCTATTTCCTCCACTAGTAGATTATCTAGTTCTTAAACTTGTCCTGGGGGTCTATAAATCACACCTACGCGAGTTACCGTATTTGCTCGATTATAAGACGAGGTTTTTTTCAAAGCAAATGCTCTGAAAAATACCCCTCGTCTTATAATCGAGGTCGTCTTCTAATCAGACCTCAAAATGTCCGCTGGGGCCATGCTACTTACCGGGCTTTGATCGCGAGCAGCAGGAGAACATTAAGCTAGAAGAGTGTCACATAACTCTGCCTCCCCCCTCCTTCCTCTGGGGGCGGGACCAGAGAAGTTGCACGCACAGCCGGGCCCCTGCAGAAGTCTTCGAGTGGGAGATCTGCAGTTCAGGTAAGGGGGTGGGGGAGGGTTTTTGTGATTAATGTGTGAAGTATGTGTGATTAATGGAATGGATGAGTATTTAAATGTTTGTGAATGAGTATGTGTTAGTATGGATGTGTAAGGGTGGTGGTGGTGGTAGGGAGGCTGTACTCACACTCCTATCATCCTCAGGTTCCAGCATGTACTGGCTGCCTTGGCTTGATAGGAGTGTGATTGCTGTTAGCAGTTGTGGCAACCCTGGGGGCAGATGTGCATAACTGGGGGGGCAGGTTGGCAAATAAAAGGAAATAAAAAAAAAATATATTTTTCTCAATCATAGCTTTTATTAAATATGAAAATATTGTTTACATGAATTAATATTTACTAGTAAAACTTTTTTTCCTATAGGGTAGTCTTATATTCAGGCTTTTTGTTTTTTTCCTAAATTAATATTTAGATTTTGGGGGGTCATCTTATAATCAGGGTCGTCTTATAATCGAGCAAATACGGTACTTTACTTTTGCCAAATTGTACTGTAACCCAAACCGACTCTATGTTCTCCTCACCAACTTGTATTAAGTTAGATTTTATGTTATTTTTCCTTAATAGGGCCACCCCTCCCCCTTTCTTGCCCTTTCTGTCTTTTCTATATAAAGAATAACCCGGTATTGATATCCCCCAGTCATTTTTCTCATTATACCATGTCTCAGTAACAGCCACTATATCAACATTCGCAGTTGCCACAACTGTTACAAGTTCATGGATCTTATTCCGTAAACTGCGAGCATTCATAGACATGACCTTTAGCTTGTCATTTAACACTGATGCTGCAATCGCTTTCTGTCCTTGTTTTGGGGGGAAAAATATATGCTTCTCCCTATTATTGTATAGACCAAGCCCCCAGATCCACCCACCTGGTTACTAAGTAAATCGCCTTCCCTTTCTATACTGTCTAATCCGGTATTTATTCCCTCCCCCCCATCCCTAGTTTAAAATCTCCTCCAACCGTCTAGCCATTCTCTCTCCAAGCACATTGGACCCTCTTGCATTTAGGTGCAATCCATCACGACTATAGAGATTGTACCCCAAAGGAAAATCAGCCCAGTGCTCTAAAAACCCAAAGCCCTCCTTCTTACACCAAGACTTTAGCCATGCATTTAGCTGCTTAATCTCTCGCTGCCTTTCTGGTGTAGCGCATGGCACAGGTAGTATCTCTGAGAATACTACCTTGGAGGTCCTTTTTTTAATCTTATTCCCTAAATCCCTAAAATTACCTTTTATGACACTCCATCTTCCTCTTACTATGTCATTGGTGCCAATGTGCACCAAGACAGCTGTATCCTCGCCAGCACCTCCCAATAATCTATCCATTCTGTCCGCAACATGCCGAACCCGGGCACCCGAAAGACAGCAAACCATTCGGTTGCTGCGATCAGAGCTATTGATTACCCTGTCTGTTTTCCTGATTATTGAATCCCCTACCAGTGTTTCAATGTGCCTCTTCAGAGCACCAACCTCAGCTTCCAGAGAGACCAATTGTTCACACTTGCCACAGCGATATGGACCCAGAAACTGCTGTTCCAAGCATGCATACATATGACATAATGTGCACTGAGTGAGTTCTCCAAGCTTGCTCATACTTTAGGGAGGCCCTTATCCTCCTTTCTCTTACACTCTTGATGCACTAACTGCTGTGGTGCACAAACTGGTCACTTACAGAAAGCAAGTAACTTACATCATGGTGTAGATGTCTGTGACGTAGATTGTGTCCTGCTGTTTGTGTGTTTTTGGTTATCAGTGTAGCAGAGCCTGTCCTGTGGTGTGTGTGTGTATAAGTGTTGGTGCGGCAGAGCCTGTCCTGGTCTGTGTTTGGGTGTTGGTATGGCAGAGCCTGTCCTGGTGTGTGTGTTCGGGTGTCAGTGTGGCAGAGCCTGTCCTGGTGTGTGTGTTTGGGTGTCAGTGTGGCAGAGCCTGTCCTGGTGTGTGTGTTTGGGTGTCAGTGTTTGGGTGTCGTTGTGGCAGAGCCTGTCCTGGTGTGTGTGTTTAGGTGTTGGTGTGGCAGAGCCTGTCCTGGTATGAGCCTGTCCTGGTGTGTGTGTGTGTCTTGGTGTCGGTGTGACAGAGCCTGTGTCACTGATCCGACTCCCGGCGTTGGCGGGCGGACCGCTGCTCGCAGATGTCGGGCGCCCGATAACCCGGCACCCGGCTCCTGTGGGCGGATCGCCCGGCTCATGTTGAATGATCAAGTATTATGTTAGTCCAATAATAAAAGCACATTACTTTTGGCAATATAAATATATATGTTAGAGGCTATGGCAATGGCCGTATTTGTGGGCGGAGTCTGGAGTACTACTTAACCCCCTACCGCTCACCCTCAGGTGCTATGCGTTGAGTCAGGGTCACGCTTTTCCTGAGTAGCAGCATGAAGTTTTGGCGGCCGGCCAAGTACACAGTCAGCTCTGTTAGCGTTGTTCCGGTATTCTTCACGTTGCTTCGCTCAATACCTCTTTCAGCTACCAGGTAAACGGACAAACGCCGGTTTGTCCACTCTTTATGACGGATTTGCTGCTGGTCTAGTGTTAGTATGGCTTTTAACCCTTGGTGCTCCAACTTCTGCTACCGATCCAAATTTATTGCTTTATGTGGGAAGTATGCTTCACCGCTGGTCCTAGGTTCCTGGGGGGGCTGCTATATTGTACGGTTTCCATCGTTGTCTGTTGTAAGCCTTTGTGAGTTGATCTGCTTGTACGTCTACTATCACGCACGCAAGTTCCATACCTACACCTTCCATTGTAGTCAGGGTAGGCGAGCTCCAGTTTAAAAGGTTTAATGGTAACATCAGGAAATATTACTTTACGGAAAGGGTAGTGGACGCATGGAATAGCCTTCCAGCAGAAGTGGTAGATGTTAATACAGTAAAGGCATTTAAGCAAGCATGGGTTAGGCATAAGGCCAAGCTAGATATATGATACGGGCAGGTACTCAGAGGTTGGGCAGACTGGATCGGCCTACTGGTTCTTATCTGCCATCACTTTCTATGTTTCTGTTGTTCCAGACCTATCACGCCTATGGATCCATAGGGGCTGAGACTTCGTTTTTTAATGGACTGGCGTCCAGTCTACTCGGCCATACTACATACGTGCAATACTCATTACATTCTTACCCGTCCACTTGAACGAAACTAGGCCGAGGTTATTATTAGCCTGTTCTCGCCACAGGTATCCTCCGCCTTTGTAATCAAAGTCTGACACGTCTTTCAGATTTGCATGCCTAGCCGATGCCCTCTCCCCAGCTAATTTCCGTATGTTCTTTTTACAGAATCTAGAAGCAGACAACTAACCCACGCCTGCACCGCACTTCTCCCAGCTCACCATGGATTGAAAGTGCATATGGACGACGTCCTTGCCCTTATCGACAGCTCCCTGTCCCATAATACTAGAAGGTTTATACCACGGCCTGGAATACCTTTGCTAGATTCCAGGATTTATATCCCGGCCACGACTCTAGTGACACGCGGTATATACTAGCGTTCATATCTTATTGTCACACAGACCTTAACCTGTCCTATAGTACTGTATCTGGCGGGGATACAGCACTTTAGGTCTATAGCTGACCCCGACATTTCTTTGTTGTTTGCTTCTAGGCCAATCAAAGCGGCGCTCGCTGGGTTGCAGAAACTACAACGCCCATCGCGCATGAGGTTTCCTATTTTTGGTACCCTGGTTCAAGGTATGGCTTCCTTGCTCAGCAGTTCTCCGTTTGGGGTACTGCAGAGCTTGGTGCTCAGGGCTGCCACATTTTTGGCCTTTTATGGTTTCCTGCGGCCCAGCAAGTTTTCTTACTAGGGCAGTCGGTCCCTTGTGCTGCGGAATCGATTTAACCAGGCAGCCGCAGGGTTACCACTTGCATTTGCGACGTTGCAAGACACGTCAGACAGGACTGGGCGTGTTCATTTAGATTTTTGCTACATAGAATCAATGGTGTCCAGTGGCAATTCTGGACCTACTGTTATCTGCTTTAGTGGACAAACCACCAGATAGTCCTCTGTTTCCTTTCCCAATGAGACCCCTTACCACCATACAGTTTATTACGCATGTACGTATCCTATTGGCTAATTTAGGCTGCAACCCTAAGAGTTTCTCGGCTCACTCCTTCCGTGTAGGCGCAGTTTTAGCTTCTGCTAAGAATGGGGTGCCTGCCCACGTCATCAAGCATCTTGGTAGATCGAACTCTGGGTGTTATGCTAGGTACATCCCAGATCTGCAGGTGGGAAATGGGTATAGCTTTTTCTAAAGTTGTTGACTGATCACCTTGTTGCAGTTTTGGAATATTTGCAAGGGTCTTTGGGAGGGTCTTTTGTACTCCACAGAGGAAGCGGAACTCAGCAGAGTTCACGTGACATAACAAGAGAAGGCAGAGGGAGGCCGCGCCCCCTGCCGAAGTCTGTGATCGGCATCGATATGTAGTGCAGGTGGGGGAGGGTGTTTGAATGAGTATGCGTGATTGAGGGAATTAATCTGTGAATGAATGAATTTGTGTGTGTGTGATAGCATGGATGTGTAAGTGCTGGAACCTAGGCATGATTGGACTGTGATTGGTGTTAGCAATCACACTCCTATCATGCCAAGTCAGCCAGTACATGCTGAAACCTGGCTAGCTGCCCCCCTTGTGTATTGATGCTGCCAGCAGTGTGGGGTCTGCACTTACAGCCACCCTGTACCAGCATGTACCTGGGATGATAGGAGTGTGATTGCTAACAGCTAACAGCAATCTGCTAACAGCAATCACAGTCCCATCATGCCTAGGTTCCAGCATTTACTGGTTGCCTGGGTATGAAAGGCGTGTGATTGCTGTTAGCAGTCACACTCCTATCATGCCAAGCCATATTGCTGATTTTTTTTTTTTTGTCCAATTGTGGTGTGTTACATTGGACAAAAAATACAATAACAATATTAATTTATATATGATTGTTGACAGTAATCACACTCCTATCATGCCCAGCCAACCAGTACATGCTGGAATCTGGGTATGTCTGAGATTGCTGTTAACAATCTTAATATATCTATAAATATATATACTGTATTGGCTCGGATATAGCCCGCAACCGAATATAGGCCGCACCATAAAAGTTTGGTGCTTTTTTAAAGAAAAAGTTTTGTAATAGATATGCTGCCACTCTGTCCCCCCACCCCCGAGATATGCTGCCACTCTTCCCCCCCGAGATATGCTGCCACTCTGTCCCCCCGAGATATGCTGCCACTTTGTCCCTCCCCGATATGCTGCCACTCTGTCCCCCCGAGATATGCTGCCACTCTGTCCTCCCCCCCTCGAGATATGCTGCCACTCTGTCCCCCCACCCCTGAGATATGCTGCCACTCTGCCCCCCCATATGCTGCCACTCTGCCCCCCGAGACATGCTGCCACTCTGTCCTCACCCCCTCGAGATATGCTGCCACTCTGTCCCCCCACACCCGAGATATGCTGCCACTCTGCCCCCCTGAGATATGCTGCCACTCTGCCCCCCCAAGATATGCTGCCACTCTGTCCCCCCCGAGATATGCTGCCATTCTGTCCTCCCCCCCTCGAGATATGCTGCCACTCTATCCTCCCCCCCTCGAGATATGCTGCCACTCTGTCCCCCCACCTCCGAGATATGCTGCCACTCTGCCCCCCCCGAGATATGCTGCCACTCTGTTCTCCCCCCCTCAAGAAATGCTGCCACTCTGTCCTCCCCCCTCGAGATATGCTGCCACTCTGTCCCCCCACCCCCGAGATATGCTGCCACTCTGCCCCCCGAGATATGCTGCCACTCTGCCCCCCCCCCGAGATATGCTGCCACTCTGTTCTATCCCCCTCTCGAGATATGCTGCCACTCTGTCCTCCCCCCCTCGAGATATGCTGCCACTCTGCCCCCCCCCCGACTTACCAGAGCAAACTCCCGGGTGTCTTGCGGGGCTGGAGGGGGACATCTACGCAATACGCGTATACAACTCCCGGTGCCAGCACTCAGCGGAAGTGCCGGCACCGGAAGTTGTATAGGGGTATTGCGTAAATGTCCCCCGCCGGCCCCGCAAGACACCCGGGAGTCTGCTCCGGTAAGTTTTGGGGGCAGAGGTAAAACGCATCGTGCGGACGTTCACCGGCTGCGGCGATGCTCGTAAAAAAACCTCCGCTGCCGGCACGTCTGCACGATGTGCTTTAACAATCTCCCTTGCCGGGACTCCCCTCATGGGAATTCCCAGCAAGGGAGATTGTTAAAGCACATCGTGCAGACGTGCCGGCAGCGGAGGCTGTTTACGCGAGCATCGCTGCAGCTGGTGAACGTCTGCGTCTCTCCCGTGCCGGCATTCCCCCGTGGAAAGTGCCCGCAGGGGAGGCTGTCTGAGAGTATCAGAGAGTAGGATACAGGTCCCCTGCACCACTGTGGGGGATCTGTATCCTAACCCTGCTGCCTGCCCGGCGCCCGGAACTGCATGTACCGGGCGTCGGGCGCTAGACCCCGAATATAGGCCCCACCCTATAGTGAAAATAGTGCGGCCTATATTCGGGCCAATACGGTATATAAATATATATATATATTAAGATTGTTATTAATTTTTTTGTATAATTTTGGTGTGTAACTTACTTTTATTAAAAGTGTGGGATTTTTATTATTTTTAAAGGTGGGGGCTTGTTTTCGGTTTCAGCTAAGTGAACCCTGAATTTTCAGTTTTGGTCCGGAATTTTCATTTTGGTGTATCCCTAGAATAAATAGAACTATTTCATTTTTACTTAAATTCAGAATCCTGAATTTGTAGTCACAAAATTTTCTAGGCCCAGAAATCAGTGAGAGGAAAAGTAAAGGTTTTGTATCATTTACTTTATTTTAATCTGCATATTTTCTGACAGTGAAAAATGAGTGCGGCCCTCGCACGTATACAATTCTGATGACGTGGCCCACTGCAGAAAAAACTTGGACACCCCTGATCTATGATGTACTTTATACGACATTTATTCTGCTAGCTATTTAAAGTCATTGTTAATCTATTTGGGAAATGTTTCCTTTATTTTATTTTTATTTTTTTTTCAAAAGTATGTTTTTGTTATTTTGTCAATAACAATAAAGTTTTTTAACCCCTTTAATCCCAATTTTGGTACCTCAAGTCCCGGAGCAATTTTGCCATTTTTGCGGTGTGTCGGTTCAGCGATTATTCTCCTTTCCTGTGAATAGTGTACCCATGTAAACTATATATGGTTTTTTTCAAGGAGAGATATAGCTTTCTTTTGATACCATAGTTAGATGATTAGCTGAAAATTTAGGATGAGAAATTTAGTAAAAACACCTAATTTTTTAATAAATTTTCCCTCTGAATACAAAATTACGTAAAGCGTATTTTTTTTATATATATATTTTTTTTTAAAATGGTTAGAGGTACTCTTAGGGACCTCTTGAACATGTTATTAATGCCAGTGATGTCACAATGACATCACTTAGTTCACTTTATTGTTTTTTTTTAATTATTATTTATTGTATTATTTTAGTGATTTATTTATTTATTTATAAATCACTAACCATTTTTTTTCCTTCGTTTTGTGTTTCAGCATGTGAGGAGGGGCAGAAGCATGGTTTCTCACTCTCCTCCCTGCGATCCCCCTGCACCGATCACACTGTGATCTCTATGCAAGTCCCCACAGACTTGCATAGCGATCACAGTGTCTGTGCCTCATCGGAGCGATCGGATATCCCTGCAGGGGATATCCTGTCTACCGATGACTTTCCAGGCAGGGCCGGACTGGGAATGAAAAGCAGCCTCCAAGGAAGTTTTGTTAAATTCACATTTCTGTTTATTCAAGGTAAGACCCTGAGATGATAAACACTCACGATGAAAACAGCACGTAATGCACAATTGTGTTCAACCTGGGTTCTACCAAATACTAGAATGTCATCACTGTAGTTGAAAACATTGGGAATATGATGAATTACATTCCTTATAGCATCTTGAAATATTTCTGCAACAGAACAAACCCCAAATGTTAACCGTTTATATCTTCTGAGGCCTAAATGTGTAGAGAATGTTGTCAGGCATCTGGATTCCGGGCTCAATTCCAGCTGAGGTTAACACTTATTAAGGTCCAGCCATGAAAAGTCAGTTGCGCCATTTAGCAGATGGATAATGTCATTTATTGTGGGAGAGATGTGTCTTTCTCGCTGAATGGCAACGTTTGGAAGGCGCATGTCAACACAAAGTCTTACCTTGTCAGGAAATTTTGGCCTTGGAACTACCACAATTGGAGAAATCTATGGAGTGGGACCAGTGACATATTCAATGATGTCTTGCTCTTCTAAATTCTTCCACTTTTTGTCTCAGATGAAATGGAATTCGTCGATGAGCTTGTGCAACTTGTGCACAACTTGTGCAGCTTGTGTTCTTATCCAAATGAAGATTTACCTGAAAGTCTTTCAATTTTCCAAGGCCACTGAACAAAGAAGAAAATTCATTTAGCATATGTTGTACATCCTTGTCATCAGGATCAACTATCGTATGAACGATCTGGCTGAGACCCAGGTTAATGGCGGTATGGTAACTAAGAAGACAGCCTCCAGATCCTTGTAAGATGTAAAAACTTGTCCTCTGACTTTTATCCTTATGACTAATGTCAGCATCAAATTTTACCATAGTAGGTAGTGGGATTTGTGAACCATGTGGGAAGAATTTAGTGTGAACACGTTCCAGAACAGGCTTCAATTTCAATAGTTCATATATGTCACTGTCTAAGATATTCACTTATGCTCCAGTGTCAATAGTAAATGAAATGTCAGTGTTGAATAAAGTGATTGTAACACTAGGAGACTGTGCAGATTTACCAGTGGAGGTAATGAACATAGTCACCCTTCGTGGTGGAAATCTCTGCCTCTTTATGCAACATTTTCACATTAGCTTTGTTTGCTGAGCTTAACGAAGTCTTGATATTTGTTGATTTGCAGACAGCAGCAAAATGGTTCTCCTTCCCACATTTGCTGCATGTCTGGCCTAAAGCTGGACATTTATTTATATGAGGAAAGTTCTTCCCACATCTGTAACATGTTTTATTCTTTTTTGTTTGGATGTCAGGTGTAATTTTATGTCGCATGTGATGCACATGTGAATCATGTTCCTTTTCCATTGAAGCTGCCTGATAATCCGTGATTTCTATGGCACGAGCCATTTTAAGAAGGTCAGGCAGAGTGTAGTCTTGCTGTAATGCTTTGCGTTGTATAGTAGATGATATGCAAGATACAATTACTTTTGTGATAATTTCATCATCAACATCAGCAAAAGCACATCTTTGGGCCAGTTCTTTTAAGCGTGTGACATATGTGTCCATGGATTCTTCTGGAAATTGCTTAGTAATCCTAAATTTGTATCTCTCATATTTGATGTCCTGTCTAGGGTTGAAATAATCTGTTAACATGCCGCCCAATGGCAGCGGCAAGTCCATTGGGCGGCACGTTGCATGCAGACCAGCCGTTTTAAGTTCATTATTGGCCGGTGGAGGCGGGCTGACGGACGGCGGCTGTCTTACGTTGCAGCCGCACGAGTTGTGTATTTACAACACTTACGGCCCTTTGAATGTTGGCATCAGCAGTGAAGCACCCCGATCGGCATTGAAAAATGTAACAGTTTTCCGGCTTTCTTATTTTGCTGGCTTCTGCTATCAGGGGGGAGTCGAGGCTGTCAAAGACGAAGGGCAGGACGTACCGGTTTGTCCATAGGGGATTCTTGGGATGAGTTTTTTGGATGTACCGGTATGTCCATAGGGGACTGAAGGGGTTAAAGCTTTTTAAAGTTGATAATCAACGTTTTTACAAATTTTGTGGCATGTATACTTAAGTGTTTCTCTACTTGAATAAACCTAACATATGCTTTGTCTTTTTATTATCTCCTTATATTTAATTTTTTTAATTACATCAATTTTCACTTTATATTTTTGTTTCTATATATATATATAGAAACAATATATATATATATATATATATATATATATATATATATATATATATACACAGCAAAAAAAGTCTTTTTATAAAGTTTATTAGCTTGGTGAAGGTCCAACGTTTCAGCTCTCAAGAGAGTTTTTCTCTCTAGTCCAAGGTGAAACCTGGTGGTCTCCAAATAGTGTTTAATATTCAATATAATTTAATGGTGCGGTCCACAAGATCTGCTGCTTGTATCCAATAAAGTGCTAATCTCAAAAAAGTGCTGAAAAGTGCAGGTGCAATTGCTGATCGCTTCCTAAGCTCAGTTTTAGCTGGCCGCCATCTTTGATGATCGGTTCAGTGGCAGCCATTTTTTGGGGGGGGCTTTCCTCCCATGATCCATGGCCAGCCTCATTTGTGAGGCTTCCGTGGATGCTGCAAAGCCGCTGATTGCAGCAAAAACACAGTTATCGCGGCGATCCAGGTATTTGACAGAGCCCATAAATCTTTGCTGTGAAGGGGTTAATGGTGGTATCTATAAGAAATCATTTGTATACTTTTATTTTGTTCTGCACATTTAAGGCCTGAATGCAACTTGAGTGCTAGGAACATATGTTATCAATTATGTGACGTAGCTTAGAGGGTCTTCTGTGGAATGCCGGTGTATCCTATGACTGCTCCAATAGGATTCCTTAACGTATACCCTAACCAAATGTAAAGGGGTATAAATATGCATAGTTACATCTCACCAAGAATACTGAGCCTACAGTACCTGTTACCACCATTTATTCCAGCAAGTATTGATACTTTGTTATAGAATAAACTTGCTTAAGAAGACTTTATAGCTGTGGTCTTGATTGCTGTTTAGTCACTGGAGAAGTTTACATATTCAAGACAAAGAATATTCTAACAGTATCGGAGGAAATATATATGAGACAGCAGGGGGGTACCTAGAGTATTTGGCACCTGGGGCGGATCCTGTATGTGGCACCCCCCCACACACACTTTAAAACTCCATAGCTTCTATCCAAGGGCAGGCCCTACCATGGAAGGGTGATAATAGGGAGGGAGAGGAAGGGTAGATAATGACCGGTGGCGGGGGGCGGCATTTTAAACTTCGCCGCAGGAGGCATTATGTCTTGGGCCGGCCCTGCTTCTATCGTTATATACTGGCGCAGATTCCAGCATGTACTGGTTGCCTGGTCATGATAGGAGTGTGATTGCTGTTAGCAATCATATATATATATATATATATATCGCTCGTGTATCACTAGAGGTACTCACCGCAGGAGTTATTCTGCCCAGAAAACTGCTGTATAGGGAGAAGCCCCAACAGTGGTAATCCAGGACTTAGATGATCCCAACAGTGAGACACTCTCCGTGAACACAGGTAGCAGGTTAGTACTGAGTATGGCAAACAGGTACAGGTGAGGATGTCAGACAAGCCAGGTCGGTATACAGGAGCAGGTTAGCAGGCAAGCCGGGTCGGTACACAGGAGCAGGTTAGCAGACAAGGCCGGGTCGGTACACAGGAGCAGGTTAGCAGACAAGGCCGGGTCGGTACACAGGAGCAGGTTAGCAGACAAGGCCGGTCGGTACACAGGAGCAGGTTAGCAGACAAGGCCGGGTCGGTACACAGGAGCAGGTTAGCAGACAAGGCCGGGTCGGTACACAGGAGCAGGTTAGCAGACAAGGCCGGGTCGGTACACAGGAGCAGGTTAGCAGACAAGGCCGGGTCGGTACACAGGAGCAGGTTAGCAGAGGTACAAAATCACAAAGGCAAAAGGGAGGTCAAGCAGGCAAGGGTCCAAAAACAAAGATCAGCAGCAAAACTCAGAGTCACAGGCAAAGACCACAACAGGGTGCCTGTGAAAGGACAGCAAGGATTTTAAATCTGGCGCCAAACAGAAGACCCCGCCTCCGAGCAGAGTCAAGGCCACGCCTCCAGACGTCCATCACGTCCACGGCACCAGCCAGAAGGAGTAGCTGCCCCCCTAGTGGACGGACAGGCGGCCGGACAGCAGGTAAGGGAACCCCTCTGGGAACTCCTGCATAGACAGGCAGCCTCAGATCTGCTCGTCGAGGAGTTCCCGGATCCGACCTTCCTTCTCCCGTGTCGGCGGTCGGTCTGTTCGCCGCCGGCACGGAGAGAACGTGTACGTCCCTCGGGTGCCCGTGCGCCGTGAGCGGTAGTCCGCTCGCCGACCACAGGTCCGGAGAGAGAAGTATCGGGTCCCCGTGATCTGCGAGCAGACCCCCGCCCGCGGCTAACAGGACCCGAGGACGTGACAGTGACAATTTATTAATATTGTTGTGTCATCTTGGTCCCTCAAGGCTCAAACATCCTGCTTGTGCCATCTTTGTCTTTCCACAAACCAATTATATCTATGATACACACAAAAACTTTTACAGTCACTCACTAATTTACATTTTCATTCACATAATTAATTCACATAATCATTTATTCTCTCAAGAGTGTGATCTGCCCTCCAATTTTGTACCCGGGACACTGCCGCCTTAGGCCTGGGCCAGGATACATCATTGTGAGTGGGGGCCACACATTTTCAAAATCAGAACAGCCCTGAAGGCACTTGGCTTTAGTGCCTGTGCCAATCCAATAGTTACTAACAATAATACAGGTATTATGAAGTCCAGGGGGGCGGGTTCTGTCTAAACTTTTTTTTTAAATTGCCACGCTCTACATCTGTCAATAACATCCATTCTAATGATTTACGTCACCTGAAAACAATTATTGCAATATTCCTATTTCTACATTGTACTACTTACTAATAAAATACCTAAAAAAAAAAAATTTCCCAGAGACTGTTTAAGCCACTTTTGCTGGGAGGCTGTTCCACTTATCATCCATCTTATCAGTAAAGTAAAACTTTGTTACATTTCTTTTTTTGTTTATATTTTGACCTCTTGTTCTAACAGTTCTGCTCCTCTGAAATACATGTCCCTCGTGTATTTATGTATTTACATGTTTCTGTCACATCTCTCTATTTCCCTTCTTTCCGAAATAAATTATACATATTTTGTGATCCTTTAGTCTTTTCAATTCTCTTTCTCTATCTCATCCATTCCGCAGAAAAAAACCTTTACAAGTATATCCATGTATAAGCACAACGCTCTATTGTTAATGGAATACAAAGAAGCATATAGTAGTACATACTAAATTATACAAAATGTACTATGTTGTGGTAGGTGAAAACAAAACAAACAAAAAATAACAGTAATCACACTATGGCTAATGCTTATGAGCAAGTATACTAATACACAAGGGAAAAAGTCTGAGATTAATTATGTGTATATAAAGAACCAATGCATATGCTTATTTTATTCACAGTGGCCAAAAAACTAGTATTAATAAATCTCACCCTTGCAGGTAGAAACATTTGTAAAGCATTATAACACGTCAAAATTGACCCATTAAATTTTTAATGAAAAGGAAGAAAATGTACTAATACCAAGCAGAACCAAGAGAAATCTTATCCGTTAAACTTTCAATATTTTTGAACTATGGAAAAAATCATTTAAATTAAGGATATTGTTTTTTTTTTTTTTTTTTTACAAAAAGGTAAAGAACGCATAAATTAGCAGACAATACTCATACAACATAATTAAAAATTGATAACAATACATAAAATATAAACATCACAAATCACCAACAAAAAAAAAAAACACACTTCACTGGGAGTCGCGGATCCGTTCATCTATTTCTTATAATTAGTGCAAAGTCGTCTAAATTTCACATACTTTATGATACCACTCAATTTTGTAGTGTTATATCCCAAATTTGTATGTCACTTATTGACAGATGTGGTCTTCTAATACCTCTTTCCATTTGCAGCTGATATAAAAGTTGCTGTTAAAGGTGTAGTTCAGAAAGGTTTTTATCACTCTTTCAATTCCTTTTAAGATTTGTAAGATTTTTGCAGCCATTATACAGTGGATAACTAAAGTAGTTTGTGTTTTACTTAAGGGTGGCCAATTTAAGTGTAATAATATTGTTTCAGGTTTTGTTGGGAGTTTTATATTTCCTAACCTTTGCGCTATTTTTAAGGTCATGTCCCACAGAGATTTAATTTGAGTCCATTGCCACCAAAGAAATATGTAGTTCCCTTTTTCAGTTTTACACCTCCAGCACCAGCCTTCATGTGATTGATGTATTTTAGCTACTTTTGCTGGTGTTAAATACCACCTATTTAATAATTTGAATTGTGTCTCTACTAGGGAGAGACTGCGAATTTCTTTATTTACTTTTTCAAATGCTTTACACCATTCAGCTTCCTCTATGGCGATATTAAGTTCTTTGTTCCAAGATATAATGGCTGTTGGAGATGTTTTTCTTATTGTTGTTTCTAATAATTTTAAGGCAATTTGATCTTTTGATATATTTTTTGATCCTGATGTATTGAAAACTAATTTTAGTAAATTATAATTGTTGTATTTGTTAATTAAATAGTTCTTAATTCTTAAATAATTAAAGATCTCACGATTAGGAAGTTCAAATGCTGAAGACAAAGTTTCAAAAGATTTCATCTTATTTTCCTCCATGAGATCCTCTATAACTGTAATCCCTTTTATTTTCCATTCTTTCAAGGTTAAATATCCCATATCGTTTTCTATAAATTCTATTTTTAAAAAATCTGATATTTTTATTTCTATATTCAATCTTCTTTTAATTTTAGTCCATATTGGGATCAGTTGTTTTAGAATGTAACAGGCACTTTAATCTACCCTTCTTTTGGTCCATATCAGAACATTAAGATCTTGAATTCCAATAGTATTACTCTCTAAAATATACCATCCTTCTTTTCTTATATTTTGTAATTGCATTGTCGCTATGTGGAACATCACTCCTGCATCAAAGTGATTTTTTTTTATGTAAATCAATTTTTATTGACTTCCGAGAAACAAAGCATACCGTGAACAGATACATATAAATGTAGCCACAGGGGGATCGTAACAATGTGGCTATAGTACAAGACATACTAAAATACAGTCATGTTCACATAAAAACCGTACATAGATGCAACAAGAACAGTATCAAATGACACAGCTGGCATAAGGTACCTAGGCATTTATGGTACCAGCAATGTACTAACAGCTGCTCAGAAGCGATTTTTCTGATATAAAAGAATCATAAAGAATGAAAGAATAAAAAGTGTCCCAGGGCGGGAGAAAAGAAGGGGTAGGAAGCAGGAATGGGAGAAAATTACCGCTACGTAAGATGGAGTCGCTTAGAGGCCCAACAATTCCGTCCTGGCAGACATTTCCGCATGTTTAGTGAGCCACGGCTCCCATATGGCCATAAACTTGGTCCGCTCATCTTTCAGAGTGGCGGTAAGGTGCTCCATGATAATGATATGCCAGACTGCTGCCTGGATTTCGGCCTCAGACGGTGGGGATCCCTTCCATCTCCGAGCCAGAGTGAGTTTGATCGCCGCACAGATGCGGTGTATGAGTTTGTGATTGTGAGAGGAGAGCACGGGACAATCGACGTCCATCACCAACAGGGCCACCTCCGGAGACCCTGGAATCACAATGTCAAAGGCTTGGGACAATTTGCGGAAGGCGGATTGCCATATGGGCTGAACAGACGCACAACTCCACCACGCGTGCAGGTAAGTGCCCGTCTGTCCACAACCCCTGAAGCACTGTGCATGAGCTGATGTAAAAATACGAGATAATCGCAGCGGGGAGAGGTACCAGTGCGCCACAACCTTATAAAGTCTTTCTTGCACAGTCGTGCAGACTGTTAGTTTATGCGCTGTGGATGCTGCCTTCTCCCACCTCGTAGTCGGGAACTCACACTGTAGGTCCAAGTGCCAGCTGCTCCGGTAGGAGGGAGGATCGACGTAAGTGGCTCGCTGGAAGTGGTCATAGTACGCAGTGATGGCCTGCTTGCGGCGCTGACACGCGAGGAATCTTTTCTCAAACACAGTAACATCCGCTAAAGGCGATCTCGACAGCAGGGAAAGAAGAAAGTGCCTCAATTGAAGATAACGAAACATTTCTGACGGTGGTGCGCCCTGAGATGCACTTAATTCGTGGAACGGAATGACTACATCCTGATGAACCAACTGACCCACCCGAACAAGTCCCCTCTCCAACCACCACCGAAAACTCCTCGGGTCCATTCCCGACGGGAACATTGGGTTGAAAAATACGGGAGTCAAAGGAGAGGTATCCCCAGAAAGCTGCAAGGCAGAGCGACAGGACTTCCAGATTGTTAAGGAGGCCCTCATTGAAGACGGAAGAGTCGCCACTAAGCCGGTCGGGACTTCCGTCCAGAGAAGGCAAGGAAGCTGACGATGCGGCGCAAAATCCCGTTCGATGTCCACCCATGGGAGGGTGCCCTCTGGGAGAGACCAGGATTCCAATTGAGCGACCCTGGCCGCCAAATAATAAAGGTATAGATTTGGAACCGCTAGTCCGCCTTTGCTTTTAGGCATGTATAGCGTGCGCCTATTGATGCGGGCTCTCTTGTTATTCCAGATGAAACGAAATAAAAATGATTGGAAAGCCTCTAGATCGGGCTTGCGTATTGGAGTCGGCAATGCACGGAACAAGTACAGTAGCTTAGGCAATATGGTCATTTTGATCGCGTGAACTCGCCCCAGCCAAGAGATAGTATAGCGGGACCATTGCAGAACTTCCGTGCGCAGGGCAGAGAGTAAGGGGGAGTAATTTGCTTGGTACATCGTGTCCGATGAAGCAGTTATATGAATACCCAGATAAACGAGGGACTTCGATTGCCATGTAAATTTGAAAGCAGCGGATAAAGAAGACAGTAGGGGAGCTGCTAAATTTATGTTTAGAGCCTCGCATTTAGATTCGTTAACCTTATATCCGGAGATATTAGAAAAAACTTGTAGCGTGGCGTATAGGTTCGGGAGGGAGACAAGAGGATTCGACACGGTCAATAGGATATCGTCCGCAAACAGGCTAAGCTTGTATTGCTGCCCATGAGCCTCCACCCCTCGCACATCCGGATTGGACCGTATCGCAATCGCCAGAGGTTCCAAGCAAATGGCGAATAAGAGAGGCGACAGCGGGCATCCTTGCCTGGTGCCATTTAACACTGGAAAGGGTAAAGATTCGTGGCCCATAAGAGCAATCGTCGCCATTGGGGAGTCGTATAAGGCACGTATGCCCTGGAGAAAACGACCAGCAAAACCAAACGATTGGAGTACCGTCCACATATATCGCCAGTCTATGCGATCAAACGCCTTTTCGGCGTCGAGCGCTAGGAGCATTGTTGGCTGATTCGTGGATCTCGCAACGTCAATCAAATCCAGGGTGCGCCTGATGTTATCTGGAGCTTCCCTCTTGGGTAGAAAGCCCACCTGGTCCGGATGTATCAATGTGGATAAAACGGAGCTGAGCCGTGTCGCCAATAGTTTTGCATACAATTTTGTATCCGCGTTAATGAGGGAGATGGGGCGATAACTCCCGCAATTGGCCGGGTCTTTCCCCTCCTTATGGATCACGATAATCCTGGCCATTAGCATATCTTGCGGAATCGGCCCGCCATTCAAGAAATTGTTAAAAAGGGAGAGCAATCTAGGGCTTAACATCGGGGAGAACTTCTTGTAGTACGAGCCAGGAAGACCGTCCGGGCCTGGAGCCTTGGAGGGCTTGACGGAGGAGAGTGCGCGCATGAGTTCATCTTCCGAAAAGGGACTGTTTAAATGATCCAAGTGGACCGCCGATAGGTGCGGGAGCGAAAGAGATCCCAGGAAGTCAGAAATATGTCCAGATCCCGATTTATTAAGAGGAGCTTTGTTGCCGTCGTAGAGGGAGCTATAATACTTAGCAAATTGGTCCGCAATATCAGTGGGATTCACCCAGGCGGTATGATGTCTGTCTATGATTTTTCCGATGGTTTGGGATTTCCTCTTAGCTCGCAGGCGCCTCGCTAACATAGCACCCGGCTTATTCGCATGCTCAAAGAATTTTTGTTTCGTGAGGTTGAGGGAGTATAGGACCGCTTTACTAAGAAGCAAGTTCAGTTCACCTCGAGTCCGGATAATCTCACGGAGTGTTGAGTCGCTTAAGGAGCGCTTGTGTTGAGATTCAAGCTGAGTGAGCTTATCTGTGAGTGACTGCACTTCCAGGCGACGTGCGCGTCTGCGCCTGGCGGCGATTTTGAGAAATGATCCACGAATAAAAGCTTTATGGGCCATCCAGACCACGGAGGGGTCCATATCAGGAGTCTCATTGAAATGAAAATATTCAGTCAAATCCTGGCGCACAACCTCCAGCACCGAGGGGTCGGTCAGAAGAAAGTCGTCTAGTCGCCAAGCGGGAGGAGTGATGGGAGCAACTGCGAACTCAAGGGAGCATTCCACCGCGCCGTGATCCGACCACGTGATGGGGTGGATGGTGGCAGACATGTCGGATGTGACCATGTTCTGGCTTAAAAAAACAAAGTCAATACGGGAGTAGGAGTTATGAGGAGAGGAGAAAAAAGAAAAGTCAGACATTTTAGGGTGCAGCAGTCTCCACACATCCACAAGGGCTGAGGTACGGACAAAATCCTTGAGGTGTTTCGTGTTGGGCGATGCAGACGAGATGGTTTGCGGACCCTTCCTATCTAGGAACGGGTCCCAGACAGCGTTGAAGTCCCCGCCCACTATAATACGGTGAGAACGGTATGGCAACAAAATATCCGATAATCGATTGTAAAAAGAAGTGTCACTGGTGGAAGGGGCATAAACATTTAAGAGAACCGTGGGCTGGTTGCGCAATGTTCCGATGAGTAATAGAAAGCGGCCCCATTTGTCTGAATGTCTCTCCTTGAGTTGAAACCCTAGAGATGCCCTAATAAAGATACTGACGCCATTTTTTTTCAGCCTCGGGTGCGGTGCATGAAAGTGCGTCCCGAAGGACCTGTGCCAATAGGACGGAACAAAGGAGGTGCGCAGGTGAGTTTCTTGCAGCATGATAATATCGCAGTGATGATGTTGATAGTACC
Organism: Spea bombifrons; assembly: GCF_027358695.1. Taxonomy (NCBI): domain Eukaryota; kingdom Metazoa; phylum Chordata; class Amphibia; order Anura; family Pelobatidae; genus Spea; species Spea bombifrons. Next base: position 21,643,933 of record NC_071096.1, on the reverse strand, counting down.
GCATAGCCATGGTTCTCTTATGGGGGGTATTGAGGCCCCTAACATTATGTGAAATGATCTTAATCCGCCCAGCCATTGAAACAGTAGTGAGAACGCAGAAATAGAAGAGCCAAACCAAAGGAGCATGGCCTCAGCAGCCTCGAACAGCGGCGTCTCCCAAATAAGAGAAAGGGACAGGGAAAGGGGGAAGAGAGAGAAATAGGAAAAAGAGAAGAGAAAGAGGAAAGAAGAAAAAAACAAAAAGCAGAAGAAACAATAAACAATAACATACAGTCAAATTGGCTACCACTTGATAGCAACTCGCCGCCTGCTACCGACCACCGGTCGGGCAGGACGACCACCAAGTAGTAGAGTGACCACTAAGGTCAATAGGGGGATCTAACTGACCACGGGATCGAACGATCTCTCCCCAGCCCCAACATGACCAGACTGACCCCTGAATTTAGCCCAGACTACCAGGAGTGTGCACATAAAAAACTTGCCCCTAACACTTGGGGATACGTATAAAGACCGACATAGAGAAGAGCCCACAAAAACGGAATCCGGCGCAGAATAAAACGAAATAAAACATAATAAAACACGGTAACTGGGTGCTGCGTATAGTGAACCACTTATCTGACCGGCTCAACCCAAGGCAGTATCATCGGAGAAAGTCATACATATCGTCTGTAGGTGTACTGCGACTCGGACTTCTGGAAGAGAGCCCGAAGAGGATCTCATAACGAGCAGGGATGTAAGCACCTTACGCACTGTGGGGTCACCGACATCCCTCAAGGTAAGGCAACCTCCGACGCGGTACCGGCAGCGTTAGCAGTTTGCGGGGAACGAGGTGTCGCGATCGCCGACCCTGTGTCCGAGGACGTAGCCGAGTGGTCCTGTCGTCTCCTCTTGCGGCCAAGGATCATCGGCGGAAGCCCCAGTTCCTTAAGCAGCGTGGCAGCCTCCGTCACGTACTTGATGGTGAGGCTCCTTCCATCTGCCGTGGCTTGAAGGGCGAAGGGGAAGCGCCAGCGATATGGAACCTCCAGCGACCGAAGGTGATCTGTAAGCGGCTTGAAGTCCCTACGACGCTGGAGGGTCTTGGGTGACAGATCCGCGAAGAACTGGACTTCTGCATTGCCAACGGTAAGTGAGGCTGACCTGGCTGCCTTCATTAGAGCATCCTTAATGGGAAAGTCCCGTAATCGCACAATGATGTCCCTCGGTCTTTCACGAGGATTGGGCTTGGGACGTAGGGCCCTGTGAGCCCTCTCAACCACTATCTGCTCCTGCGGCGTGTTAGGAAGAAGTGTGCTAAACAAGTCAGAGAGCACCCCATCAACGTCCTGGTAAGTTTCAGGCACCCCACGAATTCGAATATTACTCCGGCGGGATCGATTCTCGAGATCTTCTTGATCATCGTGAAGGGATTGCAATTCTTGGCGCAAGGAAATTATGTCGGATTGCAACGTGCTTTGAGTCTGTTGCATCGAGGACTGAGCCGTCTCAAGAGCATCTGTACGGAGCCCAATAGACGATATATCACGTTTCAGGTCTTGTAATTCGTCGCTAAGTTGTTCGATAATGTCTTTCTTGACTGAAAGAACCAGGTCTTTGAGGTCCGCAATATCCTGCTTGGAACACGCGGTCTCCGCAGCCATGTCGTCAAGGAGGCCCAGATGCGTAGGTGAAGAGGCCGCGGCAGGCACCGCAGAAGAGGATCTTCTATGAAATATGTCCGGTACCGATGACTTTCTCGCAGCTTTCCGAGAGCCTCCGGGCATACTGCAACGGTAGGCTGGGTTCCGTGGAAGGTAAAAGCGGGTACAGTCGCTAAATTAGAAGCTTTTGTAGAGCTTGTAGGGAGAGCTGAGGGACTACACGACCATCTTGTCCAGCGGCCAGCCACGCCCCATCAAAGTGATTTTTTATGATGTCTCTTGGGCGGCAGCAACGGCTATAGTATTCATCAGCCCAAAATACATAGAATAAAAACCAAAAAAATAGTTACCTGCGCACTATCCCAAATCCCTATGCTTATTTAGACAAATGGAGGTTTTTAGTTTCACTCCAATGGCCATTTAAAGTGGAAGCTTGCCTGCCACGTCACAGAAAACCTCTTAGGCGAGTCCTACACTGAACAATTCACCTTGCTGAAAATCACCTAGTTGAAATCTCCAGCAATCACCCTTATGCCTATTGAAACCTTTTCAGCTCTATGTAAAATTTGATTCAGGAGACTGTTTTACCCACTCGAAGTATGTTAGCTGTCCCGCCCTTTCACAAGCAATTGCCTTCAGGAGGAATCCGGGAAATCACTGCAGGCTCGAAGCCTCAGTAAGTCACAGATTCTCCTGCAAATCCCCATTCGTTTATACACTAACTTGTTGACAAGAATATTTCCGATCTGGCGCAGTGAATAAATAAAAACACCTGTATCCTATGAGTATCACGCGCATACATGCGTAGTATAACATTCTAGAAAATTCGAGTGCATGATCAACGTATGCTAATCATGCGCATTTAAGTTGTTTTCTACATAGGAAATCATGAGATTATGAGTCATAATTCTGGTTCTGCACAACAAGTTCTGAACTATATTAACCTCTATATTTCTGACTATAACAGCGAGGAATCATGTTAGTTACTATCTTTTTGGCTGACTGAATATACTAACTTATTCAATCGCACCCCATACTCGTCACATTCGTATCACAGAGACCCACTGGATGAATATTTGGTAAGTATACGTTTATTAAAGTATATAATTCATTTTCTGTTGTACAAACTATTATCATTAAATGTTTTAATGAAAAGGAAGACAATTAACTAATACAAAGCAGAACCAAGAGAAATCTTATCCATTAAACTTTCAATATTTTTGAACTATGAAAAAAATAATTTAAGGATGTTATTATTATTTTTTTAATTGTTTAAATATAGAGCCAGACATTCCAAAGCTACTGGTGCAACCCTTACATTTTTGTGATGAAATGAAATGATTTATAAGCATAGCCTAGAAATGAAGTTTATGGAACACTTATAAATATGAGCATTGCAAATATGGGCACATTTGCTTGACTCCCAAATTATCCATGAAGTCTATGTTTAGTACATTCATAATCATGTCTCTTTTGATGCTCCTGGTAGTACAGAGGGTTGGTATATCCACTGGAACTAAAACAAAACAAAAAACACAATTTGGACTATGCTGACTGATTATAAATATACCAGTCTGAATATTTATTTGAAATCAAGTTTTTTATCAGTTTGCATATTTAAGTAAGGAACAAAAAAATAACCAACCATATACGCAATTTCCACCAGAGGAAACATAAGTAAATGTGACCACATCAATCCCAAGGACTTAAGCTATGACTAGTCGTGTGGAAGGGTCACCAATAAAAAGAGACCAGTAAAACCACAGTCTCCCACGCTCCTCCTCTCGACCTGCATGATGAGCCACCAACTCCTCAAGGACCCATATGCGTTCCATTCTAGCAACCTGAGGCAGAACCTGAGGTCCAAGCATACAAGAGCGCAGTGTTGGAGACTCTGCAGGCCCCGAATGTAGAAAAGCCCCACCAGTCAGGCCAGGGGGAAAATCCGGGTTATGTTTAAGGGGGGTTAAGGGGGAGGGATACGTAGTCAGGGAATGTTGGCGATGGGCACCGTGTAAGACCGCAAGAGTAGCTGAAATAAAAGGGTTACCACCCGCAACCCCTCAAGCCACACCCGGGACCAACCAAGGGAGGACTCTCAATGGAACAGAAGCAGCAGCCGCTTCCAGGGTCAACCATAATTTATGGGATGGACAGTAACTCCATTCCAGGGTCCTCAGCAAGTGATAAGCAAGATGTGCCAATACATGGCAACCCCAAACCCCCCTCAGATTTGAGCTTTTGCAGCACAGATAAACAAAAGGAATAACACTTGGATAGAGGAAAAAAAACCCTTTGGTATTCTAATAGGTAGAGCTTGAAGCAAATACAGAATCCGAAGAAGAACATTCATTTTGAGGGCGTTAACCCTACCAATCCAAGAAATATAAAAACGACCCCAAACCTTAACATCCCGTTTTATCATCTCAAGGAGGGGAGGAAAATTAAAATGATACAGAAGGGAAACATCCGCGGTCAGCCATATTCCAAGATGTCGCAAGTTCTGAGTGCACCATCGAAAAGGGAAAGCTAAGGACCTCACCTCAACTCGGGGATGAGAAAATCTCGGACTTCGACAAATTAATTTTCAGGTTAGACAGCCGACCATAGATCCGAAATTCCTCCAACAACACCGGTAGCGACACCCTAGAATTAGTGAGCACAAACAGCATATGGTCCGCGAACGCTACCACCTCGTGTTGGACCGCCCCACTCGACAAACCCGTGATATCAGGGTTACCCTGAACAGCTTCCAAAAAACGTTCCAATAAGAGGACAAAAAGCATGGGGGGACAAAGGACACCCCTGCCAAGTGCCGTTGGTTACTAGGAACGGGTCACGCCCCATTGATTCGGACCCTAGCTGAGGGCTTGGAGTACAGGGCAGACACCCAACTAAGCATGTGTGGGCCAAATCCCGGAGCACAGCTAACATAAAGGACCAGTCGAGGCCTAGACCCCGAGCGTTTAATCCAATGAATGATATTAACAACACGGAGAGTCTGGTCTCTACATTCCCTTCCTGGAATAAAACCCGGGTGAATCAAACCTGGAAGGAGCCTACCAATGCTCAATGCGAGAATCTTAGAAAACAACTTAAGATCCACATTTAACAATGAAATGGGCCTATAACTCCCACAAAGCTCGAGATCCTTCCCGTCCATGGGAATCACAGAGATCGTATATAAAACAATAAATAATAATAATAGATCGTAGCTGCCATGGTATGGGCATGGAAAGAAGCCCCCTCAAGGACAGAATTAAAGACCCCCATCAAATGGTTCCCTAAAACATCAAAAAAACTTCTTGTAATAAGCCAGTGAGAGCCCGTCCGGCCCCGGGCATCTACCAGATTTGGATAATTTCAAAGCCCTCTCAATAGGAATATACGATAGCTGGCGTCGCTTACGCAGCACCCTAGTTAAGTACTTCCCAGGCTTGTTCCCATGTTCATGGAATAGGGCTTTAAGCCTAGTATAATGCCTCTGAGCCTTATCATTAAGAATAGATGCCAGCTCACCTCGGATAGCAGTTAGTTTGGAAAAGTCATCATCTCGCAACTTGTCCCTATGCAATTGCTCCAAATCCCCTATCCTCGAATATTAATATTAATAAATAGTGAGCTTCCCCAAAATCAAATCATTAGCAACCAAGTGGAAAGTACACCGGAACCCCACTCAGGAAATAAGTGAACCCACCACCCCCCACCCACCATAACCACAACCAAGCCCTCCCACCACCCGGAACCTAGAAACTAGAAAATAAAGACATATGTCCAAGCAATAACATCCCAAAACAATCAGCGTCTGCAGGTGTGTCCGCTTGCATAACTCCACAGCCCAAACCGGCAAATCAGCAGATCCCAAAGTCCAACAACTCGGCAGGTAAGTAGAACACTGCAGCGAGTGGAGAGATATTCCGTATAAATGGAGCCCATGGGCAGGCACGGGGCGGTCAGCATGGAGAACCGGAGCAAAGCCCGGAACCCCGGCACAGTAGAGCCACAGATATCCCCAACAGAAGGCCGTTGAACCGCAATCGCTACCTGTCATTATTTCTCGGCAGCAATAGCCACGGCAGCTCCCCCGGCACCACGGGTCTCCTCACAACGCTGCGACAAGCGGGTAGATGGTCTTCCCTCTCTCATCGATGGTCTCCACATCCGGGGAGCAAGGCCGCGGCTCCGTTGCATGTCTGGAAGGCTCCAATCTTCGATGGAAAAGTCGGGAATGGTGAGATCCCAAAGGAAAGCTGGCAAATCAAAGGGTATAGGTGAGTCCCCTGCAGCGCATGTTGAGACTAAAGGGGTAGCCCCAAAAATATTGTAGGCCGCGCCGCTGCAACTCTAAGGTCAACAGGCAAAGTGCTCCTGGAGGGTAAGATCAGACAGGTCCTGGAAGAAGGTGATGGCATGACAGCCAGGAACCCACCTTCCTCGACCATAGCATGATGCTCTCCTTGACCTTGTAATCTGTTACACACCAGATCACATCCCTGGGGGGGCCCCCGGTGGTCCCATAGGTCTCAATGCTCTGTGGGCTCTATCCAGATGGAGCATGGAATCCGGTGGTCGCCCCAGAAGGGCATTAAACAGCCTCACAACAAGGCTCTCCATGTCTTACACTGCTCGGGGGTTGGCCTCAGGAATACTGCGGATCCTGATGTTATGTCGGCAGCCTCTGTTCGAGCCGCCGCCGAAATTCCGCAAAATAGTGAGAGTGCTGTGTAGTAATTCTCTTTAGTTCAGCAGTTTTTGCCAGGCCCCTAGCTTCCTCTTACTGTCTGGAGACCCTTCGCTCCACAGTCACTAGATCGGACCTGACCCGAGATGGCGTCCAATACAGTTTGCTTTAGTTCCGTCAGCAAGGTACTAAAATCTTCCCTCCATGGAGCTGATGAGAAAAGCTGATGGACCTCCGCAGAGCAGGTAGGTATCTCATGGGCTCCAGGTGGGTGATCAAGGTTGTGATCATCAGCACCACGCAGGCTTGATGGAGTGGAAGCCATGTGGCCATCAGAGGATTGGGAGGCCAGCACTGCTGGGGTGCGGAAGTATTCGCGGAGAGACGGCACGGAAGAGGTAGCACCGTCCCCGGACGTCGATTGAGTCGATGACTGTTGTTTAGTGCGACCCATCTTGGGGAAAAACTGCTAATTTTAGCAAAAGATGGTAATGTACCGGCGGAGCTCTAGTAGAACACTGCAGCAAGCGGAGAGATATTCCGCATAAAGGGAGCCCATGGGCAGGCACGGGGCAGTCAGAATGGAGAACCAGAACAAAGCCCGGAACCCCGGCACAGTAAAGCCACAGAAAGCCCCAAACACTCGCCTCTTAACAGAAGGCCGTTGAACCGCAATCGCCACCTGTCATTATTCCTCAGCAGCAATAGCCACGGCAGCTCCCCCGGTGCCACGGGTCTCCTCACGATGCTGCGACAAGCGCCAGGTGGGTGATCAAGGTCGTGATCATCAGAACCACGCAGGCTTGATGGAGTGGAAGCCACGTGGCCCTCAGAGGCTTGGGAGGCCTCTGAGGGCCACATGGCTTCCACTCCATCAAGCCTACGTGGTTTGAAATTGAATAATTTATTAAATAAATAATTTATATTGATTAGAAACTCCCAGTAACTGTAATTTAATATTTTATAAATTCATAAATACCATAAGTGCCATTAATATCTCCATAATTTATTTTTTTTCAAAACAATTTATTCAAAGAGGATAATGCACAGATGAAGCACATAAAAAGAAATAAAGGGCAAACTGAAATACAGTGTACAAATACAATAAATATGTATCAGTATCATAGGAGGCCCAAAAGGGTCAAAACAGTAGGACAGGAGGATAGAATAAGCCAGCAGAAAGGGTACATAATACAAACAGTCCCGACATTAGCAGTTTACAAACGACGTCCGTACAGAAGGCGTGGCAGGGAAACAAGGCATCCAAAAATATAGCAAACATGTAGTAACATAGCCCTATCACAACTCCTGAAGTACTCCCCCAACCATAGCCTGAGAAGGACGTAATCCCGGAATCGGGTAGGTCCCCTTTAGTGCTTGAAGGCAGAACCAACCAGTGGAATGGAATGTATTATAAAGGGACAATTTAATGGAGTCATCTAGAACCGCAATAAAGGAAGACCATTTTCAGAAAAAGAATTTAGCTTTTACTTCTCTATGCATAGCGGCTTCCAACCAGTCTAGCCTAAAAATACCATGTAGCCGGGTAATAACCATGTCGAGAAGAGGCGGGGATGATTGTATCCATTGGGTCAGTATGGCCTTTTTACCAACCACTGATACAGTAAGCAGAATAGTTTTTTCTGCAGAAGGGACGAGTATTTGAAGGCGGCAAGATACCAAAAAGAGCCCAGTCCACTGTCAAGGGAAAGGTAACACCTAAAACCGTAGTAACATATTGGTGAACGTCTTTCCAAAAGGTGGTAATGTAGGAGCAAGCCCAGAGGTTATGATAAAGATCGGCATCAGGCTCCGCACACTTAAAACAATTAGAGCTATCACCCAACCGGGCTGCCACATAAAGTTTTGGAGTCATATAGGCCCAGTGAAGAATCTTCAAAAACATTTCAACCAAGGCACGGGGCAGTCAGAATGGAGAACCGGAGCAAAGCCCGGAACCCCGGCACAGTAAAGCCACAGAAATCCCCAAACACTCGCCTCTTAACAGAAGGCCGTTGAACCGCAATCGCCACCTGTCATTATTCCTCAGCAGCAATAGCCACGGCAGCTCCCCCGGTGCCACGGGTCTCCTCACGATGCTGCGACAAGCGCCAGGTGGGTGATCAAGGTCGTGATCATCAGAACCACGCAGGCTTGATGGAGTGGAAGCCACGTGGCCCTCAGAGGCTTGGGAGGCCTCTGAGGGCCACATGGCTTCCACTCCATCAAGCCTGCGTGGTTTGAAATTGAATAATTTATTAAATAAATAATTTTTATTGATTAGAAGGTATCCAGGTATATGTCAGGGAGGTCCTTCTTCCAAACAGGTAGGCCCTGTCCAATTTGCCCATAGAGAAAGGACATGTGAGGGAACTGGTAGGAGTACGCAGGGTTATATTATCAAGAGGATTGTTGTGGTCTTTAGGCGACAACATAGCAAGAATACTCATAACAAAACTCCGAAGCTGTAAATAATGTAATCGGATGAACAGAGACGGAAGAGAATTTCTCACGGAACTGCTGCCAGGTGAGAAGACACAAGGCAGCAGGGGAAATAAATCAGTTACAAGGCGACTCCCAACACACTCCATTCTCATGAAGACAGGAGCAGATTTACCATGCTGGAATCTGGGATTACGTTCCATGGACACATAGGGAGAATGCAAAAATCCTAAACCTAAGCGTTTCCGTACCTGGGACCACGCCCTAGTCGTGTGATACAATAGCGGATTTAATTGTAAGTCACGCTGTCACGAACGCACTCTACTCCAAGCGTGCGCGTGACTTGGTTCTGGTGGTAAAAGGGTTAAAATTCACTATCTGTCTGCACTAGACCGGAAATAGTGATAAAAATACAAATATCCACCCTTAATACCACCCGCAATTAACTATAATGATATAGCAAATATCACAATAACGCTGCCACCAAGACAATTTAGAAATGGGGTGCCTTGGTACCCCAAGCGAATCAGACTAAAAACCCACACAATATATTTTAACACAATAATTACGTGATTTTAAATTACCAATAAAACGGTCTCATCAGGTAACGTGAGTCTTTACCAAACAAAGGCAGAACTTAATAAAGGAATATTTATTATGAACAAAAAAAATCACAGTGCATACAAAAAAGATGATAAACAGATTTACACCAAACAGATAAAATAAAAAGGAGAAAATTACAGAAAACCTTACTACTCACTGAATGGTCAAGTAACAGTTTTCTGTCCGTAGGGCTCCGGCAAGGAAAGATGGCGACTTACTCAAAATTAGATCTTGGCCCCTAGTAAGCACAATGACCAACCTTCTCTCATTAATTTTATACTCTTTCCCAGTTAATCTCGAGTTTCCAAGCCGGCCCAGAGGTGGTATAAGCGGAGGGAAGGTGTACCTCCCCCTTGTGTGGTGGAAACATATCAGTCAAAGTAACTTATTTTCATTTTATCGTCCCTCCTGTGCTCGCCACAGCAATAATTCATGCATTTATGAATTTCGTGTAAATTGTGAAGTCCATAGATATGTCACGCCTGCTACTTATGACTGAACATCATAGACTTCACAATTCCTTCCAAACCGTTTACGTTGCGCTGCCATGTTTGTACTCTTTTTGTAGGGTGCGTTTTCCCCGTTCTAGGTATGCACACAAGGAGGTATGATAATGAATATATAAGTTATTATTGATATGTGTTGGATATGACCTGGATATGAAATGGTTTTCCTGACTGCTAGTGGTCACTTAGCATATCAAAGAATCCGGTATCTATGAGGGGATACAGACATATGGTCGTCTACATTTGAACCTAAAGCGGCAGCTCCACTGCAGGACCTCACACCCCGTAGAAGGCCCTGGTTGGAGTCCGAGCTTCAAAGGACAAATTTATCTCACAAGACCTTTTGGCACCACATGCCTGTACAATCAAATTAACCCCTCTCATACTGAAATTGGCCATACCATCTCTACCAGGTAGCAAGTCCATGTATGCACTACACAAGTTGGTGTGACACACGCGGCCACAGGGGGGTAGGCATTAGACTTGCACATTCGTCTTCGGGCGAACATGAAAACGAGCACGAAGAGGCCGTTTTTTTGTTCGTTCCGAAGACACGCCGAAGAGAATACAGTGCCGGCAAAACGTAGGAGAAGACGAAGACTCACAACCACGAAGTTGTTTTTGAATTCTGAAGGCGCCTTTATAAGACCAGAGCTTGCCTGAGAGATCCATTCATTTTTCGCTGTGACTGCTTTGGCAACACTGCTGTGCTGCATCCGAGCGTTACAGAGAGATTGTTCTGTTCTGTGTGAGACTGGTAAGCCTTAGCCTGTCATTTCTCACAGTGTACTTCATCCTCACTTCAGTGCTACTTAATATAATTACTTTCAATAGTTTTTTATTATTTTGTAAAGAAATAAGAAGTACAAATAACACCAATAGTAATACATGAGAGACAGTCACAGCTGTCAGTTGTGATCAAACCAAGACAGTCGCAGCTGTCATTACATTGAAAATTTAAACCATCTTGATAAGCATGTAGCTCAGTTACATTGTAACGTTATAAGGTAATAAAAAACGTAACCAAGAAAACTTCCCTGTAAAGGAAGAGGAACAGAACAGTATGCCTGAGTGAATTTTTTTTAAAAGTGTATATCTGCTCAAGTATTTTATAGTGAATAGTTTTAATAGTTGACATGCCATACCAGCGAGGATGACTGTAGTTACAGATAGCATAGAGAGTAGGTCTGGAATCCTTAAATATACTAAAGAACCTCAAATATCTATACAATAGGATGAAGAATACCATGGTTTCCATCTGATAGAGAATTTTTTTGTGTTGCCTGAACTTCTAGCTAGAATTTTTTCGTAGGAATATGTAGTATTTAGTTTCCATTTGCTTGCAAGAGTGTTTTTTGCAATAATGCAAATGATACAGAACAATTCCCGATATTGTGGGGAAACAGCTTGTATCCCTAGAAAAAGTAAAATCAATTGAGGCGACCAATTTATAGGGCAGTTTAATATCGTAGAAAGAAGGCTTTTACATTCTACCCAATATGATTGTATAAGAGGGCAATTCCATAAGATATGGTATAAGGTTCCCTTCTGGCCACACTTTCTCCAACATTTATTTGAAGAGTTAGGGAAAGCTTTAGCTATCCTATCCGGAGTATAGTACCAACGGGATACTGTCTTAAAGGCGGATTCTGCATGTGAGGAGCATTGAAGAGCTTTATGTGAACATTTAAAAGCTAACTGCCAATCTTGAAGGGCTACATTTATTCCTATATCATTTTCCCATTGTTTTATGGGATAAGTTTTATTACATTTATCAGATTTAGTGTAAAGAGTATATATAGGTTTTAATCCCTTCATATCAGATGAGAGGTATTTGAGAGTGACGTTATCTACATGCAAAGAGGAGGGGGTCAAAGATTGTAAAAAATGTTTAATACGTAGATATTTGTAAAAATCCTTATTGGATAAATTATATGTGCGTCGAATGGTTTCAAATGTCATTAATCCATTAGCATCATGTATATGCTTGACATGAGATATACCCCATAAAGACCAGTTAGTTAATTCAAGCCCTGGACTGGAGGCTTGAATTATTAACAACTGTAGTTCCCCAAGGTTGGGCACCGTAGAGGAAGATAAGGCAGTATGATATTGCAGCCAAACATTATATGAGGTTTTTACTAATGGGTTTGTGAGAGGAGGCCTGTGAAGGTTCCAGGCTGGAAGTAGTAAAAGATCACTAATTTTGTAGGGATATACCGAAGAATTTTCAATGTGGACCCAATGTGAATTAGAAGTATAGCACCACCACTGTTTTAGGAGAGTTATCAAAGTAGATATGTAATAACCTTTAATATTAGGCATCCCAATCCCTCCGGCGAGTTTTGATTTAGTGATAATGGTAGCCGATAATCTTGGTCTCTTCCCAGCCCATACAAAATGTGACAGGATTCTATTTATTTTAATGAAAAAGGATTCAGGGAGGTGTATGGGCAATGTCCTAAATAAATAAAGAATTTTTGGTAATATGAACATTTTTAAAGTAGCTATTCTGCCCAACCACGAGACTTCATGCTTAGCATATTCCGCAGAGTCTGACTCAATAGTTGCAAGGAGGGGGATGTAGTTGTTAGTGAATAGGGAAGAGAAGGGGTATGACAATTCTACTCCCAAGTATTTTAGACTAGCTACCTGCCAGTCAAACCGGTATTGGGACTTCAAGGATGTTAATTGCTGAGGGGGAAGGTTCAGAGGGAGAGCCTGTGTTTTAGAGTTATTTAAATGATAATATGACAGCTGACCGTATGTGTTGATGTTTTCCATAACTACAGGTAAAGATGTTTCTGGCAGGGTGAGGGAAAGGATGACATCATCCGCATATAGAGAGATGAGATGATCTCTACCATTAATACTCAACCCAGAAATTCTGTCATCTAGTCGAAGGGCCTGAGCCAGTGGCTCCATGGATAAGATATAAATTAAAGGGGAAAGAGGGCACCCCTGTCGTGACCCATTTGTAATATTGAATTCCTCAGATAAGGCACCATTAGATAAAACTTTCGCTGAGGGGTTGGAATATAAAGATGACACTGCCAGCAATATACTACCAGCAAAACCCATATGTTCTAATACCGAGAAAGCATACGACCAGCGCAACCTATCAAAAGCCTTCTCGGCATCTAAGGCGAGGATCAAAGCAGGGGTGCTGTCCACCTCAATATAATGGAAGATATTTAATAGTCTTCTGGTGTTGTCAGAGGTCTGACGGCCCGAGACAAAACCCGACTGATCTTGGTTCACCAGATGTGGGAGAATTAAGGCAATTCTATTAGCTAGGACCTTTGCATATATTTTTAGGTCCTGATTCAGTAGAGAGATCGGTCTAAAATTTTGAGGGTGGTCAGTAGATTTGCCTGGTTTTGGGAGGGTGGTGATCAGGGCTTGTAAGTTTTCTTTGGCTAATGAACCACTGGACATGGCCACCCGACAGAAGTTTCGTAAATAGGGGGACAGACTAGTGTTATAGGTTTTATAATATATGCTAGTAAAACCGTCAGGGCCAGGGGCCTTGCCGGATGGAAGAGAACGTATGGTTTTTTGAATTTCTTCTGTGGTGATCTCCTCGTTTAATTTATTTAATTGGAAAGAATTCAATCGTGGTAGATGTAAGCGGTCCAGATATGTCTGAATAGCTTTTATGTGATCTGGGGGGGATATAATCGAGTCTCTTAAGTTATATAAATGAGAATAATAGGTCTTAAAACCATTAGAGATGTCAAATGGGGAGAAGAGCTTATTGTTAGAGGTCGGGTGAATGAGAAAAGGTATGCGGGAATTTAATTGTCGCTTTTTTAAGCGATGTGCTAATAATTTACTCGTTTTATTGTTTTGGGCATAATAGTGGGCTTGCGTCTTTCGGTGGGCTTTTTCATATGTTGTCAGCATGTGGCAACGGAGATCACGTCTAATAGAGGTTAGTTGTGAGGCTAGTACATCAGATGGTGAGGCTATATTAGCTTGTTCTGTATTTCGCAATTTAGTCAGGAGATCCGTTAATTGTTTTTCTCTTTGTTTTTTGAGTATGGAGCCATATTTAATACATAAACCACGAATCACCGCTTTATGACAATTCCATACAGATATGGGGCTTTCTACAGAGGGTGCATTAATTTTGAAAAAATCCTCGATATCAGTATGTAAATGCTTTGAATATTCCTGGTGAGACAGTAAGAAAGGGCTAATGCGCCACTGATAAACTCCATGTGAGGATATCTCATCGTCAAGCGTGAGTGTGATTGCCGCATGGTCGGACCATGTTATAGTTTCGATAGTTGAAGCTAATATGGATCGTAAAAATATCCTATCCACCAGGAACATATCTAAACGTGAATAGGTGTTATGTGCTGCTGATAAATGAGTATAACCCCTCTCTGTACCGTGATTGATCCTCCAGATGTCATAAAGGTCTCTTTCCCACATCCATGATGATAAGAAAGTGGGTTGGGTTCTAGAGAGTGAGGTAGAATCTAGATTATTGTCCATTACGGTCTTAAAATCGCCACATAAAATATATGAGCCCCATTGTACCTTGCTAGCAACTTTAAGTAGCCTTTTAAGAAACTGTGATTGTCCAACATTAGGGGCATAAAGAGAGATCAATGTCATAGAAATATTATTAATGGTGCAGTATAATATGATATACCTCCCATTAGGGTCTGCAATAACCTCTTTACATACAAAGGATACCGTATTTCTAATGGCTATTAGTACACCTCTAGTTTTTGAACTGTAGTGTGAATGATATATATGATGATAGGCAGGGTGTTTCATACGACCCGCATCGCCCAAAAGGAGGTGTGTCTCCTGTGCACATATCACGTCACATCTCAAGGATTGAGCCTCTCTCCAAAAATGTGATCTCTTATGAGGTGTGTTCAAACCGTTTACATTGATACTAGCTATCCGTATGACCATTTTTCATAGAAAATGGTGATGTTAAAAATATATATATATATATATATATTTGTAAGAGTAGGGGAAAGGCGAAAGTGTGTGTTTCCCAGCGAGCACGCACACCTTCTATAGATAATGGTAAGGCACTTTGAGTGGAATGAGCAAGAAATGGTATTAGCATATACATTAACATGGCATTTAAGAACAAAATCAAATAACAACAGTTAGGAGCAAAAAACATATGGCTCTTAAAACATGAACCAATTGTGTAGTGAGGGGTTATAGTCCGCACTGAAGCCAAGTAGGTATGACCAACCAGTAAGGCCTGGACAAAAATAGGTGCAAATCATACCGCTTTTCTTGATCCTGCAGTGGACCATTCTTGTGTCATGCGAACTTGAGATCGGGTTGACGACGATCTTGCTTGAGGAAATGGTGCTAAGTTCCATGACTTGAGCAAAGTGGTTCCCTCCTCTGGTGAGCGGACAACATGCAGAGTGTCTCCACGACGAATAAACAGACGGACAGGGAATCCCCATCTATAGACGATTTTAGCTGAGCGAAGAGCTTGGGTTATAGGTTGCAAAGCTCTACGTGCTTGAAGGGTAGTTGCAGATAAATCTGCATATAAAGAGATTTTGTGATATGGAGCAGGAAGGCCGCCATTTCTACGAGAATGTCCCATCAGTCTCTCTTTAACTGTAAAGAAGTGTATGCGTGCTAGAATATCTCTTGGAATGGAGTCGTCCATATGTTTCGGACAGGGTATTCTGTGAGCGCGATCCACTTCCAGTTCTTGAGGAGAGCAGTTAGGTACTACTGCTTCAATTAGGGACCGCACATATGCAGGAATTTCAGCTGGCGTTACGGTTTCAGGAACGCCACGTAACTTGATATTATTACGGCGGCTCCTATCTTCCAAATCAGCAATTTTCGCTTTTAATGTCGCCACGTCGTCCTTTAACTCAGTATGTGAATCTATCAGTGTGTTATGAGGGGCAGAAAATTCCTCAAATTTGTTTTCAACATGGTCCACTCTGTCACCCAGACCATCCACAGCAGTTTTAACCCCTTAAGGACAATGGGCGGTCCCTAAACCCATTGAAAACAATGAATTTTGAGCCCGTACATGTACGGGCTTTGTCATTAAGGGGTTAAAAGGAGAGACCATTGTGTGGATATCTAGTAGGAAAGTTTTACAAAGGGCCTGCAACATGGTTTTCATTGTTGTGTCCGTGAGGGACTGATTAGAAACAGCCATGTTGTCTAAGGCATCATGATCAGATACAGTGAGGGCATCTTGCATTTCCCTTCTTTGTATGTCAGGATCATTAACAGCAGTAGAGAGCCTGGGACGCTGCTTTGCAGGGCTCTGTGATGGAGTGCTGGCTGGGCAGAGCAGCTCACAGCCAGGGAGAGCTGCAGGGCTGTAGGGGTTAAATGCAGCTTCTTCTGTGAATGAGGAGACAGAGGGGGCCTGTGGAGACACTGACCTGGACATTTCCTGTGAGGAGAGGCAGTGAAGGGCTAAATCAGAGGCAGAGCGACATGGAGGAGCAGGAGATCTCTGAGCTGAGATAACAGCAGGCTGTGAGATAACAGCCGGCTGTGAGGACGAGGAGGCAGCATCCTGTGAGCAGTCAGTGCCATCTTGGAATGCCTGAGGAGACCTGGAAAAGCAGAATTTTGCCATTGTTTCCTGTCTGGCATGCCTTTTTTTACGAACAGGCATAGTTGCAGGGTGACAGCAAGGTCCAGAGCAGCAGAGGAGGTTAAGTTAGCTAAATTAGCTGCAGTGTGGGTCGCTTTTTCAGGCTGAAGAGACAGAGCTCTCTTACTGCACAGCCATCTCCCTCAGCAGCCAGGCCACGCCCCTATTCTACTTAATATAATTAATAATAATAATTTGATTAATTTAATTTTTTTTATTTAATTTGTCATCAACTGTAGTGTAAGTGCTGTTGAGTTGACAGTGCACCCAGTGCCTCAGTGACACTGGGGTGCCCTTGCCCTGGGCTGGCACTAGTGCCTATTGCCTGTCCTGCTTAAATAAATTAAATAGAATTTATAAATAATAATTTAATAGAATCTATAATTTAATAGTTCATTATAATATTATATATATTGTGACAGTGAACCAGGCATGGTGGTGGATAACATATATATTTCTCAGAAAATACTGCAGTGCAGTGTATTTGATAACCCCAGGGAGAATGGTTTGTTACCAACAAAATAATGGTAATGTTGTAGTTATGTTTGGGTCCCTGGGGTGGAGCATTTGGAGAGAAGGGAGGGCCAGTGCTCCACTCCACGGTTTACTTGCAGCAGGTGATGAAGCCAGTCCAGGAGTTCTGGTTCTCTCAGATTGTTACTCACCTGTTACCAATGAGCCGCAGGGGGCTGCTACAAAAAGGAGCCCTGTGAGTTATTCAGGTGAGAAACATACAAGCAGTGAGTGAGACTGCATTTTCTCCTAACAAATCTGCTGAACGGTTCCTAAACGAAAAAGGTCTGTGCTAAATGTTTTTGTTGGTAGCGGGTAAGCCGTCCAACGATAGTTAGTTGCTGTTTGTCAGAGCAAGGCTTTTCTTTTTGTTTGTTTTATTTATGTTTGTTTACAGACCTTTTAATAAAAAGGACTGCAATTCTAAAAATAATTTAGCCTTATGTGGTATTTCAAACCTTAAGACTGTGGTTACATGATCCCAGCTCACAATATATATATATATATATATATATATTTGTCAGATATATATATATATATATATATATATATATATACTAGTGTAAAGTGTACTGTAGACATTCATCTACTAGTGTCTAATTTAAAATCAGTAATATTAATTAATATAATTAATAATTAAATTCATTATAAAATTATATATATATTTGTCAGTTATAGTTAGTAATAGTATACTAGTGTAGAGTGTACTGTAGACATTCAAGACATCTACTAATGTCTAATCTAAAATCAGTAATATCAATAATTCTATAATTCTTATCTTAATAGTTAATTAAATTAGCTATAAATAAAAGTAATAATATTAATTAATTACTACTAGCGTATAGTTCAGCTAATCTTATTAGTACTGGTGCTGCAGCTCTATAGTTTGTGCTTTGTTTTAGCAACAGTAAGAGACCAAGTCAATTTTTCTTAATTAATCTTTCATTTTATTTCATTTGTTTTGCTCACCTCAGTCCATCAGTGAAGTGAACTTGTTGGGCTAGTGAGTGCAGCCGCATAAGTGCTGTGTTTTTTTTTGATCAGCAAGCAGTGACGTTAACTGTTTTGCATAGATTTTCTCATTTATTTTACATTTTATTTCAATTTTATTAAAAGTACCCTTAGTGTTTTGCTCACCTCAGTCCATCAGTGAAGTGAACTTGTTGGGCTAGTGAGTGCAACCGCATAAGTGCTGTGTGTTTTTGTTCAGCAAGCAGTGAAGCTAACTGTTTGCTGTGACATTTTATTTTATTTCTAATTCTTTTCAAGAAAAATTGACTGTGACGAGCTGTACTAAGCAAAGCTTCAAGATACTAGCTGTAGTACTAAAATAATTCTAATCTTCTTTAATCTTAATCTATAATATATTATAAATAATATATAACAATATAAATTCTAATTCATAATCTATAATCTATAATATAAGTAATTCTAATTCATTATCTATATTCTTCTATCTATAATACATAATATATAAGTAAATTTATTTCTAATCTATTATATAACTTAATATTAATTAATAAATCATATACTGAATCTGATTTAACCTCACTTTAGCTTAGTGGGTTTGAGAGCGTCTGCCTAGAGGTAGACTTATAGTAAGGAAATATAGCTTTAGGCTAGCATAGTAGTAGGCTAAGCTCTTAGGCCCGTGTAAATTCAAATTAAAAATAAAATACTGCTAGTTATTAAATAGTTAATCTTGAGTTAATAATTTAAATAACTTTGGCAGATTGCACACAACAGCACAGTGCAGCAGTGCATAGTTTTACTTTTTAAGCAGTAGCACTGAAGAGAACTTCCTCTATTTTTTTTGTCTTTAATTCATTTTTCCTTTTTTTTTTTTTAATTTTTTTTTTTTTTTATTATAGTTTTTTAACCCCTTGGCTGCTAAGCCATTTCACACCCTGGTGCTAAGCTAGTTTTCGGCATTTTGGTGCATCTCACGTTTAAACGTGTTTCAAGTAAATGTCTTGGGAATAAACTATACAAACCATATATTGTTTTTTTCAGCACACCCAGCAGATTCCAAATATACCATTTTTATATGCGTATGTCTCATTAGGTTTGCAAAATACAACCAAAAATGGGAAAAAAAGTGTAATTTTTCACTTCCAACTCAATAAAAACTAGTTTGTAATGTTATTTTTTTTAAACTCTAATATCAAAACCTGTGTTGCTAAATATTTGTAGTAGGTAACCGGTCTAAAATAAACAGACATTGAGAACAGTAGACTGTGTTTTTCTAATATTTTATTGCTAAAAGTTAAATTTATTAGACTATCACAAAATTCATCTTTAAATTTAATGCATGGCTGCATCAATTAAACAGCTCTAGCTGCCCGGGATGTTAAAATATGCCAACAAAACTATATATTTTTAGAAACTACACCCCCAGCCGCAGCAAATGAGGTCTTATTTGTATTTGTATCACAAATCTGACTTGCACAACAAATAAGTGAATATCACACAAATAAAAATAAAAAATAAATAAAATTAAAAGCGACAAGTTCATTTATGTCTTCCGCACTCCAGGTTTGTTCTAGAAACACATGCAGCCCCTCATTTGATGCGCCAAGGGGTGTAGTTTCTGAAAATATATACTTTATGTACCATAATTTAACTTCCCAGCTGTCTAGAGCTGTCTAAATGCAGCCATCACCCCTAAATGTTTTAAGACAATTTTTTAACAAGATTCTCCAATCTGCCATATCTGAAGTTAAGGTGGTCTAGACATCTGGGAAGTTAAATTAGGGTACATAAAGTACACATTTCAAGAAACTACACCCCTTGGAGCTTCAAATGAGGGGTTACATGTATTTCTAGGACAAAAGTTAAGTTCACAGATAATGATGGAATATGTCGCTTTGGCTAGAAAATATGTTTTTTCTAACCATAGCGACATGTTCATTTGTGTCTTGCGCACTCCAGGTTTGTCCTAGAAACACACGCAGCCCCTCATTTGATGCGCCGAGGGGTGTAGTTTTTGAAAATATGTACTTTTTGTGCCATAATTTAACTTCTTACGTGAGCAGTAATGCCACGTCAAGGCTTCAACCCTAATTACTGACCATTCACACGCTTTTCATATCTCCATTCACTCACAGACACACACACCATACTTTCCATACATTCACTCGCAGAAGCACACACACCATTCTTTCCCCTTACAATCCCAAAGAGATGATCGTAAAGGGAGAAAAAAAATCACTTTTACAGCAAAAATAAGTTTTGCAGTAAAAATGCAAGGGGCTCCAGGGATGACATGGTTAACTTGCGTACTACAGGCTATACGGCTGATTTTTGCAGTTCATCTGGATTTCAAAAATTGACTTCCTCTACCATTGGCTAAATTTAACCCCATGATCAAAGGGATCATGGGGTTAAAATTTAGTATCGGCCATTTTTAAAAAGGGAATGTGACTTTTTATAGCTGTATGATCACTGTGGTAACATTGGCTACCACAGTGATCATTTAGCTAGAATACTTAAACTTTTTTTTTTTTTAAAGTTAAACCAGTTTATGTTTAGATAATTTAATTTGGGGGTCTCTAGGCAATTTTGATCTTTATTTATCTTTTTTTGTACATTTTTATTTTTTTAACATAATATTTTTTATTCTTTTTTTACAAGCATTATACCGTTGAAAAGGTGAGGCGATTACCTTTCCAACGGTATATGTTGGGGGTCTGTAGCTGCTCAGATGCTTGAGATACAGGCATCTAAGCAGCATGTCCCCATTCCGTGAAAACTGACAATTGTCAGTTTTCAATAAAGTTGCGCGGTGACGTCATCGCGTCATTACGCACGACGTCACCGGCCGGATCGGGTGGTCCCAGTGATGCCCTTCAAAATGAGGGGCAGATCGCCGGGGTAGGTGGTGATGGGGGTCCACAGACCCCCATCAAGGTAGGAGAGTGCTAGCGACGGCATGGTGCCGTCGTTAGCACCTGACTGGGACTGCTAGCGACGGCACCATGCCGTCGTTAGCAGTCAAGGGGTTAAACACTACACTACACTACACACACACACAACACAAAATTTGAAATGGATCCTCCTTTTGGGACTAAGGAGGGACAAGCTCCATCTACCACCACCACCACCACCAGCACCACCACCAGTTCTAAGATGCGCCTTTGTGTCAGTCTAGTCGGCCAAGTAGGCCAAGCTCTCGCTTATCATTTGGGGAAGCATTGCTTGAAGGATCATCAAGTAAAGGAAAGGCACCAAAAGCAGGCAGTAGTAGTGCGGCTAGGCTCACAAGCTCTATGGTTTTTTACCGAAAGCCTAAAGCACCAGAAGCACGTTCAAAGTTAAAGGGTAGCACAAGTAGTACCAGCCCAGTGACTAAAAAGAAGTGCCTTTTACCCCAAGCAGCATCTTCCCCATCCACAAGCAGCATGCAAGGTACCAAGCAGAGCCAAATTAGCAGCAAGACTCAGAGGGGTCCCAAACCAAAGCGATCTCATTCCTTTGTAGGGAAAACCACCACCACCCCCACCTCTACCACCACTAGTGCTGCACCTACTGTTCCCACTGGTACCACCACGCCATGTCCTCCTAGTACCTCTAGCAAGCCACCAAGTCCTTACAAAATTTTTGTAAAGACAGAGAGAGGGCTACACATAGTGGAACTCCACCTAGCGAGGTAGCAGAGGAGCCTGAGACCGAGAGGCCAAGTGCAGAGTCTATTCTTCCTGCTCGCACTACTACTAGTCGCGAGTCTCACGACGATATCAGTCTTAGCTCCAGCCTAGCAGGAATTCCATTCGATCTGGCTAATGAAGAGCTAGACTATGAGCCAGAGGAAGTAGAGGAGATGAGTGGTCAGGAATCAGATTCCTCAGGGAGCAGTGTCCAAATGACTAGTGCACAATTTTCCCCTGAGCCTCCACCTTCTCCGCTACGATCATCACCATCACCACCACCACCAGCAGCAAAACCTAGCAAATCTAAAGCAATTAGCAGTCCCACTATGGCCAGTACTGTTACCACCAGTCCCACCACCACTAGTTCTGCCTCTGTTCATCCACCCCGAGCAGTAGGAGCAGCACCCAAGGCACACTCCAAGGCTATGCGCTCCCCAATTTGGGAGCACTTTGAAAATGTTGAAGAAGGGCGCTATGGAAAGTGCAAACATTGTGGGAAGCTAATAAGCAGAGGGAAAGTGTCTGGCCATTTTACCAGTGCTAGCATGAAGCATCACCTCAGCACTCAACACAACGCTGTGCTATTGGGGAAAGATGCAGAAGTAAAACTTAGTGCAGGCAGCATAGCTGGTGGCCGTGGAAAAACCCCAACAGCTTCTTCTTCTGAGCCAATAGCAGCAGCAGCTAGTGCTGGCAGCCAGAGACGAAGGCAGGTTGGAGCACTGCATGTCCAGCCCACCCTGGAACAATTTGTGGCATTCCAATCCAAAAGGTCAATGCCCAAACAGGAGGCCAATAAAGTAACGCAACTGATTGGTCAGTTCATTGCTGTTGGAGGGGCATCCTTCTCTATGATCGAAGGGGAGCCTTTCAAACAATTGATGGCGGCTGCGGCTCCACAATATACAGTTCCGTCACGTTCCACTTTCAGCAGGAACATTGTCCCCTCATTGTATCGGTCCTGTGTTGCAGCAGTGAAAGAGGAGCTTTCCAAGGCTGCTGGTCAGTCTGTTCATTTCACTACAGATTTGTGGAGTGCACCTAGCGGCCAGCATGCCTTTCTTTCTTTGACAGCACACTGGTGGCAGCCCGGTGTGTCTAAGGAAGCTGCTGCAGCAGGCTACCGATCTTTCCTTCTCCATGCAGAAGTGATGGATGAAAAGCACACTTCCCAAAATATTCTGCATGCAATGAGGAAAATGTTTAGCCTTTGGGTGGGAGCAGAGGTGGGCACCAATGTTGAAGTTGGTTTTGTGGTAACTGACGGAGGTGCCAATATGGTGAAAGCGCTGCAAGATGGTCATATTGTTGGTGTGCGCTGTGCAGCCCACATCATCCATCTTGTAGTGAAGGCAGCAATGTCAGAAGGAACTAATGTGGCAGCAGTAGTTCTGTCCCGCTGCAGAAAGATCGCTGGGCACTTTCACCATAGTGTTAAGGCTAGCCAACTTTTGAGGGAAGAGCAAGAGAGGTCAGGTCTTCCCGTACACTGCCTACGTAAGGATGTCAGTACACGGCGGACCATCTGACAGAGCCAGCAGCAGAAAGGAGAGTAGTGCTGCTGAAATGGTCAAACTTTACCTCTGTGAAGTTTCTACTGCGCCTAATGTTAATCCTTTTAGCTACTGGGATGAAAAGAAGAGTGTGTGGCCTGCACTCTCATGGGTTGCGCAGCAGCTACTATCATGTCCGCCAACCACTGTTCAAAGTGAGCGCGTGTTTTCTATGACTGGAAACATACTGAGTCCACAGCGCTCACGCATGGCACCTCATCTGATGGAGCAGATTACCTTTCTTAAATTCAATCTGCCCAAGTTGGGTTACCCAGCTCTTAGCTTGGAAAGTTAATTTTTTTCTCTGTAATGTTTAAGGTAGTTTCTCCCCCTGGTTGCACTTGCTGCGGTGTGGCAATGCCTGCTACCTCCGCCGGTGTAGCCAATCTACGCTAGGGCCTAGTGTCTGAGTTCTGGAAGTCCGCTCCCAAACGCCAAGGACTGACAGTCTTCGGATGCTTTGCCCTGGGGTGAAACAGGTGAGCGGGTCGCCAATTGCCCACTCATTCGCCTTTTCCAATGCTGCTGCTGCTGCTGCTGGTGGTGGTGGTGCCAGCATCTCTTCTCTGCCAGTTCGCTTCCTGGCTAGTGTCATGCCTTAAATGTCCCTAATGGTAAGGACAGTTTCTCCCCCCTGGCTGCGTCTGTTTGCAGTGTGGCAACGCCTGCTACCTCCGCCGGTGTAGCCAGCTTATGCTAGGGCCTTGTGTCTGAGCTCTGGAAGTCTGCTCCCAAACGGCTAGGTCTGCCAGCGTTTGGATGCTTTGCTCTGGGGTGGAACAGGTGAGCGGGTCGTCAATTGCCCACTCATTCGCCTTTCCCAATTCTGCTGCTGCTGGTGGTGCCAGCGTCTCTTCAATGCCAGTTCGCTTCCTGGCTAGTGTCATGCCTTAAATGTCCCTAATGGTAAGGGCAGTTTCTCCCCCCTGGTTGCACTTGCTGCGGTGTGGCAACGCCTGCTACCTCCGCCAATGTAGCCAGCTTACGCTAGGGCCTTGTGTCTGAGCTCTGGAAGTCTGCTCCCAAACGCCAAGGACTGACAGTGTTTGGATGCTTTGCTCTGGGGTGGAACAGGTGAGTGGGTCGCCAATTGCCCACTCATTCGCCTCTCCCAATTCTGCTGCTGCTGCTGGTGCCAGTGTCTCTTCAATGACAGTTCGCTTCCTGGCTAGTGTCATGCCTCAAATGTCCCTAATGGTAAGGGCAGTTTCTCCCCCCTGGCTGCCTCTGTCTGCGGTGTGGCAACGCCTGCTACCTCCGCAAGAGTGGCCAGCTTACGCTAGGGCCTAGTGTCTGAGCTCTGGAAGTCTGCTGCCAAACGTCTAAGACTGACAGTGTTTGGGTGCTTTGCCCTGGGGTGAAACAGGTGAGTGGGTCGCCAATTGCCCACTCATTCGCCTTTCCCATTTTTCAATGCTGCTGCTGGTGGTGGTGGTTGTGGTGGTGCGAGCATCTCTTCTGTGCCAGTTCGCTTCCTGGCTAGAGTCATGCCCAAAATGTCCCTAATGGTAAGGGCAGTTTCTCCCCCCTGGCTGCCTCTGTCTGCGGTGTGGCAAACGCCTGCTACCTCCGCCGGAGTGGCCAGCTTACGCTAGGGCCTAGCGTCTGAGCTCTGGAAGTCTGCTGCCAAACGTCTAAGACTGACGGTGTTTGGGTGCTTTGCCCTGGGGTGAAACAGGTGAGTGGGTCGCCAATTGCCCACTCATTCGCCTTTCCCATTTTTCAATGCTGCTGCTGGTGGTGGTGGTGCCAGCATCTCTTCTGTGCCAGTTCGCTTCCTGGCTAGAGTCATGCCCAAAATGTCCCTAGTGGTAAGGGCAGTTTCTCCCCCCTGGCTGCCTCTGTCTGCGGTGTGGAAACGCCTGCTACCTCCGCCGGAGTGGCCAGCTTACGCTAGGACCTAGTGTCTGAGCTCTGGAAGTCTGCTGCCAAACGTCTAAGACCGACAGTGTTTGGGTGCTTTGCCCTGGGGTGAAACAGGGGAGTGGGTCGCCAATTGCCCACTCATTCGCCTTTCCCATTTTTCAATGCTGCTGCTGGTGGTGGTGGTGCCAGCATCTCTTCTGTGCCAGTTCGCTTCCTGGCTATAGTCATGCCCAAAATGTCCCTAATGGTAAGGGCAGTTTCTCCCCCCTGGCTGCGTCTGTTTGTGGTGTGGCAACGCCTGCTACCTCCGCCGGAGTGGCCAGCTTACGCTAGGGCCTTGTGTCTGAGCTCTGGAAGTCCACTCCCAAACGCCAAGGACTGACAGTGTTTAGATGCTTTGCTCTGGGGTGAAACAGGTGAGTGGGTCGCCAATTGCCCACTCATTCGCCTTTTCCATTTCCTTTTCCATTTAATTATTTTCCTTCTGATACACAACCAACCAACCAAACATAACACACACAATAACACAAATAACACAGTGACAACACACATAACACATACACGTGCAATGCACAAATCACAAGGACCTTTCCTCTTGTTATTTGTCCTGGCCTTCACTTCTACACTCACTAGCATTAACGCTATAACTCACACTTCATACGATAACATTTTTCCATCCACATACCTGCCAACAGACCCAACTTTTTCAGGGACAGTCCTGCTTTTTTCCAGTCCTGTCCCATCTAATTTAGCTAAACTAGGTATGCAAATACACGTTGGTAGTTATAGCTCGGTAGGTAGCACTAGTATAAACATTAAATAAATATAATAAAGTACTAAATAATAAATCTAACTTTAAAATACATTTAAATAAACCCCTAATTTTTTTTTTTAAAACCCATTAAAATTTAATTATTATTTAGACATAATACATCTTTAACCAAACCAGTGCACTGCTACTAATCTTAAACATAACCGTACATTAACCCTAAGCTATTTTTTAGTTCTTGTCCAACATTTTTCCATCCGCATACCTGCCAACACACCCAAGATTTTGGTGGACAGTCCTGCTTTTTTCCAGTCCTGTCCAGTAAAAGTTGGGTTGTTGCAAAGTATGCCATTGTAAATAGGTAGCAAATGTTAGGCATGTATTACAAGTGGTCCAAAATCAATTTAAAAATGTAAAATAATCCCTATTCTTTTATTAAACATCTATGGATGTGTGATTGTGTATGATAAACGGAGGCCAAGTTCCTTGGAGCATTTGTCTCTAGGTCATTTTGTGTACAGTACACCTCAGTACGTGTGTGCAACTCCATTGGTCGTTTCGGCAGGGGGCTGGCCTGCCATCAACGAATGAAGTGCGTTCTGCAAAAGTCTCGCAGAGGAGGTTCACCTGCAAGAAGACGGTTATATAGTTCCCGGAGATGTGGTAACAGATGAGGTGTTAAAATTTTATAATAGTCCGCACTGAGGCTGTCAGGCCCCGGCGTCTTATGAGTTGGCAGGGACTTAATAATGGACCTAATTTCTTGTAAAGAAATAGGTGCTTCTAGGTGATCCCTATCCTGTTGGGTGAGCTTAGGGATTTGGGCCCAGCTGAAGGTGTCAAGCATTGCATCAACAGCAATAGGTTCCACGGTATAGAAGCTACTAAAATAGTCAACAAACAGTTGGTGATTCTGGCAGGGGACGAGGTACGAGTTTGATCATGATCCCTCAAATGGGTAATAAATTGTCTCTTATATTTAGAGCGAGTGACCAAATTAGCCAGTTTCCCTTCCCTGTTGCCCCAGCGAAAATATCTATTGCGCATATAGGCACAGGAGATCTGCGCCTTCTCTGTGGCCCAAGCATCATACAATGCTTTAGTCTCTTTATAGACCTTCGCAGTTTCAGCAGATTGGGACAGGATATGGTTAGAGTATGCCCGAGACAGACCACGGCCCAAGTGCAGGAGCTGTCCATAATTTATTTTAATAAATACCGTAAATGCCATTAATATCTCCATAATTTATTTTAATAAATACCATTAATATCTCTATAAATTATTTTCATTTAATTTAAATAACATTTCAATTTGAATGACTCATTTTTAAAATAACTCAATTCAAAATGAACATGATATCGCCACGGTAACCTATTGTGGGTTAATTAATTATGTGTCTAATTCATTCTAATTATTGTTTGATCAACTACTTCGTTATCAAGTTCATTAGTTGACCATTGGTAATAACAATTAAAACTTCATAATAAAATATACATTTTAAAATATTGATCATTCATGTAGACCCATACGTCCAAATCCATATTTAGACGTACTCTTTTGTACGTCTGGAACCTAAATATCCATTTGGTCTCTCTTTTAGACTATCCCTATATTGCACAGTAAAAAATATCTGAATACACTCAGGATGCATATAAAATATTGGAATACATTTGAATTGCACCCCTTCTGTATAATCTACTCATAATGTAAATAAAACGAGGGATTCTTTGTTACTATAATAATTTAACATGTTTTGTATAGAATGAGAATTTTTATTTATTTATTTATTTATTGTAATTACTATTCTGGTGGCTCGGGCACATACATCTCTGGCGGCTGTGGCTTGATTCCTCTATTAATATGACAAGAGATGATCCGAATTATCCTGGTTGACAGCTTTATGTCTTTTCCCCTCCTACGATGAGAGACAAAGCGTGAAATATATTATTGGAAACGGCATAACATCCACAGTTCTTTGTATCGAGGGGAAAGAGTGACAAAGGGCATTCTGCCCTCATCTAAGATGGCCACACGCATTGAGAGGCACGTCCATAGATGGATAGCCTATACGGATGACGGAAGAACGCACATACCCGGCATCCACATCACGACCGTCTTTAAAAAATCGGTACACGGAATGAGGAACATTTGCTTTGATTTATCACATTCTCCTGAAGAAGCTGGGACAAACTGGCAAAATGCGTTGAGACTTTTTTGGACATTATACTTCCTTACTTGTATTGGGCTCGTTTGCATGATTTTTTTGTTATGCCTCCATGTCCTGTAAGTGTTTTTAGTATTTTTAATGTATGAAGCTGGAAGATACTGCACTATTGCTGCTTTTACTTTTATAGATTTCAAGAAAATATATTAAAAGAAAACCTTTTTACAACATTGACGAGCTTGATATTCATCTACTTTTGTCAGTGTAATCAGAGTTTCTCTAGTCTGCTTTTCCCAAACATACTACACTATTGTGGGATATGTTTTTTTGTTTTGCCTCCCTATGTACATGCGCCCCTTCTTCTGACTACATTGGATTTAGGAGTATTTGGAGGAATACTAAGGCTGGGTGCTGCAGTGCAATATTGGGGGAGTATTATATATATTTTTATTTAGTTCACATTTTATTGAGCACATATACCACGTGTTAAGGAATACTTTTTATTGATCAGGTAAATTGAATCGGCTAGCTTCAAAAGACGTCCCAAATAGGACATGAGAAAAGAATTACCAGATTTAAGAACCAAAAAAGTTTTTTCCCCTATAACTTGCAAAGAACATTGGGTATTTCTAAAGTTAGGACAAATAGTAGAATCTATTTAGCAGGTTTTTATTGCCCTATAACTTGAAAAAAACATTGGGTATATCTAAAGTTAGTAGTTAGTGGAATCTATTTAACAGATTTATTATTAGCTTTTGTATATGAGTAAAATATTTTTTCACCATATTTTATTATATGATACCTGTTTTCCTGTGTTACACCCCATCCCTGCTTGGCGCCTGACCGCCAAGCCGCAAATTCATGGAACTGTGTGGCGGCTAGGAACCGCGGCGATGCCCGCCGACAATTGAAACTATGTCGCTACGGACAGCTGTTGCTCAGGGCCCCAATGTCAGATCACGTCTCTTTTTGGACCATAACATCTTCAGACACTGAGGTCTGCAATGGTACCCCGGAATTGACACCGCTCCCTCGTGATCACTACGAAATAGTGATTCTTTGTCGGGTGGGCATTGCTGGCCATAGAGCTGTATGGAGGCGCCGGGCTGTCTGGGAGGTGATGAGATTATACCTTTAATCCTACCATGTTTGTGTGTGTATACATAGGTATGTTGTCCTCAATAAAGTCAGTTCTGTTTTACCCCTACACTAATTCTCGGCTAGTGCTTTGGGTAATATGAAGGGTTAAATCCTTGAGCAATTAAGCTTTCAGCGTCAAGGAAGATCCCTACGGTGGAGCTACTCAGTCCAAGTATGGGTCTCCGTCACACCCTTCTTGTTCTGAAAAAAAACAATATTACGTGTATGGGTACACTAATTGAGAGGGAAGAAAATCACAGCTAAACCTGAACACTACAAACATTTTAAAACAAAGAAACCTCCTTTCTTTTGAGCAACAAACTTGATCAAGAAGAAAACACGCATCACACTGGCACCTAAAATTTGCCTTACCAAACTTCAGTGTTATTAAATCCATCAATCATACATAATCTAAGCTATGGACAAATATTGAAAATGCTAATTTCCTAAAAATGATTTATAATTTAGATTTTAATTTAAATAATGCACTTTTAAACTGTGAGCCACATTACAAAAATAACATTCCATTTTTTTTAAAGTGCAATTGCAATGAAGCAACTTTTCATAGAATGATTATGTAAATACAATAGCTATAAATGCATCACCTAGATTATATAATCTCCGTGTTATATTCTACACACATAATCAGTCTGGACTCATTAGTTCAATCCAACATGAAGATTCAATTTATACTGTGTGCTTGGTTGCGGTTGTTATAGCAACAGTCTGAGAATTGCTCTGAGTATTTCTGTAGTGTGTATGAGACACGCTGAGGAATAGTACACTCATAGATGATGGTGCCAGTTGGAGAGATTAAAGATTTCTCTCCAACTGGCATTCTACAAAATTCCACATCAGTGACAGTGGCATGTACAGTAGCTCACCACTGGTATATCACATTATTGTTAAAAATCTAAATAAAGTGCCTACGTAACAAGTTTGTTCTTCAGTTGTTTTCTACATACGTTGTTTATTGAGCATAGGCCCATGGTTGTAGTCCACACAAAAAGTGGAGATACTTGTAAACTAGTCTGGGCCTTGTTTGTTATATTATTTTTTATTCAAAATATATTTTTAAACAACTATACTCTGTTCTCCCAGCTAAGGTCACTTTGTTGAGAGTAGTATGTGAGAGGCAACATCTAGTGAAGCAAGCCAGCGTTTTTTCTATCTATCTATCATCTATTTATCTATCTCTCATTATGGATCGTAAGGGATTAGAGTGCCAGTAGTTTATCATACTAGCCATATTTTGCTCCTCGTGTCCTGGTATACAAAGGGGGCAAAGCCTAAAGTAGGCAGAGTTATGCTGCGACACATGGCTTCACCTAATTTAGGCTCCACCCCCTTCTCTCCCAAGACACCATTTGATGAGATAGGACCCCCAAAAATTATACAGTCCTGGCAAATTCAGGACTGTTGGCAAGTCTGGTTTATGTTCCTAGGCCTAGAACCAGATGCTACCTGTTTCTGTGCCTATTCATTGATTATGGTAATTATTCATCACCAAATTCTGAAGTAGTCTGTAACGTATGGCTCTATTATTCATTTAAATGGAAACTTTTTAACCGCTTCGTGACAAAGGCTGATTCTATTATTTTTTACCCTTCGTGACAATAGCTGTTTTATCGTTTCTGCAGTGTTTGTGTTTAGCTGTAATTTTCTCTTAACCCATTTACTGAACCCACACAAGTTATATATTGTTTTTTTCAGGACAAGAAAGGCTTTCTTCAGACACCGTTATTTTTTCATATCATGTAATTTCCTATAATAAAAAGAATAAAATATGACGAAAAATTGAAATACACATTTTCTCACTTTTATTTGAAAAATCTTTTATTCATCATAAAAAACTACTGAAAAAACCTGCTAAAAAGATTCTACTATTTGTCCCGAGTTTAGAAATATCCAATATTTTTTATGTTTTTTTTGCTTTCTTCTGCACGTTATGGGGCACTAAGTACAAGTAGCGTTTTGCTAATTCAAAACCATTTTTCTCTGAATCTGGTAATTCTGTCTCCATGTGGTATTTGGGTCATCTTTGAAGCCGGCAAATTAAATTTACCCCACCAAACCATGTATTTTTGAAAACTAGACACCCCAAGGTATTGCAGATGCTGATAGTTTAACCATTTCCATACACTAATCCTATCACCAGCCCTTATCAAAGTTTGTGATAGTAATTGTTTTTGGTGTTTTTTTCCCCACACACTTTGTACTTCGGGTGTGAAGTTACAGCTCCTGGTATATGTCACTGTCACACAACACCCTGATATGTTGCCAGCAACATCTCCTGAGTACATTGATACCCCACATGCATGGGTTTGTCAGATTGGGGGCAAAATGGCCACATTTGGAACATGAGCAATGAAGTTTTACATCAGGGTAAAGAAAAATGCTTGTACCCAACTATCAATAGGGACAGGTTACAAGAAAGCCTGGCCTATCTCCAAGAAGGGATTTGATCTAGCACCATTAAGCGAACCCTTAGCTACGGAATAGACACAGGGGACACTTGTCAGCGCAAATAAAAACGCTTAAAAAATGGTGGAGCAAATAAAATCTAAAAAACAGTAAATGTAACAAAAAAAATCCAAAAGTGGAGCAGGAACAAAAAATAAAAATGGGAAACTGTGTGATACAACAACTGGAAGCAGTAACCGACACAGAGTGCAGGTGTTCCAGGGCAATCTGGACAGTAAAATGTGGTGTCCTTTCTTTGCCCCCTGCTGTAGCATACCCTGCATCTCTTTTGGGGATTCTGCTTCTTTGCTGTAGGGGGGGGGGATTTTAAAAATAAAATGGGTAGCCCCAATTCTGCTGGCTCCCATCACCACTTGGGGACCAGGTGCATCACGGTACAAGATACCTGAAATTACTTGGAGCTGAAACTGCAAAAAAAAAAACAATTTCAGCCCAGTGTCTGCTTTTTTGTGCAAGAAAAAAGCATTATAGGTTGCAATTTGCATGAGATAACTTGCAACCTTCTTATCCCAGGCCTTTGTCTTCCTCATAATGAGGTAGGGCTGTAGGAGTTGATCTGACAGATCAACTCCACCCATGTTCTTATTATAGGCCCTGATGCACACTGGCTTTCTAGTGACCCCAGCTCTGCCACGGACAGAAACCTCCACAGTTCTCTCATCGTGGATGGTGCTCAGCATGCACACTTCTTTTCTGTCCCTGAACTTCATTGCCAAGAGCTCCTCTTGACGTAGAGCTGAGGTCTCCCCCTTTCCTAGCCAGGTTCGTGCCAGATGTTGTGGGAAACCCAAGCGGTTCTTTTTTATAGTACCGCAAGCTACTGCGTCGAAGCAATACACTCCATACCTAGAGTGCTTGGAAGGAATATACTGCTTGAATCCCAACCTTCCTTTATATTTTATCAGGGATTCATCCACGCAGATATAAACCTCAGGAAACCTGGGGTTACTACAGATGGGGCTTGTGCTCCAATAGGGGCGGATGGAGGGATGGCAAAAATTAAAAAACACCTAAAAAAAAAAATAAAAAAAAAATAAATGAACCCCAAAAACAATTGCCACTATGCAAGATCACTGTTTATGCAGTGATCAATGGCAATGAAGGGGTTAATATTGAATGGGTGGCTCTTATAAGATCCTTTGGCTCAATATATATATATATATATATATATATATATATATATATATATATATATATATATATATATTGTGGCAAAGTAATGGACTCTGTGTACATAAGTGGCAGATTGGAACGCTCATTATTCCCAGCATGGGGAGGGTTAATTGCTGGAGGTCAGCAAGGTGGAGCCAATTAACCTGAACTCAGGTGCTTAAAGGGGCGGCCGTTAGAGGCATTAGATGTCTGGGAGTAGGGTGAGAGGCAGGCAAGCCAGAGGCCCTCAGACTGTATGAAAAGGATTTGTTTTTGCTTTGGTTTATTTACACTATGAAGTGCATTGCTGTGGACTGTACAATTCTGCAATAAACCACATCTTGCTTTTATTCTGCTGGTGTTCGGAGTTTCTTGTTTTGATCGAGCCATCCTGCCACAAGTGGTGTCAGAAGTGGGATATTGCTGTTTGAACCCTGTATCAACATGGAGGATGTTTTAAAGGCCCTCCTGCATGCTACTACAGTGCAACAGGAAACCAACCGGCTGATAACTGCTCAGATGGGAGCTATGATGGAAGCACAGCAAGAGGACAGGATTGTCCTAAAAGAGATTGTACAGCAACTCTCAAAAACTACCACAGATGAACAGAGCAGCTGTCCAAAACCTATCCATGCAAGTCAGTATCTGCAAAAGATGACGCCGCAAGATGATGTGGAGGCCTATCTAACAGCTTTTGAGCGGACTGCCATCAGAGAGCAATGGCCTCGCACTCAATGGGCTGGTATGGTGGCACTGGTTGAACAATATACAGCAGTGAGAGAGTTAAAATCTACATCACAGACTAAAATGCAACACAACCAAAGACTGCTCACAAGCTCAAGGCCCTGGAACTATGGGAAAAATCAAGTTGTGATCCGAACTGGAGGCCCTGAAGTTTCTCCGGATGGAAACCAGGACTATAAACCCTCAAAGGGATGGCAAACCAGGAAACCTCCAGTTACTTGCTTTGAGTGTGGGGAGCTAGGTCACATAAAAGCTATGTGTCCTCATTTGCAGGAACCTATGGAATGTGGGTATAATGCTATAAATGACTTTTGTGGACTAATCTGTTTGGTTGGGAAACAGACCGAAAAATGTGTGTTTGATAAATCTGTTTTGTTAAATGGGAAGGAAACCGTAGCGCTTGTGGACTCTGGGAGCGATATTTCCTTAGTGACAAGCAGTCTCATTCAACCGTCTCAGTTGCTCCCAGGTAAGAAGGTTGGGATACTCTGTGTACATGGCTGTACTGTATCATACCCTACTACCTCTGTAAACATAGGCTATGGGGGCCAAACATTTTCAGTAGTGGCTGCAGTGGTACCTAAATTACCCCATCCCCTTATTCTTGGACGTAATTTCCCGGCGTTTCAAAGCCTGATTCAAAACCCGTGGGAGTCTGTAGAGGAGAACCCGTTTTGTGTTTTCCCATTGGTACACCCAGATTTGTTTTGTAAAAGGCACCAGATACAGTGAGATGGAATGATGATGCAGAAAAAGCTTTTGCAGACTTGCGTACAGCTTTATGCAGGCACCCTGTTTTAGTAGCCCCGGATTTTAAGGAACATTTCTTTTTGCAAACGGATGCTTCTGATGTGGGCCTGGGGGCGGTATTATCTCAGATGATAGGAGAGGAAGAACATCCTGTGTTGTTTTTAAGTCGTAAGTTGTTGCCAAGGGAGCAGAAGTATGCTACTGTAGAGAAGGAATGTTTGGCCATTAAGTGGGCAACTGAAACATTAAAATATTATTTGTTGGGCAGATCTTTTACCCTCATCACTGACCATGCTCCACTACAATGGATGCAGAACAACAAAGACAAGAATACTAAAGTCACACGTTGGTTCCTCTCTATGCAACAGTTCAAATTTGTTGTGAAGCATAGGGCTGGGCTATTGCATGCCAACGCAGATGCATTGTCTAGGGTACACAGTTTCTTGTCGAAGGCCGCTTCACACACCTGTGTTAAGCTGAGGGGGAGGGTATGTGGCAAAGTAATGGACTCTGTGTACATAAGTGGCAGATTGGAACGCTCATTATTCCCAGCATGGGGAGGGTTAATTGCTGGAGGTCAGCAAGGTGGAGCCAATTAACCTGAACTCAGGTGCTTAAAGGGGCGGCCGTTAGAGGCATTAGATGTCTGGGAGTAGGGTGAGAGGCAGGCAAGCCAGAGGCCCTCAGACTGTATGAAAAGGATTTGTTTTTGCTTTGGTTTATTTACACTATGAAGTGCATTGCTGTGGACTGTACAATTCTGCAATAAACCACATCTTGCTTTTATTCTGCTGGTGTTCGGAGTTTCTTGTTTTGATCGAGCCATCCTGCCACAATATATATATATATATATACACACACCGGTGTACTAGCAAAACCGTTAACTGATATATTTAACGAATCATTAGTAACGGGTGTCACGGTCAGGACTACTTGCCAAGCCGTGACTGTGTGGAGGGTGTGGGCATGAAGGGGTTAATAGCACCAGGCCTCTGGATTTACTAACTTCACCCCTTAACAAGGCATCAGTTACACCAAATTAACCCCCAAATCCTGCCTGTATCCCCCCAGGTAGTCTGCCACCACTCACGATTTTGATACCGGATTCGTGAGAAATCCGAATTAGAACATACACATATATACACATATATATATATATATATATATATATATATATATATATATATTATATATATCCTGTAGAACTCAATAACAATATGGTAACGTGTTATCCTCTCTTCGGGTTTGTGGATATCAATACTAGAGCCCAAAGACAGACTTAGATTTTGAATATTTTAATAACAAAAAGACAAAGATTACACAGTGCCAGAATTACAAAAAACAAGACATACAAAATAAAAGTAAAACAGCAAACCGTTCTTAAAAACAAAGGGACTTAAACACAGGACCCTCACTCACGAGTTTCTCCAATAAGCAGGCCTGTGGGAACTCCTTAAGTCCAGATGGTTTCTTACGATGTTGTTCCGATCAGAGTATATCATGGAGTTCTGCCTTCTGGTCACTGCATTATCCCTAAATCAGACTTTTGCAAGCAACGCCCCTCTGACCACATGACTGATTATATGACACCTTCCCCAAGAATCGGGTCCCATCTTTGATGTGCCAATAAGTTATGGTGGGGTAAAGGTGACGGAACCCCCCCACACTTAAGATAGGAACGGAATTCCTATAACTCAGGGTCCTTATCTGTTAGGCCATAAATCACCACAGGGGTCCTTTGGGAAGATGACACCTCTAGCCAGAACAGATACAGAGGGCATTCACAAAGAAACACATTAAATCAACCTCAGATTAACTCTTTGAATGCTTAAACAAAGAAACTAACCACCTCTGCTGGGTTACCCTTCCATGCATCCACTACATTATATGA
This sequence comes from Spea bombifrons, assembly GCF_027358695.1. Taxonomy (NCBI): domain Eukaryota; kingdom Metazoa; phylum Chordata; class Amphibia; order Anura; family Pelobatidae; genus Spea; species Spea bombifrons. The sequence continues at coordinate 21,607,761 of NC_071096.1, read as the reverse complement.
GTTAATCATGACAACGGGAGTTGTCCCTGGGGATTGGAAAGTAGCAAATGTTGTGCCCATTCACAAAAAAGGCAGTAGGGAGGAGTCAGGCAACTACAGGCCAGTTAGTCTTACATCTGTAGTGGGGAAATTAATGGAAACAATGTTAAAGGAAAGGATTGTTGAACATCTGAAGTCACATGGGTTTCAAGATCAGAAACAACATGGGTTTTCCTCAGGAAGATCTTGCCCAACAAATCTTATTGATTTTTTTGATTGGGCGACTAAAGTAATTGATCAAGGTGGTGCAGTAGACATTGCGTATCTGGATTTCAGTAAGGCCTTTGACACTGTCCCACATAGAAGACTTATAAATAAACTGCAATCTCTGGGTTTAGATCCCAATGTTGTTGAATGGATTAAGGAGTGGCTGAATGACAGACAACAGAGGGTTGTAGTCAATGGCGTATATTCAGAACAAGGTCTTGTTACCAGTGGGATACCTCAGGGATCTGTACTTGGACCCATTCTCTTTAATATTTTTATAAGTGATATTGCAGATGGACTTGATGGAAAGGTATGTTTATTTGCTGACGACACAACAATTTGCAACAGGGTTGATGTTCCTGGAGGAAGAAGCCAAATGGCAAACGATCTAGGTAAACTGGAAAAATTGGCATTTAACGTAGATAAATGCAAAGTAATGCACCTGGGGCATAAAAACCCAAGGGCAGAGTATAGAATATTCGGTACTGTCCTAACCTCAACGTGTGAGGAAAGGGATTTAGGGGTAATTATTTCCGAGGATTTAAAGGTAGGCAGACAATGCAGTAGACAAAACAAAGAAATAAAGTGCTGCGCAAAATTTACAAACGACACCACAATATGTGCGGAAATTAAATAATACTTAAATTCATTAAAATGGATTCTTCAATAGGTTCCTCTGTTGGGAATTCCGAGGAATGAATAGAGGGTTAAAAAGCTAAGTACCCAGTTTTTATATTTTTTCATTCTTGTAGAACACAGTTACAACTGTATTGTATTTTTATTCCTTTGTTGGGAAACCTATAGAGCCCCTTCTGGGGAATGGAGTTTCTTCTTTGTACCGGTGTACCAGAAAAGACCGGAGGAGAAAGAGTTAAAAAAGTAGTAGCTTTAATATAAATAAAAAAATATAGTATCTTACATATAAGAATACTTTAACACTCCCGTGGGAAGGACCGGAATAATGCTGTGTTGTAGCAGGAACAGCTTGGTTCTCTCAGGATTCCTCTGTGTCCACTTCCTCAATGGGCGTATTCAGCACACCGCGTTTCACCAATCGGCTTCCTCAGGTGCATAGTCTCTCCACCTCCAGTCTTCCCATTTATAGAGCCATTAACCTCTTCTCTACCAATCACTTGATTAATTGAGTCCATTAACCCCTTCTTTACAAAATCACTCAATTACCATAAAAATATAGTTAATAGATAAAACACATAAAAACACATAAAAAATACCAGTGTTCTAAATGAGGTAATCACATATGAAATAGCCACAAATATATCATACAGATCTTTTGACGCAAATAATTACATATGTTCATAAAGTGCTGCAAATGGTTAATTATAGCAGAATACTGGTGTTGCAATGGTTAATTTAAAGTGCAAACTGCTTCAAAGTCTGTCTGTTTATACACATCACCTGCATACACATAGCAGCATAAAACTTTGCTCCTCGTTTTATCACAATAAAATACTGAGTCACGAATAAACACATCTAACTAATACAGCATTGGTGACTAACTAAAAATACTGCGTAATTGAGTATATCAAAGAATGTGTAAATATTCTGGGATAAAATTCCTGCAGAAAAAGGAAAGAATGGAGAAGGCAGTATCAGAGCTCAAAAAATCATAAAAAATTAAACAAATCAAAATCTTGGTTGAGTCCAAATGGATGTAATGGTTTTAATTGGTAGACCCACCTCATCTCCTCCTGACCTATCCTTCTAATAAAATCACCTCCCCTCCAGTTTCTAGTGACGGCATAGATTCCCATGAAACTTAGGTCTCTAGGATTGCATTGATGGTAGCTGCCAAAGTGAGCAGACACACTGTGTTTACCACATCCCTTTCTGATATTTCGCACGTGTTCACCAATTCGAACATGTAATGGTCTAATGGTGCGGCCTACATACTGTAGTCCACACTTACAACTCAATGTGTAAATAACATTTTTCGTATGGCAGGTAATAATTGTTTTTATAGGGAATTCTTTATTGGTTCTAAAGGATTTGACCAGCAATTCTGGTTTGTTATATTGTAAGCTGGTGCTAGTGCATGCTAAGCATGTGCCACACCTATAGAAAACTTTTCCCCAATGTAAGAAGTGTTTTGGTGTGTTAATGTTGGTGCCTACACTACATAGACTGCTGTTGATGTTTTTAGCTCCCCTAAATACTATTCGTGGGTCACGTGTCAAAATTTTAGATAATTCTTTGAATTCAAACAGTAAATGCCAATGTTTGGAAACAATTCTTTTTACATGGCGATGACTTTTATTAAAATCTAGAATCAGTACAGTCTCTGAGCCTAAGCTAATATATATGGTTTGGTTATGGTATCCAGTAGAGCCGCTTGTTCTATTGGTTCTACCTCCCTGGCGGCTTTTTCAATTACTTCATGGGGGTATCCTTTTTTAGAAAGATCTTGCATAATCTTTTTGGACTGTTGTTTATACATTACTTCATCACTACAATTTCTTTTAATTCTGGTAAGTTGACTTTTTGGAATTCCTGATAGCCAGGGGGTATAGTGTCCACTACTGAAAAGTACATAACTGTTCACGTCAACCTTTTTAAAGTGTGTCATTGTTTTTAAAGTGGCATCTTCTATATAAATATGAAGATCCAAAAAGTCTATTTCCAAGGGACTGTATTGCGTAGTTAAATTTATGCCCCATGTATTCCTATTCAAGTAAGCTAAAAATTCAATCAGGTCAGTTTCAAGGCCATCCCATATAAAAAACATGTCGTCTATAATGCAGCTGAGCAGCAGGTAATGCTAGCAGAATGCTTGGTTGTATAGGGAGAGGTATTAGCAGTAGAAAGAGGGAAGTGCTCATGCCGTTGTACAGATCACTGGTGAGACCTCACTTTTTGTGTACAGTACTGTATTGTGTACAGTACTGGAGACTGTATCTCCAGAAGGATATAGATATGTTGGAGAAAGTGCAGAGAAGGGCTACTAAAATGGTTTATGGATTACAAGATAAACCTTACCAGGACAGGTTAAAGGATCTTAACCTATATAGCCTGGAAAAAAGACGGGACAGGGGGGATATGATAGAAACATTTAAATACTTAAAGGGAATCAACAAGGTAAAGGAAGAGAGTTTATTTAAAAGGAGAAACACTACCACAACAAGAGGACACAAGCATAAACTAGAGGGGCAAAGGTTTAATGGTAACATCAGAAAATATTACTTTACGGAAAGGGTACCTGTCACACACAGATCTGTCTCTCTCCCTCACTAGAAGCAAGTGAAGGAGGGAAGCAGATCCAATACTGGTCAAAGGCAATGTTTAGAAAACATTGCCTTTGATTTAGCAAATCATGATCACTCTTATGAGTGATCTGACCACTAGGGGTGTTAATCACTGGATGTCCTTGACATCCAGCAACACCCCCCCTGATGATGACAGCAGGCGCCGCCCCCCGGATTGATGGGCACCGCCATCTTGAAACACCACGTGTGTTTCGAAGACGCCGGGACCGGGAAGGTAAGTAAACCGGTTAGGAAGCGATCGCGAGTCGCTTCCTTTGCTAAACAGGTGTTGCTAAGATGCCTCGCTACAATTGCCGGTGACGTGCCCGGACCGGCAATTGTCATCAAGGGGTTAAATTAAACTGGTGAGGATGCCGAGCCTGGTGGGGCTGTGGAGGCCTCGTCCCGCTGGCAAGCACCAGGAGCACCAGTGCTGGGCCGCATGCATCCAGAGCAGTGGCTGCTGTTGAATTTCTCAACTCTGTACATGTTCTTCTTTTACCGCTGTTGTTTTTCCCTTATGTTCCCTTATGTTCCCTTATGTTCCCTTATGTTCCTACTACGGCAAACCCGTCTGAGGTGGCCCATTTTTCCGCAGTGGTGACAAGGTTGGTCCTTAAATCGCCAGGTTTTGGAGTCATGGTCTGTATTGCCACACCGGTAGCAAGCTGATTTGGGTTGGGGTGAGGATCTGTATATCCAGTTGGTTGTAGCAGAAGTGACTGCTGCTCTGAAAACCTCCTCTTTCACTCCTTCTTTGTGAAACTGATGGTTTAATGCCTCAGTATCCCTGACAGCCATTTCCATGACTGATGCAATCTCAATCGCCCGTGTAAGAGTCCTTGTTCAGTCAGAAGTTTCTTTTGAATGCTTTCACTATTCAGTCTCAGGACAAACTTGTCCCTACGAACTGTGGGTAGGTACTCCCCAAATGAACAGGTGGAGGCCAGTTTGCGAATGGCCACCGCATAGGCCTTAATATGTTCCCCTGATTGCTGCTGCCACTGATAAAAGCGAAATTTTTCTGGTATTTCAAGTGGTTTTGGCTGGAAATGTAAAGTAGTTTTAGTAATTCCACTAGTGTTTTGCTTGCTGGTTTCTCAGGAAACAGAAGGTCTCTTACAGTGTCATATGTTTTAACTCCCAACACTGTCAGGAGTACACCTCCCCCAGGTTAGCTCCCCCATATTAAGAATTTTTACAAAAGCTCATTGCATTTGTTAGATCTTTGTTAGATCAGGTTTGATCAACTGTTTTTTTCGTTAGATCACTCTAAAATAGGCAATATTAACAATCTTTTTCAGGGGGGCTAACCCGTAGCCAGCCCCTCCTCAACAAAAATTTCAACAAAATGTTACTGATTATGATAGCTCTGCGTTAGATCAGGTTTGATCAGACAAATTTTTTGTTAGATCTAGTCTAACTACTGAGATATATTTTGTGTGCGGGGGATGGGTATACATACGACTTGGGCCCACCCTCAACTGAAATTTAGATTTTTTTTTTTATGGATTTTGGTAGCTATTCGTTAGATCCGGTTAGATCAACTGTTTTTTTCGTTAGATCTATCACACAGGTGGAGGTATTCACAATCCTATTTTGTGTGCCGGGGGTGGGTATACATATGGGCTGGCCCCCCCTCAACTGAAATTTGGATTTTTTTTTAATGGATTTTGGTAGATATTCGTTAGATCCGGTTAGATCAACTGTTTTTTTCATTAGATCTATCACGCAGGAGGCGGTATTCACAATCTTATTTTGTGTGCCGGGGGTGGGTATACATATGGGCTGGCCCCCCCTCAACTGAAATTAGGAAAAAATTATGGATTTTGGTAGATATTCATTAGATCCGGTTAGATCAACTGTTTTTTGTTTGTTAGATCTATCACGCAGGAGGCGGTATTCACAATCTTATTTTGTGTGCTGGGGGTGGGTATACATATGGGCTGGCCCCCCCTCAACTGAAATTTGCATTTTTTTTAATGGATTTTGGTAGATATTCGTTAGCTCCGGTTAGATCAACAGTTTTTTTCGTTAGATCTATCACGCAGGAGGCGGTATTCACAATCTTATTTTGTGTGCCGGGGGTGGGTATACATATGGGCTGGCCCCCCTCAACTGAAATTTGGGAAAAAATTTATGGATTTTGGTAGATATTCGTTAGATCCGGTTAGATCAACTGTTTTTTTGGTTAGATCTATCATGCAGGAGGCTGTATTCACAATCCTATTTTGTGTGCCGGGGGTGGGTATACATGTGGGCTGGCCCCCCCTCAACTGAAATTTGGAAAAAAATGTATGGATTTTGGTAGATATTCGTTAGATCCGGTTAGATCAACTGTTTTTTTTGTTAGACCTATCACGCAGGAGGAGGTATTCACAATCCTATTTTGTGTGCTGGGGATGGGTATACATACGAGTTGGCCCCCCCTCAACTGAAATTTGTATATTTTTTTATGGATTTTAGTAGATATTCGTTAGATCCGGTTAGATCAACAGTTTTTTTTGTTAGATCTATCACGCAGGAGGCGGTATTCACAATCTTATTTTGTGTGCCGGGGGTGGGTATACATATGGGCTGGCCCCCCTCAACTGAAATTTGGAAAAAAATGTATGGATTTTGGTAGATATTCGTTAGATCCGGTTAGATCAACTGTTTTTTTTGTTAGACCTATCACGCAGGAGGAGGTATTCACAATCCTATTTTGTGTGCTGGGGATGGGTATACATATGGGCTGGCCCCCCCTCAACTGAAATTTGCATTTTTTTTAATGGATTTTGGTAGATATTCGTTAGCTCCGGTTAGATCAACAGTTTTTTTCGTTAGATCTATCACGCAGGAGGCGGTATTCACAATCTTATTTTGTGTGCCGGGGGTGGGTATACATGTGGGCTGGCCCCCCCTCAACTGAAATTTGGAAAAAAATGTATGGATTTTGGTAGATATTCGTTAGATCCGGTTAGATCAACTGTTTTTTTTGTTAGACCTATCACGCAGGAGGAGGTATTCACAATCCTATTTTGTGTGCTGGGGATGGGTATACATACGAGTTGGCCCCCCCTCAACTGAAATTTGGATATTTTTTTATGGATTTTAGTAGATATTCGTTAGATCCGGTCAGATCAACTGTTTTTTTTCGTTAGATCTACCACGCAGGATGCGGTATTCACAATCCTATTTTGTGTGCGGGGGGTGGGTATACATATGGGCTGGCCCCCCCTCAACTGAAATTTGGAAAAAATTTTATGGATTTTGGTAGATATTGGTTAGATCCGGTAAGATCAACTGTTTTTTTCGTTAGATCTATCACACAGGAGGTGGTATTCACAATTCTATTTTGTGTGTGGGGGATTCAACATACATATGGGCTGGCCCCCCTCAACTGAAATTTTGATTTTTTTTAATGGATTTTGGTAGATATTATATATTCGTTAAATCCGGTTAGATCAACTGTTTTTTTCATTAGATCTATTACGCAGGAGGCGGTATTAACAATCCTATTTTGTGTGCGGGGGATGGCAATACATACGGGTTGGCACCCCTCAACGGAAATTTGGAAATGTTTTTATGGATTTTGGTAGATATTCGTTAGATCCAGTTAGATCAACTGTTTTTTTCGTTAGATTTATCACGCATGAGGCAGTATTCACAATCCTATTTCGTGTGCAGGGGATGGGAATACATACGGGTTGCCCCCCCCTCAACTGAAATTTGGAAATGTTTTAATGGATTTTGGTAGATACTCGTTAGATCTGGTAAGAGCAATAGTTTTTTTCGTTAGATCTATCATGCAGGAGGCGGTATTCACAATCCTATTTTCTGTGTGGGGGATGGCAATACATACGGGTTGGCCCCCCTCAACTGAAATTTGGAATTTTTTTAATGGATTTTGGTAGATATACGTTAGATCCGGTTAGATCAACTGGTTTTTTTGTTAGATCTATCACGCAGGAGGCGGTATTCACAATCCTATTTTGTGTGCGAGGGATGAGAATACATACGGGTTGGTAACAGCAATCACAGTCCCATCATGCCTAGGTTCCAGCATTTACCGGTTGGATGTGTAAGTGCTGGAACCTAGGCATGATGGGTCTTTGATTGCTGTTAGCAATCACACTCCTATCATGCCAAGTCAGCCAGTACATGTTGAAACCTAGCTAGCTGCCCCCTTGTGTATTGATTCTGCCAGCAGTATGGGGTCTACACATCACTTACAGCCACCCTGTACCAGCATGTACTGGCTGACTTGGCATGATAGGAGTGTGAGTGCTAACAGCAATCACAGCAAGCACAGTCCCATCATGCCTAGGTACCAGCATTTACTGGTTGCCTGGGTATGATAGGAGTGTGATTGCTGTTAGCAATCACACTCCTATCATGCCAAGTCATATAGCTATTTTTTTGTCCAATTGTGGTGTGCTACCTACTTTTATAAAAAATTTGAGTTTTTATTATTATTTATAAAGGTGGGGGGTCATTTTTGGTTTTGGCTAAGTGAACTGTGAATGTTTTGATCCAGAATTTTCATTTTGGTGCATCCCTAGAATAAATAGAAGTATTTAATTTTTAATTATCCTGAATTTGTAGTCACAAACCTTTCTAGGCCCAGAAATCAGTGAGAGGAAAAGTAAAGGTTTTGTGTCATTTACTTTATTTTAATCTGCATATTTTATTAAAGGCCATATTTTCTCACAGTGAAAAATGAGTGCGGCCCTCGCACGTATACAATTCTGATGAAGTGGCCCACTGCAGAAAAAACTTGGACACCCCTGGAGTAGGGCATTTGTAAATATAATGATATAATGCCAGTAGTTTAATACAACCTTGCTTTATTGCTGAACATTTACTGAATAATCGGGTTATTTAATGCTGACACAAATATAAGAGTAGTTGAGAATAAGTGAGAGGGAAAGTGAGAGGCAGTATCCTAGATTCTAGGTATAACAGCTGCACAGGACATGCGGCCTTCTTTTGCGTGATGCTCTCCCTCCCCGGCTCCAACAGGCCATGGGGAGGGCAGGCCACGAGACCATGATGTCACCAGCGGGACATACTGAGAGGCAAGCTGTGCGGGCTGCGCAGACCTTGCAGGCCACTTTGGTAAGTCACACAGGAGCACATGAAGAGGCAGGTAGCAGGGAAGCTGCCTGCCCAAAGAGGACATGGTGTCAGCGGATCTGGAAGTCCGTGGAGACAGGTCATGCGGTTCTTGGAGTGAATAGGACCAGTAGGGACACAAGATTGGCGAAGTGATTCTGGGGACAGTCCAGTATCCTCTGTTGGGGAGGCTGATGCTCCCCTGCTGTCTGGTGCCTGCTTACCTCTCAATGGGTGGTATATGGGGAAAGTGGGATGGCTCCTCAGAGGAGGATGCTTTTGGTACCCCTATGGTCCCCAGTACTACAGCGTCTGGTGGTGGCTTTTCAGGGTTTATGGCCAAGGCTGGGGTGTCTGTCCTGGACCCTGAGCACTGTGGTAGGCCTGTTCTCTCGCTCTTCTTTCCGCTGCGGACTGGTCCTGTGGACACCTCTGTGGACACCTTGTGGCAACATGGGAAGACAGAGCGTGAACAACCTGCTAGTCAGCTGGCATTGTACCTGTGCTTACGGCGCCGCAGCCAGTCTCCTTTGAGGCTCCTTCCTTGGCTTCCGGGTTGGTGTTAGGGGAGCTGCAGTGCTTCAGCCCAGCAGTGGCTTGGTTGTTGGGGAGGCAGCTGCCCCTCAGAGTGTGGGGGTTGATATGGTGACAAGGGTGGAGTCTGTTGCAGACGTGGCCCTTAGGGCCTGCAGTTGAAGCAGGATACGAAGAAGATTCTCCCTTCTGCCGTTGGAGGAGGCATCTCCTCTGCAGAAGGATGGTTCAGATAAGAAGAACGAGATAGGATAGGAGAAGAAGGATAGGGAGAAGTAATGGTATAGGTGGATTCCCAGAACGTTTGGGAATTAGATTAGGACCTTTTCAATCAGTGATAGGTGAGAAGAGTCTGTAGAAGTGTTTGGCTCTTTTTACCTATTAACCCCTTCAGGACCGGGACGTACCTGGTACTTCCTGGTCATAGGTCACCGGTAGACCGGGACGTACCAGGTACGTCATCCCCAAAAACCGCCCCCACATCGCCACAATCGTGGTGATCGCGGGGGCGCTGCTGCTGCTGTCTGACCAGTAGTCTGGGCAGACCAGCACAGCCTCTCTAAGCCCGCCCCAAGCCTACGATCACTCCCACGGAGTGATTCTGTAGGCTGAAACCGCGATTGCAGAAAAACCTGCAATCGCGTTTTCAGCTGCCACAGGCAGCTTCAGGGAAGGGGGTGGTGTGTTGATTGGCACAACACCCCCCTGCTGCCTGATCGCTCCATGAGAGCGCCAGTGTGGCGTTAAACCCTTCAATGCCGCGATCGCGGAATTGAAGGGGTTAATTCCCATTTTGTATGGGGCTCTGCTGCTGGTGGAAGCCCAGGCAGACCAGCAACAGCAAAAACGAGCCCCCACAAGCCCTTTGATCAGTCCTGTAGGACTGATCAAAGAGACTCCTCCCCTGCAACCTCCAGTCTATGGGAGATTGTGTCCCAGCTGCCAGAGGCAGCTTCAGGGACAGGGAGACAGGGTTCTTTGGTCTTCGCATGAGTGTGGAGACCAGCCCCCACCCCCTCCCTTGCTCAATTAACCCCTACCCCCGTCTTGCTCAATTAACCCATTCAATGCTGTGATTGTGTATGACCCCCATTGCAGCATTGCAGGGGTTAATATTAGTCCCCACAAGCTTGTGGGGACTAAATATCAGTCAATGCTGTGCTTCAATGGAGCATCAGCATTGAAAGAGTTAAAAAAAATGTAAAAAAAATTATAATAATAATAAAAAAATAACAGCGCTGACCTGAAAGTCCAGGGTGCTTCCAGGTCAAATGCCTGGCTGGGCTGATGATGATCAGATCACTCCTGGCCAATAGGAGTGATCAGATCATTATGGCAGCCCCTGGATGACACTGCCCTACAAAGAGAGAGGGGTCATCTAGGGTAATTATGAAAAACACAAATTATTAATAATAAAAAAAACATAATTATTACCTGATCACATTTTAAGTCACTGATTATTGATCGGTCTCCCTGATTGATGTCAGCGGCCTAAACCTGTCACTTACAAGTAATCTGATTAAAAAAATATTTGGCCTTGTTGGAACCGGGGGATGTTGGTGAACAAAATGTTTCTTCCACCGTTACACTTATGGTGTGCAAGAAATAAATTGCAACATTGAAATGTATTCGTTAAAAACGCAATAAAATAAATTTTCCGTGAACTTTGGCAGACATCAATGAAGAAATGGCTGCCTGAAATTACCCTAGTTGAATACTTTGACTTGTCTGCTGTTCATAAATATATAGTTTTATGGGGTAATTTACAGTGGGGGGGCTTCCAAAATCTCCCCAAATGGGATATGGGCCCAGTAAACCAATTTCTGAAAATTACAGTTGAAGAAAGACATAGCAAAAACACAAAAACAGCTCTGGTCCTTTAGCGACACCTTAGTTTCAAAATCCCGGTCCTGAAGGGGTTAAGATCTGATATGGAATGCGTGTCGTACATACGGGGCTTAGACTGTTGGCAGTATGATGAGCAGTTTCGCCAGCGCTTGACGGTGCGGCCGTCCATTGAGTGGGATCAGATGGCTGTCCATCATGACCCGTCCCATTACATCAGGGAGGTTTTGCGTCTCGGGGGGGGGGCCAGCGCAGGGGGCCTCTTTGGCCGGGCGGCGTCTGCTGGGTGTTGTTACCAATTTAATGATGGGCAATGCAAGTGGGGCAGTTTGTCTTGCTTTAAGCATGAATTCTGAGGCTGTGGGGGGTCCCACCCTATCTCTAGATGTTTCAGGTGGGGAAAAAAGGGGGACCATGATGCGGGACCCAGTGATGCAACCGTGGCTAAGCGGTTATAGGAACCAAAAGGCAGCACAGATTTTATTGGAAGGTTTCACAGAGGGATTTTGGATTAACTTTGTAGAAAGTCCACCTTTGGGTTCCTTTAAGAATTTGCGATCGTTTTTTTTGGTTTCCTAGTGTAGTTCGGGACAAGTTAGCTAAGGAGGTGGCTTTGGGCTGGATGGCTGGTCCATTCTCGGTCCCTCACACACCAAAGCCATGGCCTGCTCCACTGCCTCTTGCACCGCCAAATTAAAGAGGTCCAAACTAATCTAATTCTCATTAGACCTTTATCTATGCCCTTTCTATTTATGTATCCCCCTGTCTTTGATCCTACCCTTTCTTATTATCCCTTCCATTTCACTTAGAAACATAGAAACATATCTTGTCTTCTTTTAACCCTTTAGCCCACATGGTTTCTGCCACAACATTTGCTTCCCATGCGTTTGTTTGGTCCAACTACTTGTTCGCTTCAGGCGCCTAGTTAAACCCACTGGAGGTATTGCACATGTTTTACCTACAAACTCTACTCTGCTCCAACACTCAGCATTGGTTCTTTCTTTGGGCCCTTTCCTACCTTCCTAAAGGGGGACTTTCAGGGTCTAGGGACCTATCCAGACCCACTGGGCGTTTCGTACATGTTTTACACATATTCAGACACGCAGAGCGCTTCAAGCGTGTTTTATCCCTACCACAGATATATAAATGTAAATGCTGTTTACAGCCTGTATTTGTGGGAGGGGTCTCAGGGGATATTTATACCCCCTTCAGTCCATTCTTCCTGCCCACCCTCAGTGCACTCTCTGTGCTCCCCTCAGTTTCTATTTTCTCTTTTTCCTATCTATCTTCCTTCTCCTTTCCATGATGTAGGCCCCCTTTCTACCTACCTAAGGAGTCATTTTCGGGGGTCTAGGCACCACTCAGACCCACTGGGCGTTTCGCACATGTTTACCCCTACCACAAATATCAAACAGTAACAGTAACTCAAATAACCACTCTTTACAACCAATGTATGCAGAATACCATCTCTGAATGCACAACATGTCAAACCTAGAATCAGATGGGCCACTCCTGTCAGCTAAGAACTGGAATCTGAGGCTACAATTCGCAGAGGCTCACCAAAATTGGACAATGGAAGACTGGAAGAATGTTCCCTGGTCTGATAAGTCTACATTCCAGCTGTGACAGTCAGATGGCAGGGTCAGACTTTGGCATAAACAACATGAAAGCATGGATCCATCCTGCCTTGTATCAACGGTTCCGGCTGGTGGTGATGGTGTAATGGTGTGGGGGACATTTTCTTGGCATACTTTGCGCCCCTTAGTACCAATTGACTATCGTTTAAACGTGACAGCCTAACTGATTATTGTTGCTGACCATGTCCATTCCTTTATGACCACAGTGTACCCATCTTCGGATGGCTACTTCCAGCAGGATATTCTCTTTATGACCACAGTTTACCCATCAGTGTACCACAGTGTACCCATGCCTGAAGAACAATGTGTGTGGGAAAAAAATACTCAAAAAAATAACACCACAAATTTTGACAATAAAGTTGTAACTGTGTTCTACAAGAGTGAAAGATAATATAAAAACAGGGTACTTAGCTTTTTAACCCTCTATTCATTCATCGGAACACATATGTGGTAGCTTCCCCAAGGACTATAACAGATATATATATATAACAGAACAAATTCTGGGGATACAGCTTTAAAAGTACTCTGTAAAAAGAATAAAAACCACAAATGGTGCAATAACGTTTAAAAGGTTTAAAACAGCCCCCACTAGTTGTGCCACACTCACAAGATTGTAGTAGGTACTGCGCCTTTAAGATAGCCTGTATCTTAGGAATCCTGGAGGTTTGCTGGAACTTTTAAAACCACCTCAAAGTTTTAAAAACTGGTCATCTGCTGGATACAAACGAATGGCAGGCAGGGTATCTTCCAAAAACTCTTTATTTAAAATAGCCCATTAAAAATGCTTAATGTTTTAAGACACTAAGTCCAACGCGTTTCATCATATGCTGACTTCATCAGGGACTAGTTATAATGCATCAAGAAACATAAGCTAACAAAATATAAACTAACCCTTGCCCGCCTTCTCCTTAACTCATCTAATCTGTTCTTCTATTGGTCCAAAATCTTCACACCTCCTTTGTTTCAATTAGATGAACACACATTTTTCTTGTTTCCAGGTGATAACCCTTTGCGTTCCAAAATGTGTTCCAAGGCTGTGTCCGTTATTTCTGAATGTCGTCTTTTTTATACACGTTTTTTATTGCAAAGTCCAGTTTAAATAGTTAATTATTTGCACAATACTACAATCTAAAATAAAGGAGAAAGAAATAATAATATACATCCTTATAATACATATGCATGTTATTTATAGCTTTTGCAAATATCTAAATACGGAAATTTAACTAAATTACCTAACCATCCCTGGATATTTTAGGGTTAACCACTATTAGTTCTTGACATAGAAAACTCATTGCTTCATTTAGAAAAAAGTATCTACAATGTTACAATGTATATACATATATAAAAAAAATGTAAACCAGGTTTGTATGTAGATGTTACATGTAGATGTTACATGTTAATATAGTTCTGTATTTAATAGTGAGTTACCAGTAAACAAATTAGTGTGAGTGAAAGTGTAAATAAAGTGATGTGTACAACTATATTAATATTATGTGTGTGAGTTACGTTGTGATTACCATTGGTGCGTGAATATATAATAGTTAAATATTATATATATTATAAATTAATATAATATATATGCTAATGTATATACTATTTATAAATAAAAATGTGAATAAGTATGTATACTTATGTGTTAAGTACATGCTATACTAAGTGTTAATGTATATGTTGTGTGTGAATTAAAAGATGTGAATAAATATTTTATTTTACTTATGTTATATGATATACAAATAAATAAATAAATATAATTAAATAAATATAAATTGTGTATTGTGCTGGGTGCACATTATATCGTGTTAGGGATATTAATGAGACAAAATAGGTAAAACCAATATTTTATCACACACGCAAAATAACGACGGTACCAATTATTGTGATACCACATCCACAATAGTAATTTAAGGAGATACCCTATATTTTATCTCCGATCCTAAATCCTTTCAGATCGTCGAAAATTATAATTCAAATTTGATATATATCACAACGATAGTCAATCAAAAATATTATTTATTGTAAACACAATTTATAAAATATCTAAGTCACACAGTGCATAATATAAAACACAAAATTCTTAAAACATGTCAAATTGAATCAGTTCCAAATACAGTATATTATTGATAGTTATCAATCTAATTAATACTTTATGAGTCTACCACACACAATTAATTTCCATCCCACTCAGCAACCAAAATAATAATAAGCCGGGCAGTAATAAAAAGATCACTAACTCTATTATATTAGTTCAACTAATATGACAATTAAAAATAATTTAATAATGTCTAAGAGTATTTAGTGAAATTCCTAATAGATGCAAATAATGTCAAACTTCATCTACAGGTAAAAATACCTTTTCATTATTGTCATTATCACGGGTTATAAGCTGCAGTCTCACAAGCCGTCATATACAATAATGCAATATACTACTTCCCAGAAAAAGGCGGTTCCCCTTCGCCCTTCAAGTGGCCGCAGGTGACAAAAGCTACACGATCAAAGACATGTCGGAGGCTGCCGAGCTCCTGCATTATCTGGATCTGCAGCCCTAGCCTGTGAGCCAGAAAAGAAGCCGCCAGGACCCTGGATCCCTTCCAGCGGGGGAATGGTTCGAGATTCCATCGACACCGAGGAGGCGCGAACAAGCCACCGTTCCCATGGACAGGTCGTCGGATGACTAGCTGTGGTTTTATTGCTTTTATAATTTTTGCTTTTCGGCCGTTTTGCTTTTCCGCTCGTGACTCGTTTGCCGGGACTCCATCTTTTACTTTGGCGACCCGTGGCTGTCAGATTGGTTCTGCCCAGGCGGCGTCCTGGGCCGCAGTGAGACACCTCCATTACAGCGGCGGTACCACCCTGATGGGGATCTACAGCATCGGTGTGCCCGGATGGGCAGGTCACCATTCCCGGCTTTGACTTTGTGCACTGCTGCTTATCTCACCGCAGCGGTTCAGTGGGACTTGACACAGCTAAGTTCGGCTCTTCGTTCTCTCCGTATCGCGTATTTTTCTTTTTTGCGTCGTTTATCTTGTGTTTTCACTTTATCGGTACACTATCACGCACGTTCTGTTATTTTGATTTATGATTTAGTTTTTGCACACGATACAGCCTAGTTGGCTATTAAACTGGGCAAAAGTTATGGGGCGTTTGGCTTATTTCCCCTGTAGCTCTCTGGCAGCGGGCCATATAGTCTTGGGCCTTGGCTATTCATTCATGTCAGGTGATTCTAATCCATGAAGGGCTGGAGGTACCATTTTGAGGTTCCTTTCCTTACACCCCCCTTGACCTGAGTTGGTCCACGCTCTGCCTGACGTACACTTATGTCTTACACACTACACCACCTGCTAAGTCAGGGCAGTGCTGTACTGGTTATATGTGCTTCATATGGCACCTTTTCAGGAGACCAGTGTCTCTGTGCTATACTGTTATGTTGGTTGTGCATTGCATATGTATATCTGTGTTGTTTTCCCCTTCCCCCTCCTTCCCTCTCTTCTCTCTGCTCTTTCTCTCTTTCTCTTCTCCTCTTCTTTTCTTCTAGGTTGCGATTGGCCTTGATCTCTCCACTCACCTGCAGCCTTACCCTGCTGTGCCACGATGTCAGATGCCATGGCTAGTGCCCTTAAAATTATATCTCACAACATCAAAGGTCTGAACTCGCCCCAGAAGCGTAGAGCCGCGATGCGTTACTACCGTAAACTACACGGGGACATCTTGCTCCTTCAGGAAACTCACCTGCGCAGTACTCACTTACCTGCCTACTGGGACAAGTCCTACGGCTCCCACTTCCACGCCATGCATTCAAGTCAAAAGAAAAATGGGGTCAGTGTGTTTTTTCATTCTTCCCTAGGATTTCAACTGCAGTCTGTAAACAAGGACAAGTGGGGCAGATACATCCTGCTCCTGGGGCTCCTTCAAAAGAATCCTACAGCAATCCTGAATGTTTATGCTCCCTCTACGGCGGCTGCTGACTTCTATTCGCACATCACGGATCTCCTGTTGCCATACCGCAAACACAATCTCATCGTTGGTGGGGACTTTCAGAACATCTCCAGGATTATTGATCCCAACAAGAAATGTTGGGTGCATCCGAAAGACATCGCTGACCAATTTGCCACCTTTTATCAGGACTTATATGACGGCAACAAGGCTCCTCAAAATCTCAGTGATCACCGTCCTCTGCGCTGCTTTTTGGACTCGGTGGCGCTACCGCGTCTCTCGTCTGCTCAGCTGGAGAAACTTAACGCCCCAATCTCGGAGGAGGAAGTCCAAGCGCTGATTGCCACACTCAAGTCCTCCAAGGCTCCTGGCCCCGATGGGTTCCCAGGTTCATACTATGAAAAGTTCCGGTCTCTGCTTACTCCTCGTCTGCTGGCTCTCTTTCAACGTTTCCTCAGAGGTGACCCCCCATCCAGCGAAATGTTGCAGGCTAAAATTGTGGTTATGCATAAGGAAGGTAAAGACCCCTCTGCTTGTGGGAGCTATCGCCCCATCTCCCTCATTAACTTGGACATCAAACTCTATGCTAAACTACTTTCGTCCCGTTTAAACTCAGTTATCTCCTCCCTAATCCACCCGGACCAAGTCGGTTTCATCCCTGGCAGAGAGGCCCCCGACAACATTCGGCGCACAATTTATTTGCTTTAGGCTGCCAAGGCTTCTACTCAGAGATCTATGCTGTTGGCGTTGGACGCAGAGAAAGCCTTCGATAGAATCGACTGGACGTATATGTGGGAGGTGATGAATCGGTTTGGCTTTCAAGGCAGCTTTCTGGCCGGGGTCCGGGCACTCTACAGTTCTCCTACGGCGACGGTGGCCCTGATGGGCTGTGAGTCTTCAGTGCTGAATATTAAGAATGGCACGTGTCAGGGTTGCCCCTTGTCTCCGCTCCTGTTCGCCCTGTGCTTGGAACCTCTCGCAGCTGCTATTAGGGCCAGTCCAGATGTACAAGGGATTGTGGTTCACGGAGTGCAGTATAAATTAAGCTTGTTTGCCGACGACATTTTGCTCACCCTAACGAATCCCCTGATTTCACTCCCTAACCTCTTTCGCCTCCTGACGGACTTTTCCCGCATCTCCGGGTACAAGATAAATGACGCTAAATGTGAGGCGTTGGATGTTAACTTAGAGTCTCATGTTCAACAACTAATTGCTGCTAATTTTAAATATGCCTGGCAACCGTCCTCCATCACATACCTGGGCATACGTCTAACCAGGGACCTAACGCTGTATCATGCCAACTACCCGCCTCTTTTGAGAACGCTGCGCTCGGAGTTACAACAGTGGTCTCGGTATAACATATCGTGGCTAGGGCTTATATACGCCGTCAAGATGAACTTATTGCCCCGGCTTTTATATCTTTTTCGGGCGCTACCCATTCCAGTTCAGAAGGAGGAGATTGGGGCCTTTCAGTCTGCTGTTTTCCAATTTGTATGGGCCAACAGGAGGGCGTGTGTCAAAAGGTCTACTATGTTCAAACCTAAACACCTTGGGGGTCTCGCTGTTCCGGATTTTTTCCTCTACTATGTGGCGTCTCGAGTATCGCAATTGGAGGCATGGTCCTTACCTGCAAACACCCTTCCGTGGGTAGATATAGAACGGTCATACTTTCCACACCAGTCCCTCGGACAGATTTTGTGGCTGGATAACCCGTTGACCCTCGGCCCTCCCTCATCTGCAGTTGTGTCAGCAGCGCTCCGTCTCTGGCGGACCTGGCGATTCCGTTCCTAGCTGGTCCTCTGTCTCCACTAACGCCGCTGTTGTCCAATCCCCTTTTCCCGGAGGGAATGCATCGGTTGTCGTTTCGCTGGTGGTCGGAAGCTGGCTTATCTACTCTTGGAGACCTAGTACGTGGCGGGCGGATGTTCTCTTTTGCCACACTCCAGGAGTCCAAGCATATCCCTCCTGCCGAAACGTTTCGCTACCTACAAGTACGTCATTTTATTCGATCCCTGCTGACTAGGGGCGAGATGTCTGCTCCCACGGTTTTTGAACGGCGCTTTATGGCTCGGAAAAGACTTAGGGGATCGATTTCGGCGCTCTACTCCAGCTTTATCTCTGTTACGTCCGCCTATCCTCCTGTATATCGTTCCCAGTGGCATGCTGACCTACTCTCTACTTACCCTGACGACGTCTGGGACGCGGCGGCGACGACTTTGCACAAGCTCACGATCAACACGCTGGTTAAAGAAAGGGCTTATAAAGTAGTCGCAAGGTGGTACACTTCTCCCGTGCAACTGTCCCGTATGGTTAGAGGCTCCAGTGACTGCTGCTTCAGAAGCTGCGGGGAACGCGGCACCTATCTTCATGCGTGGTGGGCGTGTGGATTAGTCCAACCTATATGGTCTTCCTTTTCGCTCCTGCTGTCGAGAGCGATTGTCCCCTGAGGTGGCGCTTCTTCTGATGGATGTTCCGGGGGGTGCCTTGTCCGCTCCAAACCAGCAACTTATTCACAGGATTTGCGCTGCGATCAAACAGGCTATTGCTAGAAGATGGAAGGGTGTCCCTCCGACCTTCGGCGAAAGTCAGGCTAATATTTGGCATCTCATCTGTATGGAGAAGATCACCGCCAAGCTCTATGATACCATGTCAAAGTTTGAGACTATTTGGGAGCCTTGGCTCTCTACGTTTCCGGGCCCTCGGCCGGTTCATGCACTACTCCATTGGTAACCCGGTATAGTCGGTTTTGCCTTTCTCCTCTCTCTCTGTTCTGTATCTTTTGTCTCTTTTTTCTTTTTCTCTCCTTCCTTCCCTCCCCTTTTTCCTTCCCCCCATCATGTCAAGTGTTTGACAGTAGGATGCTTACCTCACAATGTGTTGGCTTAGTACTTAAGCCCGGTACCCCCTGGGGTCAGGGTGTCTATACCTATATTCATTGATACATTTGTGTTGCTCTAATCTGCATTTGCCTGCGGTTTTGTAACAAGGTGATTGTGAGGTGTTTAAGCGTCTGTGACTCCTGCTTTGTACTGCTGTTAACACTTTGGACTTGGCAACTGTTGCTTTCTTTATGTTAAAATGCAAATAAAATACTTTAAACAAAAAAAGAAATAAAGTGTATTTTTAACTATTTACATTATGTTTTATTAAACTAAATTATTTAGAACTATATAAATGTTGTATATCGCAGTGTATATAATTACTATTGATATACGAAAAGTGTGTTTGTTTATGTACAGGAGCCAACAACCTCAAATATGTGCAAACAGGGAAAAGAAAAAATGTCGGTGCGCTAAGCTAGTCTCAGGCTCAAATAATACAAATGCAGTTTACCAAAACCTTATTGTGGTTGGTAAAATTATTGAGGTTGTTGGCTCCTCATCAGTCTGGTTGCAGCTTGCTGTCCAGGGGTTAATGGGGAGGAGGTTTAATTGCACCTCCCCCAACACATTAATAAGGTTTTGGTAGCAGTATAAACTGCTTTGTGTGCCCACTATGTAGGAGGTGAGAGTAGGTTCTCACCCTATTGAGAGTGTGCCTTGACGTGGCGGGTGAGCTTAATTATGCTTTGGCCAATTCATATAACCAAAACCTCTCATTTATATTATGTTTACATATTTGTTGCCAACTTTATTAGGGTAAGAAGCGCAGACAGTTTTTGTTTTTTGTATACATTGTACAGCCAATACACTGTTTCTTGCAGCATGCTTACACCTGTTTGGTAGGCCTCATATTACACATTTGTGTTATTTGAGCCTGAGACTAGCTTAGCGCACCGACATTTTTTCTTTTCCCTGTTTGCACATATTTGAGGTTGTTGGCTCCTCATCAGTCTGGTTGCAGCTTGCTGTCCAGGGGTTAATGGGGAGGAGGTTTAATTGCACCTCCCCCAACACATTAATAAGGTTTTGGTAGCAGTATAAACTGCCCACTATGTAGGAGGTGAGAGTAGGTTCTCGCCCTATTGAGAGTGTGCCTTGACGTGGCGGGTGAGCTTAATTATGCTTTGGCCAATTCGTATAACCAAAACCTCTCATTTATATTATGTTTACATATTTGTTGCCAACTTTATTAGGGTAAGAAGCGCAGACAGTTTTTGTTTTTTGTATAAATTATAAAACACTAGATATACACGATATATATATATATATATATATATATATATATATATATATATATATAATCGTGTATATGTATATGCGTTAGACATGCATTTATGCATTTTAACTACATAATATGTACTTAGCTCTTTGAAGTGAAGAATTGATTGAAATCTGATTTCAAAGTAACAGCTGACCCTGCTGACAATATATATTAATATTAGACCCTGCTGCCAATATATATATATAAATATTACATCCTGCTGCCAATATTAGACCCTGTTGCTAATATCTTGTATATTAAAAAAATATGGACCCCAAAAAAACATTTCCCTTAGGCCCCACTCCACACTCCCTAGTATGCAATCACTCCCTCCGCTACCACACCAAAAAAAAAAAATATTTGCCACACTGACTGCAGATTAGGGGAAGACTGTGAGAGTCAGTGCAGTCTTCCCTCCTTCTGACCCTACCGTGACATTGAGAGGTCCTCTCCCCAGTAATCATCCCTGAAGTCATTTTGTCCCCTCATTCACTAAGCACCTCTGCTTTACTTACTCCCTGTAATTTAGGTATAGATCAAATAAACAACACGTGTAAACAGCACATGCATGTATAGAATAAGACATAAAAACTATTTTAAAACTTGATTTTGTAATTTCAGTTCAGGACAGTCAGTCAATAAGTTAGTTAGTATACTAGTTGTTACGTCGGGACCTGGACAACACAGGTAATGCACCCACTATGCAGAGACGTATACACAGTACGGAGCGTATAGACAGAAAGTCCAAGGCGGAGGAACGATACAGTGCCAGAGGCAGAAAACCGTGGTCAGGATATACCGAGGTCGAGGCAGGCAGCACGGGAGCGAGGTCAAGACACAATCCGAGGTCGGGGCAGGCAGCACGGGAGCGAGGTCAAGAAACAATCCGAGGTCGGGGCAGGCAGCACGGGAGCGAGGTCAAGAAACAATCCGAGGTCTGGTACACAATGAAGATAAACAAGCGATAAAGCATAGAGCACAAACACCCAGAGCAGGTCTAGCACCCACCAACAGAGAGAGTGTGTCGCGGACGTGCAGCAGCACTTCGCTTATGACTCTGCGAGTGCTGCCGGCATGCCACGGCAGCTCTCGGAGGAGCACATTCCCGTCGCGGGTCTCTCACGGCGGTTCGCATAGAGAAATGCTACCGTCGTGAGCGTACCGCGTCCACACGCACGCCCCTCCGTGTACGTGCAGTATGCACGTCACTCGGAGAGTGCGCGCATTCGCGAGTGAGCCGCCCACCTGCGGCCGGCCGGCGTGGGACCGCGGCGGAACCGGTAAGTGCAACACTAGTGTAGACGACTACTAGTGTGTTAATTATAATTAATAATATTATAATTCATTTTAGCTAGCTAAATTAGCTGTATTATATTAGCTTAGTGTGCTTGAGCCATTGTCAGGTAGAAGATAGAGTTAATTTATCCCACATAAAGATTAATCAGCCCGCTACTACTGTCACGGAGCTGGCTAGTCCGACCGACTACCTCCGCTGACTTGTGCTCCCTTAGCCTGGGACACACACTCTTTACCCGGTTTCCCCGTCACTAGCCGAGACTCAGTGTAGGGTATAATCCAAAATGAAGACTGATTTATTTTTCACGCACAGGGCTGGATATATTCAGCGAAACACACATTAACATAAAACAAGATATTGGGATACAAACTTCCCCCTTTATCTGCCTCCCAGAGACAACAGGGTCAGTAATGGGATTTACAGTACAATAGGGGTCCCAACCTCCACTATCTATTACTGGCCCAAATCAGTTCCAAGTTTTGGCCGGGGTTAATGTCTGTAGTGGTGGAACTGGGGGGAGGGGGGTCAACATAATAGTGCACCATGGGGTGGAGGGGTCTGATATTAAACTAAAACAATGGCAGTCACTCCCTGGTTGCAGATCCTGGCTTTCTGCCACGGATGATCCCCTCAGGAAGTGATGGTTTAATATACTGCTGGTGGTAGCCACAGATGTCTATACATAGGGAGGAGGCTAGCTGTCTGACCTCTCCAGCGGCCCTGGTGATGGAGAGTTCCATCGCAACTACCCTTAAGCTTAAACTAGAAGTTGATAATTAACCCCTTGACTGCTAAGCCATTTCCCACCCCGGTGCTAAGCTGGTTTTCGGCATTTTGGTGCATCTCACGTTTAAATGCGTTTAAAAGTAAATTTCTTGGGAATAAACTATACAAACCATATATTGTTTTTTTCAGCACACCCAGCTGATTCCTAATATACCATTTTCATATGTGTATGTCTCATTAGGTTTGCAAAATAAACCCAAAAATTGGAAAATAGTGTAATTTTTCACTTCCGACTCAATAAAAACTAGTTCGTAATCTTATTTTTCTAAACTCTAGTATCAAAAGCTGTGTTGCTAAATATTTGTAGTAGGTAACCGGTCTAAAATAAACAGAAATTGAGAACAGTAGACTGTGTTTTTCTAATATTTTATAGCTAAAAGTTAAATTTATTAGACTATCACAAAAGACATCTTTAAATTTAATGCATGGCTGCCATCAATTAAACAGCTCTAGCTGCCCGGGATGTTAAAATATGCCAACAAAAACTATATATTTTTAGAAACTACACCCCCAGCTGCAGCAAATGAGGTCTTGTTTGTATTTGTATCACAAATCTGACGTGCACAACAAATAAGTGACTATCACACTTGTAAAAATAAAAAAAATAAAAAATTAAAAGCGACAAGTTAATTTATGTCTTGCGCACTCCAGTCTTGTGCTACGAATACATGCAGCCCCTCATTTGATGCACCAAGGGGTGTAGTTTCTGAAAATATATACTTTATGTACCATAATTTAACTTTCCAGCTGTCTAGAGCTGTCTAAATTCAGGCATCACCCCTAAATGTTTTAAGACAATTTTTTAACAAGATTGTCAAATCTGCCATATCTGAAGTTAAAGTGGTCTAGACATCTGGGAAGTTAAATTAGGGTACATAAAGTACACATTTCAAGAAACTACACCCATTGGAGCTTCAAATGAGGGTTTACATGTATTTCTAGGACAAAAGTTGAGTGCACAAATAATTATGGAATATGTCGCTTTGGCTAGAAAATATGTTTTTTCAAACCATAGCAACATGTTCATTTGTGTCTTGCGCACTCCAGGTTTGTACTAGAAACACATGCAGCCCCACATTTGATGCGCCAAGGGGTTTAGTTTTTGCAAATATGTACTTTTTGTGCCATAATTTAACGTCTTACGTGAGCAGTAATGCCACGTCAAAGCTTCAACCCTAATTACTGACCATTCACACGCCTTTCATATCTCCATTCACTCGCAGAAGCACACACCATACTTTCCATACATTCACTCACAGAAGCAAACACCATTCTTTCCCCTTACAATCCCAAAAATCACTTTTACAGCAAAAATAAGTTTTGCAGTAAAAATGCAAGGCGCTCCAGCGATGAGATGGTTATTCACCTACCACACAGGCTAAATGGCTGATTTTAATATTTGCAGTTCATCAGGATTTAAAAAATTGCCTTCCTCTACCATTGGCTAAATTTAACCGCATGATCAAAGGGATCATGGGGTTAAAATTTAGTATCGGCCATTTTTAAAAAGGGAATATGACTTTTTCATAGCTATATGATCACTGTGGTAACATTGGCTACCACAGTGATCATTTAGCTAGAATACTAAGTTAAACTAGTTTATGTATAGATAATTTAATTTGGGGGTCTCTAGGCAATTTTGATCTTTATTTATCTGCCTTTAGTGACCCCCAAATAATTTTTTTCACTTTTTTTGTACATTTTTATTTTTTAACTTAATATTTTTTATTCTTTTTTCACAAGCATTTGTCACAAGCATTACAAACCTGGAGGCGATTACCTTTCCAACGGTATATGTTGGGGGTCTGTAGCTGCTTAGATGCCTGAGATACAGCATGCCCCCATACCTCTTTAACTGACAATTGTCAGTTTTCAATAAAGTTGCGCGGTGACGTCATCGCGTCATTACGTGCGACGTCACCGGCTGGATCGGGTGGTCCCAGTGATGCCCTATCAATATGAGGGGCAGATCGCCAGGGTAGGTGGTGATGGGGGTCCACAGACCTCCATCAAGGTAGGGTAGTGCTAGCGACGGCATGGTGCTAGCTGACTGGGACTGCTAGCGACCGCACCATGCCGTCGTTAGCAGTCAAGGGGTTAATTATGAATTACATTAACATAAGAAATCCCTAATGTAGCAATGTTATACAAGCAACCTGCAGAGGGTGCTAGAGAGTTCAGTGTGAGTTGTAGTAACTGGAGTTTGGAGCTAACCAGCTCAGCATGGCAGTTGTATGTTATGAAGCTATGCAAAATAAAGAAGCCTGTTTTACCCAAAACATGGTGGCAGCGGTATGTGGATAATACTGAATTTCTAAACGGTAAAAGAAAACCTGGAGCTTTTGAGCAAAAAAACAGCAGAGGCACAGAGAGGCCTTCAGAGCACTGAGAAGCCTGTTTGAGTAGCAGACTTATATACACCAGAGAACACTGTAAGTAAGCTTACTGAGTATATCATGGAAGCTGTTCTAAAACCACCAGAAAGCTTGAATCTCAGTGCTGCTAACTTGTCACAAGCTTGGAGAAGCTGGAAAGAGGAGTTTACACTGTATGTGGATCTGACACTGACAGCAAGAGATGAGAGCAAGAAGGTAAAACTATTTTATTATTTGATTGGTGTGGAAGGTAGAGAAATAGCCAAGACACTAAGCATCCCAGGTGATACAGAGACCCCTGCACTGAGAGACATTATACAAGCATTTGATAAATACTGTGACCCAAGAAAGAATGAAACTGTGGAAAGATATAAGTTTTTTTCAAGGAATCAGGAGCCAGAGGAGAAAATGGACTCATATGTCACACATTTGAAAAGGTTAGCAACAACCTGTGAATTTGGGGATATAAGAGACTCTTTAATCAGGGACAGAATAGTCTGTGGTATAAGGGATTCCCAATTACTTTTACAAAGACTTTTAAGAGAAGATGAGCTGAATCTTGAAAAATGTCTCCAAATATGTAGAGCGTCACAACTGACAAGAGAAAGTGTGAAAATGATAGAGAGTCCTTCTCATTCCATGGTGCATGCTGTAACACCAAAAGTAAGAAAGGCACATGTTAATGCAAGTAACAGTACTGGATATCTACTGCTGTGTAAATACTGTGGCAAAAGACATGAGAGAAACAAAGAGAAATGCCCAGCTTATGGACAGACATGCAGGAGTTGTGGCAAAAGCAACCATTTTTCTACACAGTGTAAGCTGAAAGAAAACATTAAGCACATGAAAGTACATGCAGTCACAGAGGACGCAGAATCAGATAGTTATGAGGATGTGCTGTGGATTCAGTTACAGCCTGAAGCAGAAAGTGTAAATGTAATACAACAACCAACTACAAACAGAGCAACCCAGCTCTTTGCCACTATGATGCTAGATAAAAAGCCCATCCGATTTCAGTTAGATTGTGGGGCAAGCTGCAATGTTATTCCATATCATCTGCTGAATCAGACCGTAGACATAGAACCTACAGATCAAGTCCTAATGATGTACAATAAAAGCATTCTTAAACCTGTGGGTAAGTGCAGACTTAAACTGAAAAACCCACGTAACAACAAACATTATAGACTGGAATTTACAGTGGTAAAGGAGGGTGACCATGTTCCTCTGCTGGGAATAAAAGCTGTTCAGGCAATGAATTTAATACAAGTGCAGTTTCACAACATTATGGCAATGGATTGTCACACAGGGCCACAGCAAACTGACAGCCAGGCACCTATTGATTTGCATACCTTACAAGCATGATTCTCAGATGTGTTTGAGGGAGATGGATGTCTGGAAGGTAGATATAAATTAGAAGTGAATGATAGAATTGAGCCAACAAAACTACCCAAAAGGAGGGTGCCTGTGTCCATGGTAAACCCTCTGAAAGCAGAACTCCAAGACCTTCAGAAAAGAGGTATAATAGCACCAGTACAACAGAGCACAGATTGGATAAGCAGCCTAGTGATAGTCAAGAAACCATCGGGAAAATTAAGAATCTGTATTGACCCAAAACCTCTTAATAAGGCACTGAAAAGAAACCATTAACCATTGCCTACAATTGATGATATTTTACCAGATCTTTCAAAGGCTAAAATGTTTTCTGTCTGTGATGTAAAAAATGGATTTTGGCACGTAGAGTTAGATGAGCAATCTAGCTATTTGGCAACTTTTGCTACACCATTTGGGCGATATAGGTGGCTTCGAATGCCTATGGGCATAAGTCCGGCCCCTGAAGTGTTTCAGCAGAAGCTCAACCAAGCTCTGGAGGGACTTCCAGGAATCAAAACAATAGCAGATTATATACTGGTGATAGGAGAAGGTGAAAATATGGAGTCTGCGATACAGGATCATGATAGAAAAATGACTCTATTTTTAGAAAGATGTAGGAAACACAATATCAAACTAAATTTTGAAAAATTGCAACTTAAGTTGACGGAAGTACCATACATTGGACATCTCCTAACATCTCAGGGATTGAAAGTGGATCCAGAAAAAGTCAAGGCAATTCAAGGAATGCCCTCACCTACAGATGTGCGTGGGGTCCAGCGCTTCCTGGGCATGGTAAATGATCTGTCTAAATTTTGCAGTCATTTGTCAGAAATGTGTGAACCACTACGACAGCTGACACACAAAGATGCACTATGGGAATGGACGGAGATACAGCAAACAACATTTGAGTCTAGAAAGCAGAGAATTGCAGAAATCACAATTCTGAAGTACTATAACCCAGAACAGGAACTAGTTTTACAATGTGATGCATCCGAGAAAGGCCTGGGGGCAACACTCATGCAGGAGAAGATGCCTGTTGCATTTGCAAGTCAAGCACTGACTATAACAGAATGTGGATATGGGCAAATTGAAAAGGAATTGTTAGCTGTGTTGTTCGGGATGGAAAAGTTTCATCAGTATACTTATGGTCGACCTGTAGTAGTGCATTCTGATCACAAGCCGTTAGAGAGTATAACAAAGAAAGCATTACTAATGGCTCCAAAGAGGTTGCAGCGTATGCTGCTCAGACTGCAGAAATATGACTTCACCATCTGCTACTGTCCAGGAAAAGACTTACTTATTGCAGATGCCCTCAGTAGAGCTTATTTACCAATAACAACGGACGAAGGAATAGCTCAAGACATCGAGACTATCAATATGGTCGAATATTTGCCCTTGACACAAGAACGTCTACAATCAATACAAACATACACAGAAAATAACAAGACACTGAAACTTTTGAAAGAAGTAATTCTGGAAGGCTGGCCTAAATGTAAACAATATGTCCCGGTGGATGTTTCTCCTTTTTTCCATATACGAGATGAGTTGTCAGTACAGCATGGAATAATCTTTAAGGGGGAAAGAGCAGTTATACCTGAAGGTCTGAGACAAGACATAATGCACAGAATACATGCCTCACATATTGGCATAGAGGGTTGTTTACGGAGAGCAAGAGAGTGTGTTTATTGGCCTGGTATGAATGAACAGTTAAGAACCTTTATCGAGAAGTGTAGTATATCGGTACAGATTTGTTTACTTGGGATAACAAGGACTTTTTAATAACTGTGGACTATTTTTCTAATTTTTGGGAAGTGGACCATTTAAAGGACACCAGGTCTAACACAGTTATTAGAAAATTAAAAGCCCATTTTGCACGATATGGCATTCCAGACATTGTGTTTTCAGACAATGCTGCACAATTTTCATCAGCGGAATTTAAAGATTTCAGTACAAGGTGGGAGTTTGACCATCAGACTTCATCCCCAGGATACCCGCAAAGTAATGGGAAAGCAGAGTCTGCAGTGAAAACTGTAAAAGGGCTGATGCGGAAGGCAAAGCAAGCAGGGACAGATATATATCTGTCTTTATTGCCAAGCCAGGGTTTGTCCAGTAGTCCAGTACAAAGGCTTATGAGCAGGCGAACGAAGACTCTTCTGCCAATGAGTGAACAGCTACTAAAACCCAAACTTCTGGAGCAGACTCGAGTCAGGTTACACGAAAACCAAAAACGACAGGAACATTATTATAACAAAGGTGCAAGAGATCTGCCAGTGCTCCAAAGAAATGATTCTGTGCGAATACAGCCAGTGGATAACTACAACAAATATTGGCAAAAGGCAACTGTCTGTCGGCAAGTGGGACCCCGCTCATATGTAGTACAAACAGAAGACGGTCGATTGTTTAGAAGAAATCGTCAGCACTTAAGGAGAACAAGAGAACTGCCCAATAGGGAACCAGGTGGGGATCTTGAAGTTACTCTACCAGAAGTGTCACCTATCAACACCAGGCGAAAACATGCAGCACTCACGTTACCCGTCGGCAACCCGCGTGCGGGACGGAGGTGGGGTTGCCGGCGCCCGGCGAGCCGGCGTTAGCAGCCGGAGAGGGAGCCGCTGCAGCGCGCGTAACACAGAAAGGATAGTTTTAGATGATTCAGAAAGAGCGAAGTCTGAGTCGGGAGGCCTGATATCAACCATGCTATCAAGGATAATTTTCCTGATAGTATGAGCTGATGAGGATTGTCCTCCGGGTCGCGAAGTAGAGACTGCGACTGGGGGAGTATCCTCGGGTAGTCCAATAACATTCCCAGGATTTGTGGAAACCAGGATTGGGTTGGCCACAATGGTGTAATCAATATGACCATTGCTTTCTGGAGAAAGACCTAGCGTAAGAGATGGGGAATCATGATGAACGGTGGGAAGGAATAAAGCATTTCCAGAATGAGAGACAGAGCTCAATGCATATGTATTTGAATCAACTCTAGAGTCTGGGACATAATAAGGATGTCATCTAGGTATATGATTATCAACAACTGGTTTTAGTATCTTTGTGAAGCACCAATGTGCTGAGGAGAGACCGAAAGGTAGGCAAGTGAATTGCCAAGTTCTTCCTTTCCAAATTAATTTGAGAAAGGGTTGGTGAAGTGGATGGATGGGAACCGTTAAGTAAGCATATAGTCAATATAATAAATAGTTGGTCTGATTTTGAAAAGACTAGTGGATGTGGTGTAGTGTGTTGGATCGGAGGGGAAACAAATTCTATGAGATAACCCTGGATGGTATCCAACACCCATTTGTCTGAAGTGATATGTGTCCAAGTGTGGAAAAAATTGGATAGTTTGCCTCCTAAAGTGATGTGGGAAGAATGGAGAGGATAAAGACTTACCTGATGTGTTTTTGCCACGATAGTATCCGTGGTGACCTCTGGCCCTCCGTGGGCGTTCTCTAGAGGGAAAGAATGGAGCAGCCTGGTAGGATTCCTGATAGGACTTAAATCATAGCAGGAAGAGCCTTTGTTGAAGGGTCTTGTTTGGTATGGGCAGCTGGGAAAGCGACTCTTTCCTTTCAAAACCTTCCCAAAAACCTTAGGCTGGAAAACCTTCTTTAGCGATGATTGGACCTTGTCCAGGGACTGGAATATTCCCACATATTTCCTAAGAGAAAACCTTCGGCCGATATCCCTGGTTCGGAGATGGCTAGCTGAGGGTCAAGTTTCATCAGTATAGACCTCCTGCGCTCACTGTTAATGGCTGAATTTGCATTACCGAAGAAGCATATGGTTCTCTGGATCGTGACAGCTTGAGAGAGTCTGTCCTTGCCTAGGGGTAGACTTAGAATAGGAAGGAAATATAGCCTGAAAAAAAGCTTTAGCCTAGTAGTAGGAAAAAGAGACTGATAAATCAATCTTGCTCTTAGGCATGTGTAAATTTAAAATAAAAAATATTGCTAGTACTAGTGTAGTATAATAGTTAAACTTGAGTTAATAACACCATTTAGTGGCTTTAGTTAAACAATGGTAAATCACTTGAGCACTTGTGCAGTTGTGCATAGTTTTCATCAGTACTACTGAAGAGAAACTTTCTCTAAATTGTTTTCCCTTTCTATCTTTCTTTCTTTCTTTCTTTCTTTTTTTATTCATATTTTTCTCAATTTCATTAATAAACTATTTCCCTCGGTCCCCTAAGGTTAAACACAACACAAACACACACAACATAAAATATGAAATGGATCCTCCTTTTGGGACTAAGAAAAGGAGGGAAGGACAGGCTCCATCTACCACCACCACCAGCAGTACTTCTACAATGCAGCCTTTGCGTCAGTCTAGTCGGACAAGTAGGCTAAGCTCTCAGTTGTTATTTGGGGAATCATTGCTACGTCATTGCTATGTCATCCAGTAAAGGAAAGCCACCAATAGCAAGCAGTAGTAGTGCTGCTAGGCACACCAGCTCTATGGTTGTTACAGAAAGCTGAAAGCACAAGTACCACCATCAAAGTTAAAGGGTAGCACAACAAGTACTACTACTAGCCCAATGAGTAAAGAGAAGTGCTTTTACCCCCAGCAGCATCAACCTCTTCCACAAGCAGCATGCAAGGTGCCATGCAGAGCATATTTGTCTGAAAGTTTAGCAGCAAGCCTGAGAGTGGTGTTCCCAATCCCATGCGATCTGGTTCTTTCTCACAGAGGCTTTTTGTAGATAATCCGCCTCCCAAAACCAGCACCTCACCACCACTAGTGCTGCATCTGCTATTCCCATCAGTACCGTCACATCATTCCCTCCTAGCACCACCTCTAGCATGGCACCAAGACAGAGAGAGGGCTACACGTAGTGGAACTCCATCTAGCGAGGTACCAGAGGAGCACGAGACTGAGAGGCCAAGTGCAAGGTTAGACTTTGTTCTTCCTGCTAGTACTACTACAGCAGGAATTCCATTTGATCCCATTTGGGATTACATCTCCAGTGAATAGGGAGGATTGGACAGTGATCACTCAGCTAGTGGCAATCCTTAAACCATCTAGGCAGCAAGATGGATGTATTCCAGGAAGCTGAAGGATATTCTTAAAGTTCGCCTTCGCAAACGAATGGAAGAAAGTCCTGAAATGATGCTAGCATGCCTTTGGGATCCAAGGATTAAGGAAAAGCTAGCAATCAAATCGAATGTTCTTAGTAGCTGTGACGGGAACGAGCTTCTCCCCATGGCCACCGGGAACACAAAACTTCAACCGTCAGGGAGGAGTAGCGTTGAAGACAGCAGGAAATATAGCTCTTTGGGAATCTCGGCGGCACTGAAGTATACAGAAGCATAGCAATACAGTTTTTTACCGCCCTGACAAGGGCAGCACTGAGGCTTACCCCAATAACAAGACGGAACTCGTATTGAGGTAAAACAGGAACTAACTTTATTGAGGAAACAATCACCACCAGCCTCCAAGAGCCTTTCAATAGGCTGGCAGTCAGGGCCGGACTGGGACTGAAAAGCAGCCCTGGAAACATTTGGAGAGCAACCCCATACAGTTTATCTCGCGGTCAAGCTCTTATACCCATACGCACCCCTTATACATACCCGAGTCACACTATTTGCCATACAAATAACTAAAAAACATTCTTTTTACCACATTATTTGTATTAAAATACCAGAAAGCAAAAGTGTTAAAAGTCCCTAATAAATAAAATACATTACACATAATGGAATCAAAACATTTGCTACTGCAAACAGTTTTAGATGAAAAAGTTCAATTTTATTCAGTGGAACAAAACAGCGATCACATTATTCTTCACAAAATTCTTGTAAGAAACTTTTATTTCTTTATTAACTCATGTAAGCTATTTTTTTCATATTTAATAAAAGCTATGATTGAGACATTTTTGGTTTTTAATTTCCTTTTATTTGCCAACCTCTGCCCCAGGCTTGCCACTCTGCCCCCTTTTAACCCCCTATATGTCCCTCTGCCTCCAGAAATGCCTCATACCCCCTAAATGCCACTCTGCCATATAGGGGGTTAAAAGGCATATCACGGGACAGAGTTGCTGTTGCCCAGAACCTGATGCAATCTTTCCCTTCCTCTAATAGGGTTACCAACAGCCCCTTCTACCCCCTTTTTATTTTATTTTGCACAGAGCCCCATGTCAAGGAGCTTTCCATTACTTAAGTTAATAGAATCTGATTAAGTTAGTAGATTCTGATGTCTTTTCATCTTGCAGGGTACATCCAGAAAAAACACAGATCAATTCTGGTGGAGTGCCAGACATCTGTCCCAGGCTTGCCACTCTGTCCCCCTTTTAACCCCCTATATGCCTCTCTGCCTCCAGAAATGCCTTATACCCCCTATATGCCACTCTGCCATCACGGGACAGAGTGGCATATAGGGGGTATAAGGCATTTCTGGAGGCAGAGTGGCATATAGGTGGTTAAAAGGCATTTATAGAGGCAGAGTGGCATATAGGGGCATATTTAGGGGGTTAAAAGGCATATCATGGGACAGTGGCATATAGTGGCTATAAGGCATTTCTGGAGGCAGAGTGGCATATAGGAGGGTATAAGGCTTTTACATAAAAAAATATTATACAATTTGTTCAAAAAATAAATTAGTTTACTGACCTTCTACTTCTTCCACTTTGGGGCCTTTTCCTCTTGTCCTCTAGTAGCTGCAGACTGTTCTCTATGCTGACAGGAAGTCACTGACCCGACATCCGGTCTGAGTGCGAGGGGGCGTGGCTTTCTCCCCTCACGCTGCTCTCATCACTATGCGGCCATCAGATTGCCGGAAATTTAATCTAAACTGCCGCTGCGTGGTGATGCCACCGGCCGGAGCTACTTAAATTTTTTTTTATTTATTTAATATGCCGGATCGGCTTGCCATATTAAGTATTAAAGTAGCTCTGGCCGGCGGCATCAGCACGCATCGGCCGTTTAGCTTAGATTTCCAGCAATCTGATGGCCTCATAGCGATGGGAGCGGCTTGAGGGGTGAATGCTCCGTGCGAGGGGGCGGAGCTTTCACCCCTCACGCTGCTCCCATCACTAGACGGCCATCGCACACGGCCGCTGCGTGCTGATGCCGCCGGCCTGCGCTGCTTTAATACTCTCTTTTAAAAAAAGAATTGAAGTAGCGCTGGCCGGCCACAGCAGCCGTTTAGATTAGATTTCGGGCGGCCGTCCGGCCTACAGATCCGCCGGCCCACCGGGAAATTTCCCGGTATCCCAGTGGGCCAGTCCGGCCCTGCTGGCAGTGAGTTATGACCAGCATGAATCACACCAAATGTAAAACGCAATATGCAGATCATATGCAAATTACGCAACCAATACCAACTTCCCAAGTCATGGAGGCTTCCGTGACAGTAGCTACCGAACAATTGATCTAAAGGGTGAGTGACTAACAGCGGAAAAGGGGAATGCTGTCCAAGGAGGGAGAGGTGCAGGAGGAAGAGGAGATGATCTTGTGTAAGATCATCTCCTCTTGTGTCCGGTGTTAAACGAACACCGGACGTCCTCTCCTTCTTCCCGGCAGAAACGCCAGCACCGCTCGTTGCTACATGAAGCAGCCGCTCTCGCACGCGCGGCCGCTTCATGAATATTTATGAGGTTGACCGCCGACTGGATTCCGCTGTGTCGCTATGGCGGTTGTCCCAGATGTCAGGGAACGCCCCCCCAGACTATTTAAACCTCATTTTCCCTTCTACCTGTGCTCAGTTATACTGGTGCTTCCCGTATCTCGTGAGCCCCTCCGTATATCAAGTTTATTTTCTCCTGTGTATCCTGGTATCCTGACCCTGGTCTGTTTAACGGTTTTCATGTATTTCTGGCATCCTGACTCCGGCTTCCCTAACGACTCTGTGTATCTCTGGCATCCTGACCCCGGCTACCCTAACGTCTCTGTGTACCTCTGGCATCCTGACCCCGGCTTTCTCAACGGCTCCTGTGTACCTTTGGCATCCTGACCCCGGCTTTCTCAACGCCTCTCGTGTACTTTTGGCATCCCGACCCTGGTCTACTAAACGGCTCCGTCCTGACCACCTGTGCTTACAGCTACACTGCCAAGCGCCCTGTTACCCTCTCCAGGTCCCTTGTGCGTGTTCTTTTTTTTTTTTTGTAAATATATGTTTATTGTTTTATCATAACAACAGAACAGGAGATAAGTGGGGAAGGGTAGACGAAAAGGGGGGGAAAAGAGTCCATAAGTCCACAGAATACAGGCATATATATAGCCCAACGCAGTGGGCCAACATTGTCGAACACAGGGCATATACAGCGGCAAGAATAATGCAGGAAGAATAACACATTGCGTACCACATTGACGTACCAAAAGTAAGGCATCAAAAATCATGTCAGCATAAATCCGCCCAGGCACAAACTGTAGATTGAATAGGGGGCCTCAGGGGCCGATCAACATAGGACATGATGGGGGAAGTGTGGAGGCGCAGAGATGTAACATCCCTGACAGAACAAGGGAAGGACACGGGGAAGGATGGCAGACAAGAGGGAGACGAGAAGACAAACAGAAAGGAGAGAGAGAAGAAAGAAAGAAAGAAAGAGAAACAAAAAAAAAAAAAAGGGGGGGAGAGGGTGCTCCCAGAAACCAGCACAGCGCCCCACCCCGGAAGCGACCCCTCACACCTGCAACAGGGCCCGAATGTCGGAGCTCCCAACATATTCCATCCAATAATACCACGTCTTCCGATACCTCTCACTTTGATCATCAGAGGACATGGCCAACTCCTCCAGAGACCTGATATGTTCCACTTTCAGGATCCACTCCCGAAACGAAAGTGGCAGAGGATCCTTCCAGTGAAGCGGGATTAAGGCTTTCGCTGCATTTAGAAGGTGAGGCACTATCGACTTCCTATAGCTAGAGACCGATTGGTCAGTATGATGCAAAAGGAAAAAAGCAGGCAAAAACGGTACCTGACGGTCCGTGAACCGGGGCAGGAGCGAATGGATCTGACGCCAGACTGGAACAATCCTCGGGCACTCCCACCATAAATGTAAAATTGTCCCTACCGCGGAGCCACACCTCCAACACGTATCTGGCACATCCGGAAAGGCAGCATGGAGTACGTCAGGGGACCTATACCAACGGGTCAGGAGTTTGTACGAGGTTTCTTGCAACTTAGTACTGCGTGAGCTTTTATGGGTGAGGAGAAAAATTTTGTCCCAGTCTTTCGAGCTTAGAGAGACTCGCAGTAGCTGCTCCCAGAAGCCTTGAAAACGCAGCGGGGCAGTGAGTTGCGTCCGTAAAAGAAGTTGATATAATATCGAAACACCATGCGGAGGGAGGGATGGGCCAGTGCATAAGAGCTCAAAATTAGTAAGAGCACGCGTCATGGTATGTTTGCGAGCCGATTTAGTGAAGAAACTCAGCAACGGTAGTGAAATTTATCGAGAATGGTGGGCGGCCTGCTCGGTATAATCGTATCTAATGGTCTCAACCTGCCATCAAATAAGAAGTCGGAAATTGGAGCCCTGTCCGTCAACGTGGTAGACAAAAAAGGGCCAGAAACCTGTCCCTGCGGGAAGTCAGGATTATTTCTAATGGGCGTCAGGGGTGAGGGATACGTCGTCAGAGAGTGCGATAAATGCAGCGAGTGTAGCGTGAGAAGCGTAGCCTTCACAAATGGGTGGGTGCGGGCGAAAGCTCGGGAGTGGTGGCGCGGCAACCACAAGAGATGGTGCAGGGGCACAGAAAGCGCCTGGGCCTCAATACCAACCCACAATTTGTGTGCAGGACGATGAGACCACTCCAGGGCGCGCAAGAGGTGGCAAGCCTGAAAGTACAGGCGGGGGTCCGGCAGACCCGCGCCTCCACTTAATTTAGGCCTGCATAAGGTCCCAAACTGGATTCGGGGGCGCCCTCGAGACCATATGAAACGCAGAAACATGGAACGTACCGAAGTGAAAAAGGCCCGGGGGATCTCTATCGGGAGAGACTGGAACAAAAATAAAAGCTTGGGCAATATAGTCATTTTGAGCGTGTTAATTCTCCCAAACCATGAAATATGTTGAGGGGACCACGCGTTGAGGTCCTTCTGAATAGTAGACAACAAGGGAGGGAAATTATGGTGGTAAAGCTCCGACAGGTCTCGCGTAAGCCAGACCCCCAAATATCTCAGCTTCTCCCCACACCATTTGAAGGGGAAGCTAGAACGCAAATGCAGAGCGTCAAGCATAGCCACATTAAGGTTCAGGATCTCAGATTTCAAATTTTTAATTTTGAGATTAGCCAAATCCCCGTATTCTCTGAACCCACGGAGGATGACCGGGAGCGTTAGCCGCGGTTGCGTGACAACAAAGAGTAAGTCTTCGGCATAACCCAGGACCTTGTGCATGACGTTACCAACTAAGAGGCCCCGGACGTCCCCGTTTTGCCGGATGGATTCCATGAAAGGCTCCAAAGAAAGAATAAAAAGTAAGGGAGAGAGCGGGCAGCCCTGTCTGGTCCCATTCGTGATAGAGAAGGAGTCAGTTAACACTCCATTAACGCGCACCCGAGCCGAGGGGCGGGAATAAAGGGAGGAAACCCAGCGCTGCATATTTGGGCCAAAACTCATATGATCCAAGACCGCAAACATAAAGGACCAATCCAACCTGTCAAAGGCTTTTTCAGCATCTGTTGACAGGAGGATGGTTTCCTGGAGGAGATCGCATAATGCATTAAATTCACCGCCCTAAGCGTACTATCTCGGGATTCGCGTCCCGACGTGAAACCCGTCTGATCGGGATGTACCAGGCACGGGATAAACCGTTGCATACGAGTGGCTAAAATTTTAGAAAACAATTTGAGGTCTGCGTTAAGCAGGGAAATGGGGCGGAAACTACTGCATTGCTCCAAATCCTTGCCCTCCTTGGGGATCAGGGAGATGTTAGCCATCAAGCTGTGTGGGTGAATATCCCTCCCCTCCAAAATAGAATTAAATGAGCACACCATCTGTGGCCCCAGGACATCCAACAGCTTCCGGTAATAAATCAAAGCGAGCCCGTCCGGGCCAGGA
Organism: Spea bombifrons; assembly: GCF_027358695.1. NCBI lineage: Eukaryota > Metazoa > Chordata > Amphibia > Anura > Pelobatidae > Spea > Spea bombifrons. The sequence goes on along the minus strand of NC_071096.1, from coordinate 21,570,257 downwards.
CATTTCCCAAGCTTAGACGCCTTAACCGCCACCCCCAGTTCAGCTGTAGTGATAGGGGCCTCCATACTATCCGCCTGCTCCACAGACAACTTCCTCCTCAGCGTTCTAGAAAGATAAGCACGTATCATAGCAGATCGGGCAGCCTGATGAGCAGACGAATGGGCACCAGACAGATTATAAAGATTAGAATAATAGTCCTTAAAGGCAGACATAATCTCATTGGGGAGCCTGCGGTGGGAACCGTCCGCCGAACGTATCTTAGGGACATAACATGGCCGGCAGGGAGTTTTCAGGGCTCTAGCCAAATATTTACCCGGTTTGTCCCCGTGTTCATAATAAAGGGCCCTCAGCTTCAGAAAAGAGCGGCGTGCTTTAGAGACCAACAACGAAGAGAGGTCCCTACGCAGAAGAACCAATTGCTGGAAGGCCTCATCAGTAAGAGAATTTTTATGGGCCTGCTCTAACGTCGCAATGTCGCGATATAACTTCCCCAGGGCCGACGCAGCAGCTTTCTTGCGCTCAGATCCGACCTTTATTAAATGACCGCGAACCACGCATTTATGAGCCTCCCACACAGTAATAGGGGATATGTCCGGGGTAGCGTTATCCGCGAAATAGTCAGTCAGGAGGGAGCGTGTGTCAGTGTGAACTATCGGGTCCGTAAAAAGTGATTCGTTAAGACGCCACGTCGTCGCCGCAGGTCGGGTCAGCGTTGAGGACAGAGACAATATCAACGGTGCATGATCCGACCAGGTAATCAGACCATAACGGGCAGACAGCAATTTGGGGAGATGGTAGTACGGCAGGAAGAGATAATCAGGTCTAGTATAAAGTCTCCTGGCCGTGGAAAAAAAACTGTAGTCCCTATCGCAGGGGTGAAGCGCTCTCCAGCAATCTACTAGCTGAAGATCATGAAGTAGAGCTTTCATTTTTTGGGAGACATGCAGGGGAGTGCAGGAGTGCCCTTCGGAAGTATCCAATCTGGGTTCGAGAGCCACATTGAAATCGCCGCCCAGGATCAAGAGACCCTCTTGGAAGGAGCGCAATAATCGCAGAATCCTGGAAAGACAACGGTGTTGCTGCCTATTAGGGAGATACACATTAGCAAAAGTATAAACAGAATCCGTGATACTGCCCTTGACAAAAAGAAACCAACCATTAGGGTCAGACATATGAGCCTTCTCGAGAAATGGCGTATGTTTATCAAAAAGAACCGCCACGCCTCTAGATTTAGACCTCTCGTTATTACTGAAAAACCTCATCGGGTAATGGGCATTAAGTAAGGTAGGTGCATTGGGCGACCGAAAGTAAGTCTCCTGAAGATAGACAACAGAAGGCCTATGGTATTTCAGATCTCGCAACAAATGCGAGCGTTTTTCTGAGTTTTTTTAGGCCATTCACGTTATAGGAGACGACAGTAAGGGCACGACGCACACAAGGCGGGCACAGGAGCCATAAAAGAGCCGAAAGGAGGTAAGTATAAAGGGGAAAGAGAGTAGAGAGAAGAAGAGAGAGAGAGAAAGAGAAGAGAAGAGAGAGAAAAAAAAAGGGGGGGCGAAGATTACAGGGAGAAGGGGGAGAAACGGGGAAAATGAACAGACAACACTCGGAGTGAATACCAGGAAGGAAACGGGCCACCCCACAGAACGGAGGACAGCAACTGCGACCACCCCAATAGTATGGGACACTCCCGATGCAGGGGGAAGTACCACCCGCCCAAGAGAGGACCGAAGGAGTCAAAGAAACAATGAGCAGGGGGATCCCGCCGCCGCCCATAACCTGCAGAGCGATAATCAGATCCCGCATAGGGAAATTAAGAAACAAAAAGGAACACAACGTAAACATAACATGACACAGTAATATTTACTGGCAAGAGATAGGGCACACCCCAGGTAACAAGGTAAGGTAATGGTCAATAGGACTAAGCCAACCTACAAGTATGGCATCGGGAAAAGTGTGGAGAAAAGAAGAGAAAAAAAAAAAACAACCTCCCCAAAACAACCCCCCCTCCCCAAAACCACCCAAACCCTACCCCAACCCCCCCCCCGGGACTGCCCAGAACACATCTGTACGTAACAGGTAGCAATGAGTGTGTAGTGCAAAAAGCCCTAAAGGGGGCCGGGACAATGAGTCAAAACGGCAAGAGCCGTAGTGTGCGTAAGGCGAATCGAAGGCGAGGAACAGGAGACCACATCAGGGACATGGCGCGAAATGTAACACCGCCACGTAGCCCACAGCGGGTCCCAGCGTGGGCAGACCCAGGAACGTATATTAACATGTGTACATAAAATAAAATAAATTAAAATCATAAGACATATAGTGTAACATGTATAGTGTGATGCTGATATATAAAAGTACATAAAAAAAAACAAAAAAAAAAAGAGGATCATAGTCCCGAAATGTCAAACTGCATGACGACTGACCACATCAGCGCATAGTGTAGCCTGCTCGTCGCCATCGTAGATCAAGAGGACATCCACCTCTGATATAACACCTGGAAGGAGAACGTGAAGCAAAAACAAAACAAAACCGTAGGGCCCAAAAAAGAAACCAATAAACGGGGCCAAAGTCACTGTCACAAGGGTGTACTCACGGCACCGGGTAGCCGTTACTCCTCGCGCACGAAGGCCCCTGAGGTGGCTCCAGTGCCCGGAGGGGCCAAGGACAGGTTTCGTTGTCCCGGAGGGCCACGAATCCTGGAAATCCCGCGGCGACTTCGACGAGGGACGGCCAGGTAGGTGCAGGTCCGGCAACCCCCAATCGTCGACATGGAGATCCTCTAAGCCAAGCTCCTCCAAGAACTCAGGAAGCTCATGGTGGTAACGCAGCGTTGCAACTCCATTGTTGGTCCGGACATTTAGAAACATAGAAACATAGAAAGTGACGGCAGATAAGAACCAGTAGGCCCATCCAGTCTGCCCAACCTCTGAGTACTTTCCTTTAGTACTTGCCCTTATCCTATATCTAGCTTGGCCTTATGCCTATCCCATGCTTGCTTAAATGACTTCACTGTATTAACATCTACCACCTCTGCCGGGAGGCTATTCCATGCGTCAACTACCCTTTCCGTAAAGTAATATTTTCTGATGTTACCATTAAACCTTTGCCCCTCTAGTTTATGCTTGTGTCCTCTTGTTGTGGTAGTATTTCTCCTTTTAAATAAACTCTCTTCCTTTACCTTGTTGATTCCCTTTAAGTATTTAAATGTTTCTATCATATCCCCCCTGTCCCGTTTTTTTTCCAGGCTATATAGGTTAAGATCCTTTAAACTGTCCTGGTAAGGTTTATCTTATTTTAGTAGCCCTTCTCTGCACTTTCTCCAACATTTCTATATCCTTCTGGAGATATGGTCTCCAGTACTGTACACAATACTCCAAGTGAGGTCTCACCAGTGATCTGTACAACGGCATGAGCACCTCCCTCTTTCTACTGCTAATACCTCTCCCTATACAACCAAGCATTCTGCTAGCATTACCTGCTGCTCTACTGCATTGTCTGCCTACCTTTAAATCCTCAGAAATAATTACCCCTAAATCCCTTTCCTCACACGTTGAGGTTAGGACAGTACCAAATATTCTATACTCTGCCCTTGGGTTTTTATGCCCCAGGTGCATTACTTTGCATTTATCTACATTAAATGCCAATTGCCACAGCTCTGACCATTTTTCCAGTTTACCTAGATCGTTTGCCATTTGGCTTCTTCCTCCAGGAACATCAACCCTGTTGCAAATTTTTGTGTCGTCAGCAAATAAACATACCTTTCCATCAAGTCCATCTGCAATATCACTAATAAAAATATTAAAGAGAATGGGTCCAAGTACAGATCCCTGAGGTAGCCCACTGGTAACAAGACCTTGTTCTGAATATACGCCATTGACTACAACCCTCTGTTGTCTGTCACTCAGCCACTCCTTAATCCATTCAACAACATTGGGATCTAAACCCAGAGATTGCAGTTTATTTATAAGTCTTCTATGTGGGACAGAGTCAAAGGCCTTACTGAAATCCAGATACGCAATGTCTACCGCACCACCTTGATCAATTACTTTAGTCACCCAATCAAAAAAATCAATAAGATTTGTTTGGCAAGATCTTCCTGAGGAAAATCCATGTTGTTTCTGATCTTGAAACCCATGTGACTTCAGATGCTCAACAATCCTTTCCTTTAACATTGTTTCCATGAATTTCCCCACTACAGATGTAAGACTAACTGGCCTGTAGTTGCCTGACTCCTCCCTACTGCCTTTTTTGTGAATGGGCACAACATTCGCTACTTTCCAATCCCCAGAGACAACTCCCGTTACTAATGATTCGTTAAATATATCAGTTAACGGTTTTGCTAGTACACCCCCAAGCTCTTTTAATAACTTGGGGTGTATCCCATCAGGCCCCATCGACTTATTTGTCTTTACCTTAGACAACTGAAGTAGAACCTCCGCCTCAATAAACTCACATATTTCAAATGATTCAGTCCTTTTTCCCAAATGAGGTCCCATTCCATCATTTTCATCTGTAAAAACTGAACAGAAATATTCATTGAGGCAGTCAGCTAAACCTTTATCCTCTTCTACATATATTCCTTTTGTTTTTAGTCTAACTAATCCTTGTTTAACTTTCCTTTTCTCATTTATATATCTAAAAAATGTTTTATCCCCATTTTTTACTGAGAGGGCAATTCGCTCTTCTGCATGTGATTTGGCAGTTCTTATAACGTTCTTTGCCTCTTTCTGCCTAATTTTATAGATCTGTCTATATTCCTCACTTTTGGTATTTTTGTTTCTACTAAAGGCTAACTTCTTGGCCACTTCTGCAGAGTACCACAGCGGTTTCCTTAGTTTTTTACTCTTACTGACCAGCCTAATACATTTTCTGTTATCTTCAATAAAACAGCTTTTACAAAATCCCATTTCTCCTGAACGCCATTTAAATTGTGCCAGTCTGATAATGACTCCTCTATACATTTTCTCATTTTAGAAAAGTCAGCTTTTCTAAAAATAAAACTTTTGTTTTTGTGTGGTGTGACTCAGTCACTGTTTGTATATTAAACCACACAGACTGATGATCACTAGATCCCAAACTTTCACCTACAGAAATATCTGTTAACAAATCTCCATTTGTGAACACTAAATCCAATATGGCCTCCTTACGAGTTGGTTCCTCAAGTACCTGTTTTAAAGATAATCCCAGTAAGGAGTTTAGAATATCCGCACTCCTGGTACAACCAGCTACTTTCGTTTTCCAGTTCACATCAGGGAGATTAAAGTCACCCATGATTATAACATCCCCCTTCACTGTCATTTTAGCTATTTCCTCCACTAGTAGATTATCTAGTTCTTCTTCTTGTCCTGGGGGTCTATAAATCACACCTATGCGAGTTACTTTACTTTTGCCAAATTGTATCCTAACCCAAACCGACTCTAAGTTCTCCTCACCAACTTGTATTAAGTTAGATTTTATGTTATTTTTCACATATAGGGCCACCCCTCCCCCTTTCTTGCCCTTTCTGTCTTTTCTATAAAAAGAGTACCCCGGTATTGATATGTCCCAGTCATTTTTCTCATTATACCATGTCTCAGTAACAGCCACTATATCAACATTCTCAGTTGCCACAACTGTTACAAGTTCATGGATCTTATTCCCTAAACTGCGAGCATTTGTAGACATGACCTTTAGTTTGTCATTTAACACCGATGCTGCAATCGCTTTCTGTCCTTGCTTTGGGGGGCAAAATATATGCTTCTCCCTATTATCTGTATAGACCAAGCCCCCAGATCCACCCACCTGGTTACTAAGTAAATTGCCTTCCCTTTCTATACTGTCTAGCCCGGTATTTATTCCACCCCCCCATTCCTAGTTTAAAATCTCCTCCAACCGTCTAGCCATTCTCTCCCCAAGCACATTGGACCCTCTTGCATTTAGGTGCAATCCATCACGACTATAGAGATTGTACCCCAAAGCAAAATCAGCCCAGTGCTCTAAAAACCCAAAACTCCTCCTTCTTACACCAAGACTTCAGCCATGCATTTAGCTGCCTAATCTCCCGCTGCCTTTCTGGTGTAGCGCATGGCACAGGTAGTATCTCTGAGAATACTACCTTGGAGGTCCTTTTCTTAATCTTACTACCTAAGTCCCTAAAATTACCTTTTAGGACACTCCATCTTCCTCTTACTATGTCATTGGTGCCAATGTGCACCAAGACAGCTGGATCCTCCCCAGCCCCTCCCAATAATCTATCCACTCTGTCTGCAACATGCCGAACCCGGGCACTCGGGAGACAGCAAACCATTTGGTTGCTGCGATCAGAGCTACAGATTACCCTGTCTGTTTTCCTGATTATTGAATCCCCTACCACCACAACCTGCCTGTGCTTTCCTTCCTTTCGGATCCCCTGCACATTGGATGAGCTGCTCTCCCGGCTGTTAGAGAGAACAGCTTTTTCCGCAAAGCCTACCTCTGAGTCTGCCTCCCCAACGTGCTCACTTAAGAGGGCAAATTTGTTGGAAGGGAGAGACTCTGGGCTGGCTTGCCTCTTCCTCTTCCCTTCCCCACTGCAACCACGTCTTACTGTTACCCAGCTATGTGCCTGACTCCCTTCTAACTGATCTCCTCCCTCATTGCTAGGGGCCCCATCTAAACTTTGCTCAGTGAGCAACAGACTCCTCTCAAGGTTGTCAATCTCTCTCAGTGTTTCAATGTGCCTCTTCAGAGCACCAACCTCGGCTTCCAGAGAGACCAATTGATCACACTTACCACAGCGATATGGACCCAGGAACTGTTGTTCCAAGCATGCATACATATGGCATGATGTGCACTGAGTGAAATCTCCGAGCTTGCTCATACTTTATAAAGGGACGTGAGCACTTACAGAATTTAAACAATTGCTTTATGTCACTTACCCTCCTTTCTCTTGCACTCTTGTGTTGCACGAACTGCTGCTGGTGCACAAACTGGTCACTTACAGAACGCAAGTCACTTAAACAATGAGCAAGCTCTGTGAGTTTAACCACTTCCTTATATACAGAGCAACACAGTTAATTGATTATAAACCCCACCATTACACTCTAGAAAATGGGAGAGAAAAAAACACCAAACAGTTAATGCAAAACACACAGTTTTTTTTTGTTTTTTTTTGTTATTTTGTTTTTTACAACAAACCCTTCAACCCTCTTGTTGCTGGTTGAGATACAAACCCACTCTTGGTATAGTTATAATACCACTTCTCTGCTGCTGCTGGTGCACAAACTGGTCACTTACAGAAAGCAAGTCACTTAAACAATGCAAGCCCCTTACAATGAGCTTGCATTGGCTGATTGTAAGGTTGAAAGGGTAGCCCCAGCTGTAACGAAGCCCGCGTCGTTGGAGCTCGCTCGTAAGTGGGCGAAGTATACGCCGGGTGCGCAGGGTCAGGTCGGAGAGCTCGTGATAAAAGGATACGGTATGGCCTTCGAACTGCCAGGTGCCCACCTCCCGCGCCTTCCGCATGATGGCCTCCTTCAGCCTATAGTCCACCACGTGGCAGATAACATCCCGCGGCGGGGCCGATGCCGGGCCACGAGGGCGCAAAGCCCTGTGAGCCCTATCCATAGGGATCGTGGTGTCGTGAGGCCGATCAAGCATCGAATTAAAGAGGGTAGTGAGCACACGAAACACATCTTCCTCCATCTGGGGGCCTACCTCCGGGAAGCCGCGTACTCTGATGTTATGTCGCCGGCCTCTGTTATCCAGGTCCTCCAGGCGCCTCCGATAATCCGCCAGATTGAGGGTGTGCTGCGTCGCTATCCTCGCCACTTGGGAAAGGTTGGTAGATAAGCGGGTGGTCTCACGTTCCTGGCAGTCAATCCTCGTCTCCAGGCCCAGTAGGTCGGCCTTGAGCGATGCCACCTCCTCCTTCACCGTAAATTTAAGCTCCGTAATGAGAGTGGCAAAATCAGCCTTCCAGGGGGCCGAGGAAAATAAACGAAGAATCGTCTCCTGACCCGTAGGGTCCACTGAAGTGTCGTCACCACCGCTCAGCCTGCTGTTCTCCGTGCCCGCCGTGCTTTCAGGTGACGGTGCGTCAAGGCCTTCAGAAGGCCGCGTTGCGAGGTCGCGTGGCGTTTGAAAATATTCCCGTAACGAGGCAGAGGTCGACTTGGTTTTACCCCGTGGGGTCTCTGCATCATCCGGCATCTTTTTATTGCGTCCCATAGTGCGGGATGGCTATAGATAGCTAGGGCAAGTCAGGGCCGCGGCGGAGCTCTCCACTTAAGCGGCTATCTTCTCCGACGGTCGGCCACGCCCCCCTTGTGCGTGTTCTGTACTGAGCAAGTGTGTTCCATTCCTGCGTTCCGGATTCCTCCTGGTAAAACGAACCTCACAGAATAACTGAGCCTGAACATGGAATCCGCAGGAATTGCCGATGCCCTCTCCACGCTCACTGGACAGATTGCTGCACTGACTCATTCATTTCAAGACCTCCAAACCAGCCATACGCATATGCAGCGCCAGCTTCACGAACTCCAGACGAATCCACCTACTTCCAGGGGACCATCTTCTGGAACTGTTCCACTTCCACTAATGGAAGGGGCTTCTGCTGCTGCTGTTCCTGTACCCCAGATACCCTTACCAGAACGTTTCTCCGGGGACAGAACTCGTTACCATGCCTTCATGACCTCCTGCCAAATCCTGTTATCACTTGAACCCAGAACCCAGATTTGGGCCCATCATTTGCTACACACCAACAATTCTGTCCTGAACTCATGGGCTGATTTCACTCATGCCATGGACACTCTGTTTGACGACCCTCTTCGTGCCACCTCTGCACAAGCTGCCGTACGTGCTTCACGTCAGGGGAAGAGACCTGTGGAAGAATAGGTTACAGAATTTCGAAGCCTAGCTTTTGAAAGCAAGTGGAACAAACGGATCAATTTCGTCTAGGTCTGTCCGAGGGGTTGAAAGATGAACTGGCCCGCGTGGGCATCCCCGACTCGTTGGAAGACCTTATATATCTGGTCATACAGTTGGATCGCAGATTACGGGAAAGACGCCTGGAGCGGGCTGCTTCGTCCTTCCCTACCCCAAGGCGCCACTTCCCTCCTGCTGTTCCAGCAATCCAACCTCCTGCTACCATAACCACGGAAGAACCAGTGCAGATCGGGTTGGCATGTGGCCCACTGTCTGAGACCGAGAAAGCCCATCGCAGGAAGAACAACTTGTGCCTTTACTGTGGTCAACCCGGGCATCTGATTTACTCCTGTCCATGACGCCCTCCTAGGGGTAAGCCCATACACAATAAAGTTCATTCCCTAAAGGCGGTTCTCCTCACTTATCCATCTCCTTGTTTTTACAGTAGACCAATAACTCTACCACCGTTTCTGCCATCATCGACTCTGGAGCCAGCAGTTGCTTTATGGATCGGGACTTTGCCAATCAACTGCATATACCAACATTGACCAAGTCAGCTCCGATACATATTCAAGTGGTAGACGGTACTCCTCTATCCTCCGGACTCATCACACAAGAAACCTCATCACTTCATGCACTATTTGGGAATAATCATATGAAGCATCTGAACTTTGACCTGATCCCATCACCTATGTTTCCGATTATTCTCGGACTACCCTGGCTGAGACTTCATAATCCTACGATAGACTGGGCCAAGGGCACCCTTTCCTTCCAATCCCTTTTTTGTCATAATCGTTGTCTTCCCGATCATCCATCACTCCAGCTGCTTCCTGACAGTTCGTCCTCTCCTCCTGACCCACGTCTTCCTAAACAATACGCAGAATTCAGTGATGTGTTCGACAAGAAGGGAGCTGACACTTTTCCTCCTCAAAGGACTTATGATTGCCCCATTGATCTTCTCCCAGGGGCTCCCATTCCTTTTATAGAAAAAAACAATCCAAATTCCACGTGTAAAGAGTGCAAAATAATAATAATAAATTCTCTCCAAGATAGCAGCCTCCAATAGACACTCTTCCTCAAGATGCTCAAAAACACAATACGACAATCATGGAGCGCATATACATGGGGAGAAACAAAAACAACACTAATAGTGTAATATGTAAACAAAAAAGAAAATAAAAAAGGGGTGTAAGATCCACTCACAAACTTGTTGAACAGAAAAGGCTCATCAAGGTTCAGTAGGATATGGCAGAATATTTCCGCTATCTGAACCTGAATTGCGAAAATATAGCCAAGGGTTTCATCCGTCTGTCCACTTCTCCAGCCGGTGCAGTAATCTTCTTCGTGGAGAAAAAAGATGGAAGTTTACATCCCTGCATAGACTATCGAGAACTAAATAAAATCACCATAAAAAACAGATACCCATTGCCTCTCATTCCCGAACTTTTGGACCGACTCAAAAATGCACGTATTTTTACTAAGATTGATATTCGGGGGCCTACAATGGTCCGCATACGTGAAGGAGACGAGTGGAAGACCGCTTTTCGAAGCCGTTACGGACACTTTGAGTACCTCGTAATGCCCTTCGGGCTATGTAATGCCCCTGCTACATTTCAGCATTTTTTAAATGACGTTTTTCAGACTATCTTGGTGGTCTATCTAGACGATATTCTCATATTCTCATCAACACTATCTGACCATCGTGATCAGGTCAAATTGGTCCTAGAACGCCTACGCACACACCACCTCTACGCTAAACTAGAGAAATGCCAATTTGAATCCTCTCGGGTGGAGTTCCTGGGGTCCATCATCACGCCTGGAAATTTACAAATAGACCCGAAGGAGGTGTCAGCAATACTGGAGTGGCCGGTACCCTCTGATAAGAAAGCGGTCCAACGCTTTATTGGCTTCGCAAACTACTATCACAAATTTATTCAAAATTTCTCTCACGTTATTGCACTAAGATTAAGACTTACTCGCCGGTTCTCTCACTTTGTATGGACACCTGAAGCCAAGAGAGCTTTTGACACTCTGAAACAGCATTTTACTACTGCTGCTATCCTCATACAATCCAATGTAGCCGAACCTTTTCACGTGGAGGTAGACGCTTCGGATTTAGCTGTAGGGGCAATCTTGTCCCAAAGACACGGGGAAAAACAGAGACTACATCCAGTGGCCTACTACTCTCGAAATCTCACCCCTTCAGAGATGAACTACAGTGTGGGGGATAGAGAATTACTGGCCATCAAACAGGCACTGGACGCTTGGCGTCACCTTCTGCAAGGTACTAAACACCCCGTGACGGTATATACTGACCACCGGAACCTCGAGTATCTCCGTTCTGCGCGTCGGTTGTGCCCTAGACAAGCGAGGTGGGCTCTCTTCTTCACGCGATTCAATTTACACATCACGTATCGTCCTGGATCCCGCAATACCAAAGCAGATGCATTGTCTCGATTACCACCCGGAAACCCAGTCGCATACTATTCTTCTATCCAGCCTGTTTCTCACACACCAACCACCTCTTATGGACTACATCCACTCTTTATCCCGTGAAGTTTCAGTCCCGAGAACAAATCCTCCTATCCGTCTTACCAGAAACTTTTTATACTATCGTAATATGATATTTGTACCACCCCTTGCTCGTTTAAAGGTATTACAAAATTGCCATGATTCCCTCCTTTCCGGACATGGGGGTGTTAAGAAGATCACAGACCTCGTCTGACGCCATTTTTGGTGGCCTTTACTGGATCAAGATGTGAGCTTGTTCGTCCGCTCGTGTACCATCTGTGCCCGAATGAAAACCATACGCAGAAAACCTGTAGGTCTTCTCCGCCCGCTACCTACTCCTTCAGTTCCTTGGTCAAAGATCTCTATGGACTTTATTGTGGATCTACCACCCTCAGAAAAACAAGACACAATAATGGTGGTGGTAGACAGATTAACCAAGATGGCACATTTTATTCCCACCATCGGTATCCCTCAGCATCAACCACGGCCACCTTGTTCCTGAATACGGTGTTTCGGCTTCATGGATTACCGCAGATCATCACCTCAGACCGTGGAGTACAATTCACATCACGCTTCTGGAAGGTCTTCTGTCGCAATTTGCACATTCGTCCCACGCTGTCCACGGCTTTCCATCCACAAACCAACGGTCAGACGGAACGTCTAAATCAAATATTAGAACATTACCGTATTTGCTCGATTATAAGACGACCCTGATTATAAGACGACCCCCCAAAATCTGAATATTAACTTAGGAAAAAAAGAAAAAGCCTGAATATAAGACGACCCCAAAGGAAAAAAGTTTTACCAGTAAATGTTAATTCATGTAAACTATTTTTTTTAATAAAAGCTATGATTGAGAAAAACATTTTTTTGTTTTTATTTCTTGTATTTTCCAACCTGTCCCCCAGTTACGCACATCTGCCCCCAGGCTTGCCACTCCAATATGGCACTGTGGCCCATGATATGCCTTTTAACCCTCTATATGCCACTGTGCCCCATGGTATGCCTTTTGACCCCCTATGTGCCACTCTGCCTCCAGAAATGCCTTATACCCCTATATCCCATTCTGGCATTTAGGGGGTTAAAATGCATATTAGGGGGCAGAGTGGCATATAGGGAGGTATAAGGCATTTCAGGAGGCAGAGTGGCATTAAGGGAATTAAAAGGCATTGTATAGAGCACTCTGCCTCCAGAAATGCCTTATACCCCTATATGCCACTCTGGCATTTAGGGGGTTAAAAGGCATATTATGGGGCAGAGTACCATATAGGGAGGTATAAGGCATTTCAGGAGGCAGAGTGCTCTATACAAAGCCTTTTAACCCACTCCAGAAATGCCCTATGCCCCCAGTTAACACACACATACACCCTATACCCCCATTTAACTAACACACTCTCTCTCACCCCTCTCAGCCCTCTCTTACCGGTGCTTCCAGCCGGGGCAGCGGGTTGACGTCGCCTTCCGCTGCAGCCGAAAGGAGGTGGAGTTGGCAGCGGGGGTTTGTATGCGTCCGTCGTGTATACTTTCCCCGGCTGTCAAAGATCAGAGTTCCCCGCACCGATGCGGGGAGCTCTGATCTCTGACAGTCGGGGAAGGTCTACGCGACGGAAGCAGACAACCCCCGCTGCTAGCCACACCTCCTTCCGGCTGCAGCGGACGTTGTCTACGCGGATCGCGTAGACGTCAACCCGCTGCCCCGGCAACACAGCAGGAAGCACCGGTAAGTGTGTATGATGGGGGGGGTGAGACAGGAGGATCCAGGTCCCCTGCAGCGGTGCGGGGGATCTGGATCTTAGTCTCCTAATCAGACCTCTATTTGAGGTCTGATTAGAAGACGACCCCGATTAGAAGACGAGGGGTATTTTTCAGAGCATTTGCTCTGAAAAAAACCTCGTCTTATAATCGAGCAAATACGGTATTTAAGATGTTACACCACTTACCTCCAGAATGATTGGCTTCAGTTCCTTCCTTCTGCGGAATTCACCTACAACAATCAAAAACAACGTTCTATACAAATGTCACCATTTTTTGCGAACTATGGTTACCACCCTACCATGATTCCCGGTCTACCCACTGCACCCACGGTCCCTGGAATCACGGCCCGAGTCATCGCACTAACAAGACGATTTCGAATCCTGAAACAAAACCTGATCAAGGCTCGTAAGGCCTATAAGCTATATGCAGATCGTCATCGATGCAGTCCACCTACATACTGCTGCGGTGACAAAGTCTGGTTGTCCACAAGTAATTTGCGCCTGCAGGTGCCATCGAAAAAACTGGGACCTCAGTTTATTTGCTCGTCTGCCATCAACCAATGTAGTGCAGGTACACTTCATTGGTTGGTGGCAGAGGAGGCCCCTGCCAACGACCAATAGAGTTGCTCGTACAGACCTTTAAAATTCTGGTGCTGAAACTCGGCCTGGGGAGACCACTGGTCTTCCCGCTCCATTAGTTAAAGGTCTGTATGAGCGACAATTAGAGTTGCTCGTGCGGACCTTTAACTCTTGCAGCGGGGAGACCAGACCATATTGAATAGTGACGGCCTTAAAGAAACGTCTGACCAGAAGGTGAGAGGCCGAATCTGACAGAAAAAAAATGACTAAGGGCCGAAATCTGACCCTTAAGGGTAGAGACACTAAGGCCCAAAACCAAACTGTGGCTATATGAGTCTATGTTTTACTACAATAAACAGTTCATTCCTGCTGTACTCAGTTCAAGGTAGTTGTATGTCTATTTATTGGGTACACATAGCAGGGTTCCAAGGTGCGCATGCTGACCGGTGCTGGAAGTGATTCCGGGGACAACAGGAGGATACATGTGGGTGATCTCTGGGATTTACTACAGCTCTCTTGGTGAACCCGTTACACAAACCTTCCCGTTAAAAACTGCAGGATTGAGCTGATATTAGGAGAGATAATCTTCAAACCCCTGGCGGAGCATCATAGAAGGAACTTAGTCCAAACTCGAAAATAAATTCTGGACGCAGAACTTCTCACCGATTTCAAAAGAAGGTTAGAGATGTCTCTGTCAAGACCTTGGTTCTGCAGAATTAGCCTTGCAACAGCCAGGCTGTCAGTCTGAACATTTGAAGGAGTTCCGGGCGAAGTTCTCTGTTGTCCAACAACTGTTCTGAGGTCAGTAGTTCCCAAAAGGTCAAGGTCAGCTGCCTGAGTAGGGCAAACCAACTCCTGTTGGGCCAGTAAGGAACAATGGCCAAGACCCTGGCCTTGTAACGAATCTTCTGAAGGATCCAAGGAATAAAGGCCACCGGAGGGAAGACGTAGGCCAAACGGAATTTCCACTTTATTGAAAGGCCGTCTAGAAAATGAGGAGAGTCCCACTTGTTGAGGGACGCAAAAAACGGAACCTTTCTGTTTCGTCGGGTCGCCATCAAATCCACCTCCGGGAGACCAAATTGTGCCACCAAGGTGGAGAAGGTTCAAGCGGTTAAAGACCATTCTGTCTGAGACCACTTTGCCCCCTGCTGAGGTCGTCCGCAATCAAATTGTAGCAGCCTCTGATATGAGTTGCCAAAATATCTTCGAGATGTTGTTGGACCCACATCATTATTACTGCACAAAGGATTTGTAGACTTCTTATCCAAGTTCCTCTTTGCTTGTTGATATAGGAGACAGTCATGGCATTGTCCGACTGACTCTTTACTGAGTGACCCTCTACATGGGGCCTGAAAGCAATGAGGGACTGAAGGACTGCCTTCAGTTCCCGGAAATTTGAAGACTGGCGAGAATCTTCCGGAGACCAACTTTCCTTTTTGAAAAGGCAACCCAAATACGCCCCCCAGGCCATACTTGAGGCATCCGTGGTCAAAATTATCCAACTGCTGGGTCGGAACGAGAGCCCTTTGGAGAGATGGTCTGACTGTCTCCACCAATTCAGTTGAGAGAGGACCTAACCGGTGACCGTGAAGCTTGCATCCAGGTCTTCTTCCCGCTTGGACCAGTTTGACAGAATCTGCCACTGCACGGGACGTAGCTGAGACCTCGCCCAAGGAACTGCTGGGATGGAAGCCGTGAGCAGGCCCAGGACGCTCATCGCTCTTCTGACAGAGCAGGTAGGATTCCTCTGAAGAGAAGCGACCTTTTATCTTTCTGATCTTTGGTTTCGGAAGATAGATGCAGAGGGACATTGAGTCCACCACTAGCCCCAGGAATAGAATCCTGGTGGAAGGCAGGAGTTTGGATTTCTTTTTGTTTATTATCCAGCTGTGTTTTTCCAGAAACTGACAGGTCTGCAAGCAACCTCTTTTGAGACCCTGGTGCGATCAGCCAATCATCCAGATATGGAACAATAGAGATACCCGGTTCTCTGAGGTAAGCCGCCAATGGTCAAAGAATCTTGGTGAAAACTCTGAGCCGATGAAAGACCGAAATGAAGGGCTTTGAATTGAAAATGATGCACTCTCTGGTTGACCCGAAGAGAGAATCTGAGAAACTTCCTGGACGTTTCGGCTACTGGCACATGGAGGTATGCGTCTTTCAGGTCTAGTTTGACCGTGAAATCTCCTCTCTGCAGGACCTGTGTGACTGAAGTCAGGTTTTCCATCCAGGAAACGTTGATAGGGGATACAGTTGTTGACATCCTTTAGATCCAGTACTGGACGGAAGAAGCCGCCCGGCTTTGGAACCAGAAAGAGACGTGAATAGACTCCCTGGAATCTTAGATGAAACGGGACCTTCTTCAACAACGTAAGGCTTTCTGAATAAAGCGCCAAATTTTTTGCTACAAAGGGATAGGAGGAAATCAGGAACTGGCACACTGGAAGATGAGGGAACCCTCTGAAATAATTTTTGGGATACAAGTGTTTTGCGTAGTCTGTTCCCAGGCGCGTCTGAACTGCTGTAGCCGTCCTCCCACTCAGTCAGAACTTCCTTTTTTCCTACTTTTTAGGCCTGTCCTGGAATTTCTTATCTCCGTAGGAGCCATGAAAATTCTGTGATCTTGAAGACAGGTGGAAAGGTTTCTATATGGATATCTTCGATTCCATCTGACTCTTCTATCCTGAGGGAGAGCTCTTTTAGTGTCTGAAAAAAATAGGCCTGCATGACGTTTCTGCTCTTCTGTCCATGGGGTCCTTAAGCTCAGAGACCCCACCAATTGGAAGTGTTGTCTTTTTGGAAAGTTGCACAACCTGTACATCCACTTTAGGGGGATCATCCCATGTGTATTACCCTTGAAGCCTGAACAGATGTTAGTTTAATTTAGGCAAAACAGGGAAACCTTTAACTCTTTCCACATCTCCTTCCAGTAACAGACGTGTCACCTCCTTGGTGAATTTAGGGAGCTCATGGGGAGGAAAAACCATCTTCTCCTCTGAACTGTCACTTGTAGACGGAAATGATGAATGGGAGATCTCACCAGAGGATAGGTCTGACTGTGAAAATGGCCAGGACCTCTTGTGCTTATGCGAAGACCCAGCCTTTACTTTCTCTTGGGTTTGTGCCGCTGAGAATTGAAAAGCCTCAAATGCCTGGGCCAAATTTTTCTGGAGCCAACCAAGGAATGATTGCAAGTCTTTACATTTTTCTGAAGCCAGTTGCTCTGCCGAGCAGGAGTTACACAATTTTTTCCTGCAGCCATCAGGCAGAGGAGTAGCACACTCAGAACAAGCTATATGTTTGGCTTTAGAAGTGGATTTTTTGGGAGCTGGTACAGGCTTTTTATCCTTATCCGGATTCTCATCTGGCTAGATATCCGGCAATAGAAAAAAAAAGAGTAAATAAATAAAGAACTTTTTTTTTTGGAGGGAAGAGGAAATGCAGAGCAAAGATAAAAAAAAATATCTTACCCTAAACTCCTCTGAACCATGTGGGGGGGCTGGTGACACGGCTGTCCTGTGCTGACAAATGCTCCTGCAGTCAGACAGGCAAAGCACACTTTTAAATAATTCTAAATTGCCGCCCTACGGAAGATCCGATTCGCGCATGCTCAGTAGCACGATCGGATCTTCTGTGGAACACGACACTCGGGCGTGCGTTCCACCTCACTGCGAATGCTCCCACGTCCTTGGCAACAAAAGGAACTTACCAGACTTCCTGAGCAGAGAGAGGTCTTCCCTCCGTATCGGTTCGCGTTACTGAGGGAAGACCTCTCTCTGCTCAAGACCCGGGGTGCAATCGGAGGCTGAAAACCCCCAGGCAGCAACCCGTGCGCCTCACCAGGTGATCCATCCGAATCGAAGAATCCACTGTCCATCCTTGAAAGGGACAAGAAAAAAACTGGCTTCCTACGGAGCTGTTCCGGTTTTAAGGGTAAGGAGGAGGGGCTTCAGGTTAATTTAACCTTTTATTTGCTTGTAGAATCTACTTGTCCCTAAGAAGAAACACAACCCACTCATACTGCCACTGTATGCCAAGAAAAAACAGCAAAAAACGAAGATAAAAACGAACACGAAGAATGTACACAAATATTCCCCCGAACCGAACACAGGAAAGGGCGAACACAAGGGAGTAACACGAAGAGTTGCCCGGCACCCAAGTCTAATAAAAACCCTGTAGTTGCAGGTATACATAAATAATGTATGGAAACATAATAGGTATAGATCAACAGAAACACACAAACCCAGCATTGCAGGTATAGATCAACTGGATATCTTTATCCCCAAACAGCCTGCCTTGTGCCGTCTTTGTCCTATAAACACCCTGCCTGTGCCATCTTGGCCCCCAAGGCTTAAACAGCATGCTTGTGCCATCTTTGCCTTTCCACAAATCAATTATTATTTTTTTTTTTTTAAATATTAATTTTTATTTGGATTTTAACAACAAATAGAAAATATAAACAAAGCAAAAAATAATTTTGCAATTGAATAAACAACAGACAGAAACATAAACAAAGACAGACAAAAAAGAAAAAAAAAAGTCAGTCATAAACTATATAAGATATATGTATTACATTTTCTGAGATGAGATAAGGAGGAGGGAAGCCCCACAATCACTCTTATTCAAGCTTCTAAAATATTTAGTAGTTTTTCCCATTTTTTTATTTTTATAAAGTTAAATCCATTTAATTTAGTTGATTTAATCTCTTCCCAATTAGGCAGTTTTTTATTTTTCCAATTTTTAGCTATATGTAATTTGGTGGATGCAAGAATATGGGTTATTAAACTTCTATATAATTTAGTAGTTTTCGGCCAGTCTAAATGTAAAAGAAAACAATTGGGTATAAAAGGTAAGTATACACCCGTTAGTTGTTTAATCCGATTATATATCTCTTTCCAGAGAATCTCTATACGTTGGCAAGTCCACCAAATATGCATAAAATTACCAGTATCTTTCTCACACCTCCAACAAGTATCTTTAACCTGTGGATACATTTTAACTAGCTTTGTTGGTACAAGATACCACCTATAATAAATTTTATAAAAATTCTCCCTTATATTTAGGCAATGAATCTCACTATTAAGCTGTTGAATTGTGGATTTCCAACTGTCCCAAGAGATAGTTCTGTCCAATTCTCTCTCCCAAGTCTTAATTATCTTTACTGGCTTATGTTCGTAATCAATTTTAATAAGGTTTAAACACTTAGAAATCATTCCCTTAGTATTTGTCGCGTTATGTAAGACATTAAGAAGGGCCCACTTTTCTCCACTACTTAATATACGATATTTCAAAAGGAACCCTTTAATTCTAAGATAAGGAAAAACCTCTTTAGAAGAAAGTAGGTATTCCTGTTGTATCTGAGAAAAGGGTTTTACTTTATCATTCAGACAGAGGTCGTGGATAACCCGAATACCCGCCTGTTTCCATGTATGCAAGCTCATATTCTCCATGGAGGACTCTAAAAATTCCAAAGGAAGAAAATCCACAATAGACTTATATAAAGTTAATTTCTTCCTAACTTTTTTCCATACATCTAAGATATTTGTAACAACCAATGATCCTATAGCCTCCTGAGAATTATCATCTGGCTCTCGAATATACCATGGGGCTAGTGCTAAGGTTTTCAAACCTGTTGTTATTTCCTCAATCTTTTACCAAACTTCCTCTTTTATATCTTTAATTTGAACAGACATCACATGCGCAATCATACAATCTTCATAGTAATCCTTAATATCTGGTACTCCAAGTCCCCCATTATTTGTCTTCCTAGATAGGAGTGACAAACTCAATCTTGGCTTCTTACCGTGCCAAATAAACTTATTAAAAGCCGTTTGTACCATTCCTAACCATATTTTAGGGATCTTTAATGGTAACATTTGGAAAAGGTAAGTCCATTTAGGTAATATATAGGATCTAATTGTATTAATTCTACCTATCCAAGATATTTCTTTTTTTCATCCAGTCTTTTAAAGATTTATTTGTAGATTTCAAAAGAGGTAAAAAATGTGTCTGTATAACTTTAGTCGGATCCTGAGTTATCTTAATACCTAGATATTCTAAACTATCTTTAGCCCATGAAAAATTGAAGTTATCTAAAAGGAACTTTATTTCAACCTGATTCATATTGCATGGGAGCACAGTAGTTTTTTCAAGATTCAATTTATAATCTGAATATTTTGAGTAATTTTCGATTACTTTAATTAATGCGGGTAGTGACTTTCTTGGTTGTTCTATAAAGACTAAGATATCATCCGCATAGAGAGTAATCTTACACTCCAATGTTTCCAGTCTAAAACCGTGTATGTCACAATTTTCCCGAATATCACAGGCAAGAGGCTCAATTGTCAATATATATAGCAACGGTGATAAAGGGCAGCCCTGTCTCGTATCGTTCTTAATTTCAAACCATTCTGCATCTATGCCTGGACCAATCGTCCTAGCAGAAGGACAGGTATAAAGGGCCATAATAGCTTGATATATATTGCCGTCAAAACCGAATGCCTGTAATGTATTCCCTAAGAAATCCCATCTGACCCTGTCAAAAGCCTTTTCGGCATCTAATGACAGGGCCAGAATGGGATTACCTAGTCGTTGGGAGACATCTAGAATATCTATGACTCTCCTAATATTATTTTTAGATGATCTACCTGGTACGAAACCTGATTGATCTCTATGAATAAGATCCACTATCACTTCTTTTAATCTTTTTGCTAATATAGCCGCATAGATTTTAATATCACTGTTTAATAGCGAAATTGGTCTATAGTTGGAGAGGGTCTCCGGATTTTTGTTAGGTTTTAAAATAGGAATTATATTAGTTCTTAACATATCCGGAGGAAAGATCCCCTTTTCTATTGCCTCATTAAAAATTTTTGTGAGTTTAGCTGCCAGAAAATCCTTCTATATGTTATAGAATTTATTGCTAAATCCATCAGGTCCAGGCGTCTTATTAACTTGTAATTCCTTTATCACATTTTTAACTTCTACTATATTAATAGGTCTATTAATAGACCTTAAATGCTTTTCTGAAATTTTAGGGAGTTTCCTATTTAGGAAATAGTCCTGAGGTTGACTTTGTTCTTTACTTGTTAAATTATAAAGACTTTTATAGTAATTATTAAAAGCAGCACCAATTTTCTCGGGGGTAAGACATAGCTCTCCATTAGATCTATTCCTGTTAATTCTTTTAGATTGTTTCTTACCTTTTAATTTATTTGACAATAAAGTGTCTGCTCTATTGTTTTTATAATACCATTTGGTTTTTAAGTAAAATAAATTTTTATTCTTTTCCTCAATAAGTAACTCATTAATTTTATTTTGAATCTTACTTAATTGTTCAGTTTTATCATAAGTTGGTAAAAGTTTATTTTCATATGAGAGTCTATAGTATTTCAAATAAAGATCTGCTAAGGATTCCCCTCTAGCTTTTTTTAGAATAGAGCCAAGTTTAATTATATGTCCCCTAATTACACATTTATATGCACACCAAATAACAGAGGAGGTAACTTCTTCCCTCTCATTTTCAAGAAAATAATTCTCCGATATTTTCGCTATATACTCTCTATTCTCCTTTTTAAGTAATATATTTTCATTTAGACGCCAATTTATCCTTTTCTTAAAAGTTTGGGGAATGATATCAAGGACTATCGCGTTATGGTCTGACCAAGTTATCTCATGAATCAGCACCTTTTTCACTTTCCTAATCATTTCATCATCCCCTAAGAATAAATCGATTCTAGAATAGGAGAGAAAAGTTTTAGAAAAACAGGTAAAATCCTTCTCCTCGGGATGATATATCCACCAAAGGTCCGAAAGTCCATAGCTTCTAATAAGTTTCTTCAATTGAGCCGCCTGTGATTTTATATTTTTATCTAGAAGCTTCCCTGTAGAGATTTTTTTATCCAATATCGGATCTATTATGCGGTTAAAATCCCCTACCAAAAGTAAGTTACCTTGTTTTAATCTATCTATTTTCCGAAAAAGATTCTTAAAGAATAAGTTAGAAGAACCATTGGGAGCATATACGTTTATCAGAGTATATATTTCACCTTGAATCTCGGCTATCACTATTAGAACTCTGGCTTCTGCATCTGCTTCATGGTAAATAATCTTTATGTCTAGCTCATCACTAATAAGGAGTGCCACCCCTCTTTTCCTATCAGTCTCTAGCGAAGAGCAAAACACGTGGCTAAATTTCTTAGGGATAAATCTCTTAGAATCAAACTGTTTCCAATGTGTTTCCTGTAAGAACACAATCTGAGCCTTTTCCTTTCTAATATAATCAAATAATATTGAGCGCTTATTGGGAGAGTTTAGACCCTGGGTATTTATAGATATAATCTTAACCATATTCCTTGTTTCTCTGGTTCTTAGGGATTCCTTCCTTACTCATCTCAGATAACACACAATAAACATTTAGACCATACACGTTACATATAGTTAAAAATAAAAAATCATGTCTCACTATAATAATTATAGAATATCCATCTGTATTCCGTGGTAATAACCCCCTACCACGGTTAAAGAATTCAAATTATACAAAAGATATGATCATAATCAGGCCGTAAGGCCGTTAGCCGAGCGAAAAAAAAAAAAAAGCCTTATTACTTTATATGTAAACCCTTTAAGTATAATGAACTTTAATTAATATATAAATATATAGTATGCCGTGTGCGATTCCCTTGTCATTTGTAATGTTATGTGCATTTATTCTAAAGTTTCAACATGTTATAGTGTATCATCTACCATCTTTAGTTAATAAAAATCAAACATTGTGTCATCTTTTCCTTAGATAATGTGATCGATGTATTCATTACTATTATTTATTTCTCTTAGTAAATAATCCCCTATACATAAAAATCCCCTTAAGTGATATTTTCTTTACGTAACATATATCAGCTCAATTATGTTTCCCTATTTTGTTTAACTTTCATCTGTATCTAATTACAGTGGATCTCCCCTTAAATCATATAAAATCACCTAAACATTATGTTTGGAGAAAAAAAAAAAAAAATAAAACGTGTGTAACCTTTATGTGCAAAACCTTTAAGTAAAATAAAATTTAATTAGTATGTAATAATATCGTCCCAAATGTGTTTCCCTATAACATTTATATTATTGTGTATGTATATTTTACATAATATATAATCTGCGATCTTTAGTTAATCGAAATAAAGAAAAAAAAAAAAGAAAAAAAAATACAACCTATCGTACTCGTCTATTCTATCACATTATTGCTATCTATGTTTACTATTGCTTAACTCAAAAATATGCTCGCTGTTCCAGCCATTTCTTAGCAGCTTCCGGAGATGTTAGGATTTCAGTTTTACCATCTAATAAAATAATAATTTTCGCTGGGAAACCCCATTTATATTTTATATTATGTTTTCTCATTATCAAAGTTACCGCTGAAAAGGCTTTCCTTGCATTTCTAGTTTGAAATGATAGATCTTGAAAAAATTTTATATCTCGAAATGGGCCTTTACATTGGAGGCTCTTATTGCTTTCATAATGTTATCTCTAATTTTAAATGATTGGCAGGTGATCATAACATCTCTGGTAGCATTTGGCGGTGCAGATGTAGGTTTTGACATTCTATAATAATTTTCCAAAACCCTGCTCCCCTCCCCCACTTGAAAGTCCATTTCTTTAAGGAGTTGTATTAGACAACCCTCCAAGGCTTGTTTAGTGATATCTTCAGGTATATTTCTAAGCCTTAAATTATTGCGTCTTAATTTATTGTCCATTTCTGCTAATCTTAACTCCATATCTCTTAATTCAGATTGCTGTTTAGAGATTGTTTCCTGTTGGGTAGATATTGTAAAGTCTAGACTCATCAGCTTTTCCTCCATTATCTTAACTTTTTGACCAATATGACCCAGCTCTTTCTTCAAATCTAACATGTTATCCTGAATTTCTTGTTTAATTAAAGTTAATTGTTGGTCAAAACAGAGCTTAATATATTGCGTTGTTACTGCCTGATCATCCATAGCCAATTGCATTGAAATTTGTTCAGCTGAATCTTGAAGATCTTTATGTCCCGATTCTTTATCTGGAGTGTTAGACTGAGACTGATCTCTTGAGCTTTTATCAGATTGAGGCGAGAAAAAATTGGACATTCATTTTACTTGTCTATCTTGCTTATCTTTTTTATCCTTGTCCCGTTTAGCAAGAAGTTTTTGTTCTGCCATTTTCCTAGTGGCCATTTTAGACCGATATCTCAGATAGAATTATATACTCCTTAATATGTTCAATCTTCTTCTTGTTCAATTAGCTCTTCAAATTTTAAACAAAACTGCCAAATTCAAAGAGTGGTAATATGATTCTCAGATATCTTCAACATAGAATCGATCTGTGTATTGATCTATTCAATAGTCTTTAGTATATAATATATATTCAGTTGAATCTTTCAAAGGTATAATCATCCAAAATAGGCAATAAGTAAGAAAGGTTCAAGCTTTCGATACATTTAATAAAGGAGCATCTAATCTTGTATTCTTTGCAACCACTTCCAACCATATGTTAGTAATAATAATATAGTGAAGGTGTAATAAATATTATAGAATAAAAATATGTGATTTCACAAACAGTCCTGCCAAGAATATGTTCAAGAATCAATCATTTGCCACCAGAGGATAAAATATTTTCAGATATACGTCACCCCAACTTCATGTATAGGAACTTTAAAACAGCAGCAGCACCAAGGATGGAAGCACAGGTACAGCCGCTTTATGCTCTCAACAATATCCTTTGAGGCTTTCAAACTTAGTTCCAGTCTGAGGCTGGTGTCCTCTTCTCACTCCTCTTCACACTCCTCGTGGCAGGAGTACCTCCTTCACTCAGTTGGTCCACCGAGGGCCTCCGTCACCGTTCAGCGCCCGCACGGTCCGGTGTTACGGCACCCGTGCGGTTCGGTACCACGGCACCCGTGCGGTCCGGTGCCCCGGCACCCGTGCGGTCCGGTGCTACGGTACCCGTACAGTCCGGTGCCACAGCACCCGTGCGGTCCGGTGCCACAGCACCCGTGCGGTCCGGTGCTGCGGCGCCCCAGCAGTCCAGTGCCACGGCGTCCCAGCGGTCCGGTGCTCCGGGCTCAACGAGGGCAGGAAGGGGGACATGGAAAGGGATGGCGAGAACGGCAGGGCTAAATAAAAAAAAAAAAGGAAACTTTCCCCTCTTAAGTGGCGAGACGGCAGGCTGTGAGACACTCTGCGTCCCGGCCTCACGGCAGCTCCCTAGACACACATACGAAGCGTCGTCACGTCATCACGCTCCCTTGTTTATTTGGTTTATTATTCTGCGGTAATTGCATCCACAAATCAATTATACATATATGATACGCGCAAACACTTTTACAGTCACTCACTAATTCACATTTTCATTCACACAATCATTTATTCTCTCACTCTTTCACTCAAATCATTTACACATATTTATTAATGCATTCTCACAAATTAATTAACTCTCTCACTCATTCACACAATTCATCCACACATTAATTCATTCTCTCACTCACTCACTTTTTATTTATCTAACCCCTCTCTCCCCCTTCTCACTATCTACCATCTCCCCTCTTTGTATTTCACTTACCATGCAGAAGTCCTGCGGTTTGAGCCCGAGGCCTCTGTCTCGCTGCTCTGCCATGGTGCGCGCTGCTTCACTGCTGAGCGCTGGTCATGTTCCGGGTGCCAAGCGGTTGCTGAAAACATATTTTTCAATCATCCCTGCACAAAAGACAAACAAAAAAAAAAGGACGGAGTTTCAATTAGGGGGGCACAGCATGATGTAGGGGGGGCACTGGCCTTTAAGCCCCCAAACAAACCTCTCTTTATCACTGTTGCTAAACACATATTGGGGTGTTTGACAGTGGCATATTCCAGAAGCATTAGATTTATACCAAAAATTACAATGAATATTACTACAACAAACTTTGACTACGGCTGGTAGTAGAATTAGTACCTTGAAAGGGTTAAAATACCAGTATTTAAAATACTCTGGGGTGTCTAGTTTTCAAACATATATTGTTTGTTGAGGTAAATTGAATTGGCCAGCTTCAAAGAGGTCCCAACTGGGACATGGAGCAAAATTTCTTCGACATGTCAAAATTCCAAATTGAAAAACTGAATTGGGTATGCCCCAAATGTGGCCTATTACCCCCCCCCAAACAATCTGACAAAATTATGCATGGGTGTTATCACTGTACTCAGGAGATGTTCATATATAGTGTCAACAATTTATGCAGCGCTTATTACAATACATATATTCAAGGGGTATGACAAGACAAGAATTGACAGACTAAGACAAACCGATACATTAGGTGGAGAGTGCCCTGCTTGCAAGCTTAGAATCTTGACACATATACCAAGAGCTGTAAATTAAATAAAGTATAATGTGCGTAAAAAAATGCAAAAAATTACTATCACAAAGTTTGATAATGACTGGTGGTAGAATTAGTGCATGGAAAGAGTTAAAATACTAGCATTTGACATTCCCTGGGGTGTCTAGTTTTTTAAATAGCAAAACGCTACTTATAAGTATTGCCCTATAACGTGCAGGAAAAAAACATAAAAACATTGGGTATTTCTAATTGGGTATTTCTATGTTTTCAAGTAAAAGTCAAAAAAATACTTTTTTTATAGTAAATATACTTTATAATACAATCCAAATAATGACATCTAAAGAAATCCCTTCTGCCCCTGAAAAAAACAATATATGAATTGCGTGGGTTCAGTAAATGAGAAAGAAGAAAATATAGCTTAACACGAGCACCACAGAAATGTTAAAAACAGCTGTTGTCACGAAGTGTACAAAAAATAAAATCAACCATTGTCACAAAACGGTTAATTAGTCAACTGGGAAAGTGGGCTTAGAATTTGTAAATTAATGGATTTTATTAACATAGCTGATTCTTGATATAATTGACAAAAGCAGTGGGAGTTTAGAGTTTGTGTTTGTCTTTGAGGTCTATTCTCTAAGACAACAAAACTTCAGTTGCATATTGTTGTGGTCGTGGCCTGTTTTGACAAAAACTCATCTACCAATACAACAATAAATGTATTTGATTCAGGAATACAGTTAAATTATTTAAAGACGAATACCAAGAGACGTTATGATATATAATGATATACTTTATTTAATTTTTTTTATAATATTCTTTATTTGATTTTTTTTTTTAATAAGTACAAAACAGAAGGACAAGAACAACATTTGAGTATGTCCTTAACAACATGTTTAAGACCACTCAAAACAGAAGAAAAAACAAAAAGGAAAAACATACATATAATAAGTCAGTAGCGTACCTAGCGGGGGGCGGTCCGCACCGGGTGCCGCTCATCAGGGGGGTGCCAACTTGCCGGCACCCGGCACCCCTCCAGAGACGGACAGCAATGTCCGCCGCTGGAGGAGAAGGCTCGCAAGGGAGCGGTATCGGAGGTCTTTAACAGACCTCCGGCTCCCTTGAGTGATTTTAAGCCGGTTCCACTGCTGCTGTGCGCCGGGGTTTGTTGTCAGATCCCGGCGCACAACACTGAAGCCGCGCCCACCGCTGTCCGTGCCCTCTGAACCAGGAAGAAGACAGAAGAAGAGGAGCGAAGAGAAAGAAAAGGAGCTGACTGCTGTAAGAAGAAAAGAGGAAAGGTAGGAACTCATTCAGTTAGAGTGTGGATTGGTATGTGTGGAATCTGTGGATTGGTATGTGTGGATTGGTATGTATGGAATCTGTGGATTGCTATGTGTGGATTGGTATGTGTGGAATCTGTGGATTGGTAAATGTGAAATCTGTGGATTGGTAAATGTGGATTGGTATGTGTGGAATCCGTGGATTGGTAACTGTGAAATCTGTGGATTGCTATGTGTGGATTGGTATGTGTGGATTGGTAAATGTGAAATCTGTGGATTGGTATGTGTGGAATCTGTGGATTGGTAAATGTGGATTGGTATGTGTGGAATCTGTGGATTGGTATGTGTGGAATCTGTGGATTGCTATGTGTGGATTGGTATGTGTGGATTGGTAAATGTGAAATCTGTGGATTGGTATGTGTGGAATCTGTGGATTGGTAAATGTGGATTGGTATGTGTGGAATCTGTGGATTGGTATGGGTGGATTGGTAAGTGTGGATTGGTATGTGTGGAATCTGTGGATTGGTATGTGATGATTGGTAAGTGTGGATTGGTATGTGTGGAATCTGTGGATTGGTATATGTGGAATCTGTGGATTGGTAAGTGTGGATTGGCAAGTGTGGATTGGTATGTGTGGAATCTGTGGATTGGTATGTGTGGAATCTGTGGATTGGTATGTGTGGATTGGTAAATGTGAAATCTGTGGATTGGTAAATGTGGATTGGTATGTGTGGAATCTGTGGATTGGTATGTGTGGATTGGTAAATGTGGATTGGTATGTGTGGAATCTGTGGATTGGTATGTGTGGATTGGTAAGTGTGGATTGGTATGTGTGGAATCTGTGGATTGGTATGTGTGGAATCTGTGGATTGGTAAGCGTGGATTGGTATGTGTGGATTGGTATGTGTGGATTGGTATGTGTGGAATGTGTGGATTGGTAAATGTGGATTGGTATGTGTGGAATCTGTGGATTGGTATGTGTGGAATCTGTGGATTGCTATGTGTGGATTGGTATGTGTGGATTGGTAAATGTGAAATCTGTGGATTGGTATGTGTGGAATCTGTGGATTGGTAAATGTGGATTGGTATGTGTGGAATCTGTGGATTGGTATGTGTGGAATCTGTGGATTGGTAAGTGTGGATTGGTATGTGTGGAATCTGTGGATTGGTATGGGTGGATTGGTAAGTGTGGATTGGTATGTGTGGAATCTGTGGATTGGTATGTGATGATTGGTAAGTGTGGATTGGTATGTGTGGAATCTGTGGATTGGTATGTGTGGAATCTGTGGATTGGTAAGTGTGGATTGGCAAGTGTGGATTGGTATGTGTGGAATCTGTGGATTGGTATGTGTGGAATCTGTGGATTGGTATGTGTGGATTGGTAAATGTGAAATCTGTGGATTGGTAAATGTGGATTGGTATGTGTGGAATCTGTGGATTGGTATGTGTGGATTGGTAAATGTGGATTGGTATGTGTGGAATCTGTGGATTGGTATGTGTGGAATCTGTGGATTGGTAAGTGTGGATTGGTATGTGTGGATTGGTATGTGTGGATTGGTATGTGTGGAATCTGTGGATTGGTATGTGTGGAATCTGTGGATTGGTATGTGTGGATTGGTAAATGTGAAATCTGTGGATTGGTAAATGTGGATTGGTATGTGTGGAATCTGTGGATTGGTATGTGTGGATTGGTAAATGTGGATTGGTATGTGTGGAATCTGTGGATTGGTATGTGTGGATTGGTAAGTGTGGATTGGTATGTGTGGAATCTGTGGATTGGTATGTGTGGAATCTGTGGATTGGTAAGTGTGGATTGGTATGTGTGGATTGGTATGTGTGGATTGGTATGTGTGGAATCTGTGGATTGGTATGTGTGGAATCTGTGGATTGGTATGTGTGGATTGGTAAATGTGAAATTTGTGGATTGGTAAATGTGGATTGGTATGTGTGGAATCTGTGGATTGGTATGTGTGGATTGGTAAATGTGGATTGGTATGTGTGGAATCTGTGGATTGGCATGTGTGGATTGGTAAGTGTGGATTGGTATGTGTGGAATCTGTGGATTGGTATGTGTGGAATCTGTGGATTGGTAAGTGTGGATTGGTATGTGTGGATTGGTATGTGTGGATTGGTATGTGTGGATTGGTATGTGTGGAATGTGTGGATTGGTAAATGTGGATTGGTAAGTGTGGATTGGTATGTGTGGAATCTGTGGATTGGTATGTGTGGAATCTGTGGATTGGTATGTGTGGAATCTGTGGATTGGTATGTGTGGAATCTGTGGATTGGTAAGTGTGGATTGGTAAGTGTGGATTGGTAAATGTGTGAGAGTGATGGGTGTTATGCTGTACCATTTCCAATGTCTTTTTCATTATATAATTATGCTCTAAAGTACATCATAACTCCCATCACTCTCACACATTTACCAATCCACACTTACCAATCCACACTTACCATGCTGTTCCATACAGTGGCAGATCTGGGAGACAGAGGCCTTGCACCCCCACCCCAGGACTCCTGAAAGGTAAGTGAACTTCAAAGGGGGGAGAGGGTAGATAGTTAGGGGGGGTAGATAGGGAGAAGGGAGTGAGACGGGGGGGTAGGGGGTAGATAGGGAGAAGGGAGTAAGAAGGGCTAGATAGGGCAGAAGGAGGTGAGAATGGGTAGATAGGGAGAAAGGAGGGTAGCAAGAATATTGAAATAAAGAGTCAGAATGAGAGAGCGAAAATGAATGGATTAATGTGTGGATGAATTGTGTGAATGAGTGAGAGAATTAATGAATTTGTGAGAATGCATCAATGAATATGTGTAAATAATTTGTGTGAAAGAATAAATTATTGTGTGAATGAAAGTGAATTAGTGAGTGACTGTAAAAGTGTTTGTGTTAATCATAGGTGTATAGTTGATTTGTCAAAAAGGCAAAGATGGTATAAGCAGGGTGTTTATGGGACAAAAATGGCACAGGCAGGGTGTTTATGGGACAAAGATGGCACAGGTAGCGTGTTTATGGGACAAAGATGGTGAACACTCGGCTGTTTGGGAACAATGCTGACTCATGCTGGGCTGTTTGGGGGCAAATATGGCACGTCCTATGTGTGTGTAATTTGGGTGCTGGTCAGGTTCTATGTGGGCAATGTGGACGCCGTTTTTTTTTTGAGGGTTATTAAAGAAAGCACTATTATATGTTCAGTAAATGTTATTTAAACGTGTTTATTTTACTTTATATATATATATATACTTTATATAAATATTCTTGCCAACATAATTTTGTAGATGTTGGGGAGGGGTGCCACTTACAGGATCCGCCCCGGGTGCCAAATACTCTAGGTACGCCCCTGTAATAAGTTAAAATACCGAATTGATTCATAACCTATTGCACATATACTTTGTGTTCCCCGCATCACCAGGGTTTATTGTAACTTAGTTAAGTTACAGAAAGCTAGCTTAAATATTTTAGTGTTAGTCCAGTTTGCCCATTTGTAATTGGTCTATCCAGCTGTTCCAAAAAATATATTTTTCTTTACAAAAAATTGGATAAGTTGCAATTCCTCTCCCCATCTGGCATTGAAAAATTATTTGCGCCTTAACTTTAACCCATATAATCCCTTCAGTCTTTTTCCAGTTCCTAGCTATTTCCATTTTTATAGCTGTTAGTAAATGGAGAAGGAATTTCAAATCATTTTTATTTGTGTTGGGAAGGTTTAGGTGTAGCAAAGCCTGATCAGGAGTCGGGTTCCATTTTTGGCCAAAAATCGTTGGCATACGAAGAGATATAAAATTCCAAAAGTTTTTAATTACTGTACAGCTCCACCATATATGTAGTTCATCACCCTTTGGTTCCCCACATCTCCAACAATTAGGTATAGCATTATGGTACATTTTAGCTAATAATAATGGAACTCTATACCATCTGTTCATTAATTTAAACTGTAGCTCGTTAAGGTTTAAACAATGAACGTGTTTCATAGTAAGTTTCAGCGCATTATTCCAATCCTTTATTTCTATTGCACAACTTAAATCCTTTTCCCATTTTTTTAATGCTGGAGGGAGAGGAGTTTTTTTATATGATTTGATTATGGCCAAAGATTTGGTAATCATTTTTTTACTTAGGAATGACTTAATCCTTAAATATTTAAAACAATCCCCTGGAGATAGATTATATTGTATTTGTAACATCGAGAAGCTTTTAAGGGTCTGTTCATCATATAAATCTGAAATCTTTAGTATGCCCGCATATTTCCAAGAAGCCAGGGTTATATCTTGCATTAGGTTTTCAATAATATTCAATGGTAACGACATAATAATTTTATTTTCAAGTCCTATTTTTTTTCCTTATCTGAATCCAAGCCTTAACAGATGTACCAAAATTAAATTATTAGATGTCTTAACATATTCCCTACTTTCCTTTTTAGGCAACCAAAACAATGTTTGTAGCTCTTTAAAGGGAATATTATTTGCCAATTCTAAATCATACCATGATTCGTATTGTGCATTATTCAATAGGGTCATTAATATATGTGTAAGTTGCGCAGCCAAAGCGTAATCTTTAATGATAGGAAAACCCAAGCCCCCCTCATATAGCTTTTTTGCTAATAATTGAGAATTCAATCTGGGTTTTTTTTTGGCCATATAAATTTTGTAAATGCTTGTTGTATTAATTCTAGCCAGGCATCAGGAACAGAAAATGGTATTAATCTAAAAATATATATAAATTTTGGTAAATTTTAACCGCGTTTACCCTTCCCATCCATGAGATGTATAATTTTTGCCAGTTTTTAAGTGATTGGTTCATTTCTTTTATAGCTGGCAATAAGTTTATTTCTAACCAGGCTGCCGGGTTAACTGAGATTTTTATTCCTAAGTATTCTATTGACTCTTTAGCCCAAGAAAAACCAAATTTTTCTATCTGTATTTTCTGAATATTATTAAAAAATAAAGGTAGAGCCAATGTTTTGGAGACATTTAATTTATAGTTCGATAATTGACTATATTGATTGATTAATGCCATAAGAGTCTCTGTTGATTTTATCGGATCTTGAATTGTTATTAGAATATCGTCCGCATATAATTTTATTTTATGGGTCTCATCCTTCCCACATCCTTTGATTTCCTGGCTAGATCTAATCTCCATGGCAAAGGGTTCTAGCGAAATAATATTGTTCTGCCCAGCAGGGTTTGAGAATCTTTACAGTTAACCTTTTTGCCCCCTTAGACTTCTTTAGTAAATTATAGCTCCATCTAGTGGTGTTAAGTTGTATTACACCTTGTTTTCTAGTTAAAGAATAATGCATTGTGGGTGATTGCAAGGCATTCTGGGGGGGAATCTTCAGTCACCGGGACTCATCATCAGAGCTGTCTCTGTATGTCTCCTTCCAAAACTCCTCCATCTGTGTAATAGCATATCTGGTGAGACATTTACTTCTGTTTCAGGGACATTATAGTATTCAGAGCTGTTCAGTTATTTGTATTATTACTCAGGAAAGTTAACTGTTAGACTGTTAGCTAGCCATGTCATTCTATGTATAGGCAGCCATTTTGCCATGTACTTAACTGTTAGGTAATGTCATTATACATGCAGTTCATGTGCCTTGTACTTATACATGTTATTTGTATCCTTATAGTTTTACCACATCACATCACATGTACGTGCTCACGCTTATGCACTACAATCCTGTTTTGCCATATATACTCAACAACCTGTTCACCAATAAACAAGTTAAACTACAAAGAACAGTCCTCTTATTTGGAAGACAGGAATGGTTTATACTGAATGTCAGACTGCACACTGTGTGAACGTGTAAGAAGACAGAACAAATATATAAAAGGGGGGAAAGCGGGCATCCCTGTCGAGTGCCATTAGTTAATAAAAACCAAGAGGACTCAATCCCTGGTCCAACTACTCTACCCATGAGAGTTGTATATAATGCCATAATGGCTTGATGGAAATCGCCTTTAATACCAAATGAGAGCAGGGCTTCTGACATGTATCCCCAACTGACTCTGTCAAAGGCCTTCTTCGCATCCAATGACAGAGTCAATTGGGGAACTTCCCTCTTCCTTGAATATTCCAGTAGGTCTGCAAGAAGCCTTATATGGTTTGAGGATCTACCGATGACAAATCCTGCCTGATCTTTATGGATCAAACAGGGAAGGACTTTTTTTAATCTTTAGGCCAGGATACCTGTATAAATTTTAAGATCCAAATTCAATAAAGTTATTGGTCTATAATTACCCATATCCTCCGGGTTCTTCCCCATTTTCAGAATGGGTATTATATTACCTCTCAAAAGTTCACTCGGGATATTCCCTGTTTTCATGACCTCATTAAAGACAGCAGTCAGATTACAAGATATTTGACTTATAAATGTTTTATAAAAATTAGCATTAAACCCATCCGGACCAGGTGATTTTTTTAACTTTAATGCTCTATTTCTGTTTTGGACTTCCTCAATTGTTATAGTTTTATTCAACTCTTTAATCATTTCTCTTGTTGGTTTAGGAAAAACCTTAGTGCTAAAGTATTTTTTTATTTCCGCTGCTGAACATTCCTTCGGTGTATTATATAACGTGCTGTAAAACTCGTTAAAGGCTTTCCCAATTGCTCTAGGGTTCAGCAGGGCATTATCTTTATAAACTAGTCTTGTAATTCGTTTTTTTACCCTCTTTTTTTAAGTAAATTAGTAAGCAGTTTGTCCGCTCTATTCCCTTTATAATATCTATTCATGTTTAAGGAGTTTAAGGTTTTATTTATTTTCTCTAACAATAGATTATTAATCTTATTTTTTATATCTTCAATCTTCTCAGTCCGATAGGCTGATGGAGATTTTTTATTTTCTATTGTTACTAATTGAAGATTAATATACAATTCTGACAATGAGGATTCCAAAACTTTTTTCCTTTGAGCTTATAATTTTATAAAATGTCCTCTGACTACTGCCTTGTATGCGCACCATACGGTACCCGCTGATAGCTCGTCTGCCACATTCTCTTTAAAGTATAACTTGGTGATTTCATCTATATAGGCAATGTCTTGATCTTTCCTCATTAAATTATCATTTAATATCCATTCCGGGCGATGCTTAAAAACTAAGCCTTCTACCATGACCGTCACTAAGTTATGATCAGTCCAGGTAGTTTCGTGTATTTTTGAATTCGAAACTCTAGACGTCAAACCTAAATCGCCAAGGGCCAAATCTATCCTTGAGTAAGACTTATGAGATTTAGAGAAACAGGTGTAATCTCTCTCCTTAGGGTTCATAGTTCTCCAGATATCAAATAAAAAATGATTATGTAGTAGCATTTGAAATCTCTTAGCTTGCGCAATAACTTTTTTATCTTTCGTCATACCTTTTTGAGTCATTTTATCTAGGTCTGGATTCAGTATACAATTAAAGTCTCCTAAAATCATCAAGAATCCCTGTTTAATTTTCATTATCTTTTGAAAGAGGGCTGTAAGAAAGTAAACCTGTGAACTATTTGGTGCATACACATTAACCAATGTCATTCATTTTTTATTTATTTAAATCATCATTATTATGTATCTACCATCTGGATCCAATTCTTTATTTCGATATATATATCTTTACTAAACACAATTGCAACTCCCTCTTCTTATTTTCTTTCAGTGAGGCTTCAAATATAGTAGGAAATCTTTGGGTTTTCATATTTATTTTATCCCTGCTTCTCCAATGTGTCTCTTGGATACAACAAATATGTATCCTTTCCGACCATAATCTATCTAGAAGTAATGTTCGTTTTTGGGGGGAATTTAGACCTTGGGCGTTTATTGTGGCAAACTTAAGCATTGCTTTCAACTTGGTACATATATTTTACTACCCTGGTGATGCATTCTATTCAGTCATAGACTAAAGAAAAAATTCAACTTACATACAGGACAATAATACAACGTTTAACAATAATACAACATTTAAGACTTTGTACAGTATACATCTCAATTATAAAATGAGAAATATACATCCGCCTGTGTCTCTCGCTAAATCCCCCTAAGTGCGGGATATACAAGCGGATAGTTACCATCCTGCCGATGGTTGTCGGAACTATTGGGGTATTTCTAATAGAGCAGGTAAAAAAAAAAAAAATTAGTAATTAAAATAAATTATCCTTTATATTATATCAAAGCCTTGTCCATTATTACTTAAATCCATAATACACCTTACAGGTGTTGGGTGTCTTTGTGAATAAATTTAGCTAATTATCTCTTCAAGCTTAAACAAACCTCAGAGAATTACTATAACAAAAACCCAGTGAATAACGTGACTTAAACCATATCCATTACTACTCAAATCCGTAATACACCTTTACAATGTAAATGTTTTATAAATAAATTTAACTTGTTGTGTCTTCACCTTAAATAAAAAAAAAAAAAAAGGCAAACCCCCTGCCCCAAAACCTTGTTTAGGCATTAGTAGATCTTATTCATTTGAATCCAAGTTTCACCGGTGCGGGGAACTCTGATCTCTGACAGCCGGGGAAGGTATTTGCGACGGACGCATACAAACCCCCGCTGCCAACTCCACCTCCTTCCGGCTGCCGCGAAATGAGACGTCAACCCGCTGCCCCGGCAATACAGCAGGAAATTGGAAGCACCGGTAAGTAAGTAAGTGTGTGTAAGTGTGTGTAAGTGTGTGTGTGTGTGTGTGTGTGTAGGGCATTTCTGGAATGCCTTATACCCCTATATGCCACTCTGGCACTTAGGGGGTTAAAAGGCATATTATGGGGCAGAGTGGCATATAGGGAGGTATAAGGCATTTCAGGAGGCAGAGTGGCGTCAAGGGGGCATTTAATAGTGCACTCTGCCTCCTGAAATGCCTTATACCTCCCTATATGCCACTCTGCCCCATAATATGCCTTTTAACCCCCTAAATGCCAGAGTGGCATATAGGGGTATAAGGCATTTCTGGAGGCAGAGTGCTCTATATAATGCCTTTTAACTCCCTTAATGCCACTCTGCCTCCTGGAATGCCTTATACCTCCCTATATGCCACTCTGCCCCATAATATGCATTTTAACCCCCTAAATGCCAGAATGGGATATAGGGGTATAAGGCATTTCTGGAGGCAGAGTGGCACATAGGGGGTCAAAAGGCATACCATGGGGCACAGTGGCATATAGAGGGTTAAAAGGCATATCATGGGCCACAGTGCCATATTGGTGTGGCAAGCCTGGGGGCAGATGTGCGTAACTGGGGGACAGGTTGGAAAATACAAGAAATAAAAACAAAAAAAAATATTTTTCTCAATCATAGCTTTTATTAAAAAAAATAGTTTACATGAATTAACATTTACTGGTAAAACTTTTTTCCTTTAGGGTCGTCTTATATTCAGGCTTTTTCTTTTTTTCCTAAGTTAATATTCAGATTTTGGGGGGTCGTCTTATAATCAGGGTCGTCTTATAATCGAGCAAATACGGTAATAACTATGTATAAATATATAAGGGGGCAGTACAGAGATCACTCCCAGGACCTATTTATACCCAGGACTGTATCTATAACAAGGGGACATCCTCTACGGCTGGAGGAAAGAAGGTTTCTACACCAGCACAGACGGGGGTTCTTTACAGTAAGAGCGGTGAGACTATGGAACTCTCTGCCAGAGGAAGTGGTAATGGTAAACTCAATAAAAGAGTTTAAAAGGAGCCTGGACGTGTTTCTTGAAAGCAATAATATCACAAGTTATGGATAGTAGATTAATAGGGACAGAACGTTGATCCAGGGATTTATTCTGATTGCCATATTTGGAGTCGGGAAGGAATTTTCCCCCTGGTATGGGGCAATTGGCATCTGCTTCATAAGGGTTTTTTGCCTTCCTCTGGATCAACACGGTAGGGACACAATATGTATATAGGTTGAACTTGATGGACTTTGGTCTTTTTTCAACCTTATGAACTATGTTACTATGTTACTATGTTAAATCAAGCTTTAACTCTTGAATAGTATTCTGTAATAATTGTTTAATCTGTTCAAGCTGAGCATCTAGAGCTTCGGTCAATTGATCTTGTATAAACTGTTTCATATCCGTTATTGTTGATGAGGGACTTATATGAGAAATATCTGCATCAGTTTGATTAAGTCCAGTAATACTTTCTTCCACATTTAGCCCTCTTTGATCATGCTTAATAGGAGGAGTAAAAAAAAGAGAATCTTTTTTCTGTTTTCTGATCTTTTCCATCTTTTCTCATAGTTTTTTCTTGAGTCTTTTTTGAAGCCATTATTTCAGCTGTATTTTATCAGATATATCAAATTATCAATTCACATAAGTGATACCACTATGTAGATGTGTACCTGTATACCAGAAATTATTAATTTTTTTTTCTTTTCTTTTTCCTTCTTCTCTTTTCTTCCCTCCTTACTCCTTCTCCTCTCTCTTCTTCTCCTCCTTATCTCCTCTTTCTTCTTTCTTAAACTAATATTTCCATTGTAGTTTATAACCTCAGGCACTCTAATGATGCTCAGCCATACATATATTCCAGTCTTTCTTCCAGTGTAGATGTCTTAACTGGTATGTTTATGTTAATAAATCATAAAAATGTATAATTAAGTAAATCATAAATAACGTGTGCTTGTATATGAAAATTAATAGAAGTACTTATCCCAGGAGCTCATCTCTTTATAGACTCTCAAACTCTTCCTCTTTACTTAGGGCAGCCTTTAAATATCTCTTCGATCAGTAAATTTCTTCGGTGCAAATCTCTGGTCTTTCCCTCGGTTCTCAAATTTCAGACCGCGTGGTCCATCCATATAGGAGACAAGGCCCAACGAGGCCTGGATCCGTCCCGTGTTCAGCCGCAACCGGCATAAGCAGGCCGAGCGGCCCTCTCTCACAAGGCCGCAAAGGTCCGCAGGCGCCAAGAACAAGGCCCACACTGTCCCCGCACAGTTGACAGGCCGATATGGGCGGGAGTGCCGGGAGTGCCGGGAAACCGGCACCGCCGCCACCTCCGTCGTAGAACCGCCGAATCAGCAGGGACAGCGCGACCGCGAGTCAGGCAGGAACAACGGGTCACACGGCAGATCACACGGCGAGTCCCACGGCTAACAGGCCGGCATAGGCGGGAGCGCCGGGACACGGGCACCGCCACCACCACCAACACCGCCAACCCTGAGCCGCCCAGCCGACAGGAGCAGCGGAACCTCGAGGGAGACCGAGGCACTAAGGCCACGAGGGACCAAGAGAGCTGCAGCCGAAGAGATCAGGCGCCCCGGATAATTTTTTCTGAAGACCCGGACGCTCACATGCCTCAGCCACAGCCTCAATTCATCTCCGTACCCCCGTTCCGGCAAACCACACACGCAGCACGCCCGACGTGCTACGTCATTGCTCCTCCCCTAATAAAATAACGATAATGATATACTTTATTAATACCTCTGACAGTAAAAACAATATTTCGAAAAGGTTATAACAAAAATACAGATAGACAACAATTATATTCTAATAACATGGTATTAACATGTGTACTTAACTTTAGAGAGGATCATCAAACCAAATGTTCAGTGTCCAAAATGGCTCTAGATACCAGGTTCATATAGAAGACTTTAAAGGAAACTTTCAGTAGTTGTTTTCCAATTTTAGTTACAATACTAGGCACTAAACTAGTCGTAGCTTCTTGGCACTTAACTAGCCCAAGCAGCTAGCAGCTTCCTATTTCATACTTTTTCTCTAGCAAACTTTCACAGCTCCCATAGCTTCTGACATGCTGCTTAATTCTCCTCCTTCCTGTCACGTACTGGGTCCATACAGATGACTGTAATGACCCAGAGCGCCGCAAGAATGTGTTCAGGAGTTACGGTGCAGTAGCAGAGTTGGACAGGGCCTGGTTCAGGGCAACAGCACTCTCGTAAGATCAGACATGAACAAGACAGGACACCCCTCTTCCGGAGATACACGACAGGCCACCCCTCTACTGGGGATACACGACAGGACACCTCTCTACCGGGGATACATGACAGGACACCTCTCTATCGGGGATACACGACAGGACACCCCTCTACCGGGGATACACGACAGGACACCTCTCTACCGGGGATACACGATAGGACACCTCTCTACCGGGGATACACGACAGGACACCCCCTCTACCGGGGATACGCGACAGGGCACCCCTCTACCGGGGATACATGACAGGACAGGTCAGGACACCCCACAGGTTACACCACAGACTGTCACGCATAAATACAGGAACTAGCCTAGGACTGTATGATAACTATTGGAGATTCAGTCACATCTTATGGCCATAGTATGCTTAGCCCACCACTACGCCAAAGTACTCCAATGACGGTGGGTCCTAACACATAAACACATAGCAATGAGACATACCTTTAGACTGCAGACTGAGACAAACATAATGGGTGGGGCACACCTATGAAGGAAACAGAGCTGAAGCATCGAGCAGAACTAGAAACAAGGAATGGAAGATCAGAACAGAGCATAAGGAAATCCAGGAATGGATTGAAGCAAAACAGAGAAACTGACGCAAGATTGAGATATGCAGCTCTACAGCCTGGGTAGAACATGACACTTCCAGTCTGTTCTGCTCCTCCCCCCTCTTCCTGGAGTTCCTGGTATCCCATTGTTCCTGGTATATCCCACATGGCTTTTCATGTAGGCAGTCATTATCCATGGTCTTATATAAACAAGAGATGTACGCATCATCATTCACTCTCTAGTGCTACCTGGTGGTAGAGGTAATTAACTTCTTAAACAATAGAAATAATTGGTAATGTGTCATCTGAATCCCAGTACAACTTTGAAAAAGTGATGACGTAGGTACGTGACGCAACGTCCTGCGTCAGTGATGGTGCATTGGGAGGAGAGGGTTAGAGCAGGCTGAGGATGCGGCTGGAGACCAGGGAAACCGGGGAGCTGGAGAACCGGAGAACCGGAGAGCCCGAGGACCGGGGAGCCAGAGGACCGGGGAGACGGAGACCGGGGAGACGGAGACCGGAGAGCCGGAGACCGGAGAGCTGCAGACCGGAGAGCCGGACAAATCTTGCCCCCAGCTAAAGCGGAGCAGGATGGAGTAGAGTCGAAAGTGCCGACTGAACAACGGCATAGCACGGTCTATTTTTTTTTTTGCTTCTCTCTTTATAGACAATGAACAATGATCAATAAGTCGTTGCAAAGAACAAAGAACTTGCTGAGCTGGGATTCATGACTAAAGTTTATCAACAAACAATAACTTATAACATATATGGCATTTCTTTTGCTGTAAAAGAGTTTAATTTACCTAGAATATGCTGTTCCCAAAGAAAAGACTGATGTTTATGGAACCTATGATTTTGTTGATACATATTAATATATGAGACTGAACTGTACCTTTCCATCTAGTGAAAGCTAATTTTCTTATAAAGAAAGATCATTAAGCAACGCTTATTGCTGGAACACCTTAAAGAGAGACGTATTAATTCCTTAAATCCCCCTGCTAGCAATTAAGACTCTCTGCTCGAACATTTTTCACCACTCCGCCCAACACAAAGATCTGATACACCCTCAGCTCATATATTGAATCTCTAAAACATTTATATTTAGTTCTTTAAACAAGCTATGTTTGGAGACCAGTATTAGTCTTGATAACTATAAAATTAATCTGAAAGCTCCACCTCTATGTTCAGTATCTATTAAATGTCTGTTAAGAGGACGAAGAAATAGAAATACTAAACCGGTAGCTAAATCTTGCATATCTTTGGGTCTCTGAAGAACGTGGAAAATATTTAAAATAAAGATGGCTCCCAAAAAAGATAAGAATCAGATAACGGAAAAATCCTTAGAAAAATCAAAATCAATCAACTCGTTCTATGCAGCTAAATCTCCTAACACTACAAAAAAAATTCAAATAACGATTCATTAACCATTTCAGAAGGAACTGTTATGGATGATACCTTAAGTGTCTCTTTTGCTGATACTCCCTAGACATGTGCAGTCTTAAATACCACTCAATTATATGACAAATTAAGCAAAGAAATGAGAGAAAATACCATGACTCTAAAACAAGATATATTACAAATATCAGGCAATTTGGAAGTTCAACTTAACGTTATCAAACAACTTCAAGAACAATTACAAGTAATGGAAAAGGAGAACTCGGAGTTGAAACGAAACTTGACTCTACTGGAAAAAAAAATGTGTAAATAGAGGACAGGTCAAGAAGGAAAAACATAAGACTTAGAAGAGTTCCCGAATCAGTGTCAAAACAAGATTTGGAATATTACTTGATAGAACTTATTCAGCAATATATAAAACCAGAATATCCTAGAAGCTTTCCAATTGAGAGATTTCATAGAACATACAAGTCAAAAGACCCAAGATTCGCTGATGCTCTTAGAGATCTGTTAATTCATTTCAACAATTACTATATAAAGGACCTATTTGTTAGCGAATATAAGAGAAGCCCACCTCAAGATGGGAAATATCAAGATCTTCAAATCCTTTCAGATGTCTCATTGGCTACAAGACAAAATAGGAGAAGATTTAATGATTGCATTATTCAATTAAAAGAAATGAACATTCAATTTAAATGGAGCTTTCCGACAAAATTAATAGTAACATACCGTATTTGCTCGATTATAAGACAACCCTGATTATAAGACGACCCCCCAAATCTGAATATTAACTTAGGAAAAAAGAAAAAGCCTGAATATAAGACGACCCTAAAGGAAAAAAGTTTTACCAGTAAATGTTAATTCATGTAAACTAATTTTTTTTAATAAAAGCTATGATTGAGAAAAATATTTTTTTTGTTTTTATTTCCTTGTATTTTCCAACCTGTCCCCCAGTTATGCACATCTGCCCCCAGGCTTGCCACACCAATATGGCACTGTGGCCCATGA
This sequence comes from Spea bombifrons, assembly GCF_027358695.1. Classification (NCBI taxonomy): domain Eukaryota; kingdom Metazoa; phylum Chordata; class Amphibia; order Anura; family Pelobatidae; genus Spea; species Spea bombifrons. Next base: position 21,528,068 of record NC_071096.1, on the reverse strand, counting down.
TATGCCTTTTAACCCTCTATATGCCACTGTGCCCCATGGTATGCCTTTTGACCCCCTATGTGCCACTCTGCCTCCAGAAATGCCTTATACCCCCAAATCCCATTCTGGCATTTAGGGGGTTAAAATGCATATTATGGGGCAGAGTGTCATACAGGGAGGTATAAGGCATTCCAGGAGGCAGAGTGGCATTAAGGGAGTTAAAAGGCATTGTATAGAGCACTCTGCCTCCAGAAATGCCTTATACCCCTATATGCCACTCTGGCATTTAGGGGGTTAAAAGGCATATTATGGGGAAAGTAGGGAGGTGAAATGCCTTATACCTCCCTATATGCCACTCTGCCCCATAATATGCTTTTTAGCCCCCTAAGTGCCAGAGTGGCATATAGGGGTATAAGGCATTCCAGAAATACCCTATGCCCCCATTTAACACACTAACACACACACTTACCGGTGCTTCCAGTTTCCTGCTGTATTGCCGGGGCAGCGGGTTAACGTCTCCTTCCGCTGTAGCCGGAAGGAGGTGGAGTTGACAGCGGGGGTTTGTCTGCGTCCGTCACGTATACCTTCCCCGGGTGTCAGAGATCAGAGTTCCCCGCACCGGTGCGGGGAACTCTGATCTCTGACAGTCGGGAAAGGAATGCGCGAGGGACGCAGACAACCCCCGCTGCTAGCCACACCTCCTTCCGGCTGCAGCGGACGTTGTCTACGCAGATCGCTGCCCCGGCAATACAGCACGAAGCACCGGTAAGCACCGGTAAGCACCGGGGGGTAGGGGGAGACAGGAGGATCCAGGTCCCCTGCAGCGGTGCGGGGGATCTGGATCTTAGTCTCATAATCAGACCTCTATTTGAGGTCTGATTAGAAGACGACCCCGATTAGAAGACGAGGGGTATTTTTCAGAGCATTTGCTCTGCAAAAAACCTCGTCTTATAATCGAGCAAATACGGTATAAGGGAGAATTTTTTTCCTTTTCAGACCCCAAGGACCTGCAGATGGCAATAACTGAATGGAAAAATGTTTAAGATGTTGTTGTTTTTTTTTTGTTTGTTTTTTTTTTACATATTTAATCTATTAGGAATATATAGATTATATCTATTAACGATTTATTAACTTAATCTTTACTTTTTAATTCTCTAATCTTTGTTCACCCACTTATTTATTTATTCATTAGAATTTACATCCAGTTCATTAAGAATACAATTTTAAACTTCAGTCTTTACTAAGAGTTCACCGATTTAATTTTACACAATTTATTATTCACAAACACAATTCAACACATCTAGTCTATTAACCCCTTCGTTCCCCTATAGACGTACCGGGACGTCCAAAAAACGCCCACAAAGAAACCCCTATGGACGTCCCGATACGTCCAGCCCTTCGTGCAGCGTCAGGGACACATCCCTGTCTCCCCACTGACAGCAGAAGCCGGCTTTGCCGGCTTTCTGCTGTCCGATCGCCTGTAACAGCTTCCGGCATTAAAGCCGGTAAGCTGTTACCGGTAAACTGCCCGATCGCGCGATCGCGCAGTTTCAAACGCGCGATCAGGCATTCCCTTCCGGGTTGCGTCACTGCGGGGATATCCTGCCCTCCGATGAGGCACAGAGACGCTACGATCTCTATGCAGGTCTGTGAGGACCTGCATAGAGATCACAGTGTGATCGGTGCAGGGGGATCGCGGGGAGGGGAGTGAGAGACCATCTCTCTCACTCCCCCTCCCGTCCTGAAATGGAAAAGCTGAAAAAAAAAGTTAATTCATTTAAAAAATAATATTAAATAAATCATTAAAATAATAATATAAATAATACTAAAAAAAATTATAATGTGAGCTGTGATGTCACTGTGACATCACTGGCATGTTCAGGAGGTTCCTAGGAGGACCACTTACCATTACTGTGTAAAAAAAAATATATAAAAAATACAAAAAAAATTAAAATAAAAAAATGTAAAAAAAACATATAAAAAAAGATAATAAAAAACATTCTTAAAAAAACCTTACATCCCATTGCCCTAGCATAACATCTAGCCAGTATAACCCTCCTGCCCCCGTTCACAACCCCCAAACCCGTTAAGCCATAGGCATAAAAATTATACAAAATTGTACACCTAATAGTATGCTCCCTGGTGCTGGGAAAATCTGGAAAATCTATATAAATTAGGTATTTCTGAAATCAGGACACCTGAATTGATAAACTTGGAGGGGATTTTCCATCACTTTACCTAATTTTGTGAGGATTCAAAGGGAAAATGTAAAAAAAAATTAGTTTATTTTTCTAATCTTCGCTAGTTTTTACTAAATTTCTCATTCTAAATTTTCAGCTAATCATCCAACTATGGTATCAAACGAAAGCTCTATCTTTCCTTGAAAAAACAATATATAGTTTACATGGGTACACTATTCACAGGAACAGAGAATAATCGCTAAACCGACATACCCCAAAAATGGCAAAATTGCTCTGGGCTTTGAGGTACCAAAAAACCCTGGGATTGAAGGGGTTAAGAATATATTGATTCTCACAATATTGATGAATCACAGATTTAAATTTATGTTTAAGTAATTTATATATATATAATTTGTTTTTTGTTTTCTTCACATCACAATCTTAATTTTATACACTTAGCTTTATAAGGAATACACAGATTTCCTTCACTTATTACAGATATACACTAATGATAATTCATAATCTACACTTCACTTTTTTTTTTTTTCCTCTCTACACTATAATTATAATAATACACATTTCGTTCTACAAGGAATACACAATTTTTTTTTCACTATGGATATTCATTGAAAGATTTTTTTTTTTTCTTTTCTATATTACCATATTAAACTATTCACACACTTACCAATATCAAACACATTACAGATATACACACCACAGATATTTCACAGAATTTTTTTTCTCTCTTTCTTTCTTTCTTTATTTATCTATCTATTCCTTTCTTTATTATATTATAATTATAATTACAATTTATATAATTTACAATGGTAAAGACATTACAGATATATATATCTTTTTTTTTTCCTTTTCTCTTTTCATTTTTCCTCCCTATATGGAAACTCATGTGGTGAATCCATGTAATTATGGCATAGATTAGATAATCTTATGTTATCAAGACTATTTAATATGTCCTCTCCTCCCAATGCCTACACACAGATGCGTCTCATAAACATAACATGAGACACAAACCGCATAAACTTAATTTATATGCAGACAGAATAATTGAGTTGAATGAATGTATGAATGTGCGATCACGAGGAGGAATTTTTACTTGGGGAGACTTTGGAGTGAGTGGAGAGAGAACAACAAACAGGAATGGCTATTAGATTAGCCTCAATAAATGCTTGTGGTCTAAACTCTCCACATTAGCGGGGATTTTTATATGATCTATTATTAAAAGAAAAATTGACATCTGCTTTATCCAAGAGACTCATTGGAATAAAGCATCAGTTAAATTTTGGAAATATAAAAAATATGCGCATCAATTTACTTCTTCTTTAGATACAGCAAAAAAAAGAGGTGTTGCTATTTTAGTGGGAGATGGGATAAAATTTGAATATCTTCATCATGAAGAAGATTATGAAGGTAGATATCTGATCGTTATTGGAAAACTTGACGATGTAATATATACATTGGTGAATTTATATTTACCAAATACTTTGCCAGTTAAATACTCACAGAAAGTTTGGCTTAAAATACAGAGACTTCAAAAGGGACATCTGATCATAGGGGAAGATATGAATTGTGATTATAGATTGGATAAAAGTATAAAGCCCGGAACTATAATAGATCCTAGAATAAAATCATTGTCTGTCGCTTGGAGAGTACAAAATCCAAATGAAAAAGACTATACATTCTATTCTGCAGTACATCACTCGTACTCAAGAATAGACTCATTTCTAACAGATGGCAAAACTTTAAAAATATGTAAGACTTCCCATATTGGTAATATAGTCTGGTAAGATCATGCACCAGTCTTTCTTTCTATCCGTAACGATCAAACTAATAAGCCTAGAACAAAATTGAGGCTCAACAAATCCTTGCTGAGTTCAAAAAAAAATTTTTTGAGTGAAAATGATACTAAGGACGTGTCAGATGTTATATTATGGTGTGCTATGAAAGCCACTTTACGAGGTTATTTGATCAAACTAGGATCCCAGATTAAAAACAAAAGAGGATTAGACCTAGCAGACCTCTACATAAATCTTGCACAATTAGAAAAAACAAACCAAATAAATCCAATAACTACTATAACAGATCAAATAAAACAAATACAAATGTCTATTAAAGACAAATTAAGAGAAAAAAAACAACACAGCCCTAATAATACTTAAACAAAAGTGGTATTACGGAAATAATTGGGTAGGAACTGACTTAACTAATAGACTAAAACAAAAAATCTTAAAACACGAATAAATAAAATTGTAATAAACAATAAAGCTTTTTTATCACCCTATGATATTAGTGAGGCTTTCAAGAGCTATTATAGCTCACTTTATAATCTTCCAGAATCAACCAAAACTAAACCTGAAATGAGAGAGTTTTTAGCTAGTTTAAATCTTCCAAAAATATCTAAGGAAGCACTAACTCGGCTAAATAAACCAGTAAATTTAACGGAAATTAAAGATATTGTCCGAAATTTAAACAAAGCAAAGGCCCCAGGCCCGGATGGATATTCAGCCATATTTTATCAGACATTGGAGCAGAGGATTTCTCCTTTACTCCTGAGAGTATTTTCGGGTATAAATCAGAAAAATAAATTTCCACTAGAGATGCTTCAAGCCACAATATCACCCATACAAAAGCCCGGGAAAGACCCTATTAGTGTGAAAAATTATAGGCCAATTTCACTGATTAATCTAGATATAAAAATCTTCTCTAAAATACTTGCTGAAAGATTAAAGAAGGAGTTACCCGATCTTATCCATCCGGACCAAGCAGGCTTTATTACAGGAAGAAACGGAGAAGACAACACCCGAAAAATGTTCAATCTTATTTATGAGGTACGTTATAGATCAACCCCAACAATATTTCTGGCCTTAGATGCAGAGAAGGCTTTCGATCGGGTTAGCTGGTCATTTCTAGAAGAATCTTTAAGAACTTTTGGCATAGAGGGTTCCTTTTTTAACAATACAATGGCTCTATATAATTCTCCCCAAGCTAAAGTATCTGGAAGATACTTGGATTCTAATTATTTTGATATAAAAAACGGAACTCGACAAGAATGTCCACTAGCACCATTATTGTACATATTAACAATAGAACCATTTGCCGCAATGGTGCGTATGTCTAATCTGATTGAGGGAATAAAAGTAAATTTTCAGAACTACAAAGTTACACTATACGCAGATGATGTCCTTTTAACCCTTACATCCCCACATACTTCAATTCCTGCTCTGCTTAAAATTATTATGGAATATGGTTCCTATTCAAATTATAAGAATAATATATCTAAAACACAAATAATAACTGTCAATCTTGAAGAGGACCAATTAAGGTGTCTGAAAGACAATTTAGCCTTTGATTGGGGGAAAAACTATATAGATTATTTTGGCATCAAATTTATGACAGATTTTGACAGAATTATAAATGCTAATTATGAAAATTTAGCTAATGACTTAAACGAACAATTTACGGAGTGGGCTAAAATAGAGCTAACATGGATGGGGAGAATAAATGTCCTGAAAGCCTATGTGCTACCAAAATTAATCTACTTATTTAGAACAATCCCCTTACAGATTCAAATTTCTACTATACGTAGATTTGATAAAATATTCTCAGAATTTGTATGGTATAACAAGAAATCTAGAATTTCGTTACAGATATTGAAAAGAAAGATAACTTATGATGGACTAAATTATCCAAATCTGTTAGAAATATACGAATCGTGTATGTTTTCCCACCTTAATGCTTGGAAAACAAAAAAAGAAAAAACTTAGGTTGGTACAATTAAGTGGTCTTGCAATAATATAGAACCCCTGATGTTATACTGGGTATCTCCAGGGAAACTAAAGAACTTAAATATTGCAAATCCTATTGTGATAGGGATTCTTAAAATATCTTCTAGAATTAGAAGAAAATTTATAGCAGATACTTCAATCTCTTCCTCTACTCCTTTGGAAATCCTACAGCTAGAAATCAGTGATATAAATTTTAAATCTTGGTTGGAAGTGGGAATAAAAAAGATAATAGACATTAAGGCTTCAGAACATTTAATGGGATTTGAAGATCTTCAACTTAAATATGGGTTGATGAGCAAAGAAAAGTTTACGTATTTGAGGCTGAAAAGTGATTGGAATTCCAAACAAGTTGTTCCACCCATAGTAACGGATAGATTATTAGAAGCAAACTATAAGACCAAACTTCTCTCAAAAATCATAAATATGCTAGATAAAGAAAAAACGTTAGATAAGTCTAGCACTATAGTAAAATGGGAATCTGAACTAGGAAAGATCATAGACCAACAAACTTGGTTTACTGCTTGGTCTTCCACAAGAAAATCAATACATTGTATTAATCTCCAGGAACTACCGTATTTGCTCGATTATAAGACGAGTTTTTTTTCCAGAGCAAATGCTCTGAAAAATACCCCTCGTCTTATAATCAGGGTCGTCTTATAATCAGATCTCAAATAGGTCTGATTATGAGACTAAGATCCAGATCCCCCGAGTCCCCGGTGCTTAGTCCGGGCTGCGTGTAGAGCTCTACGTGATATAATCGCGTAGAGCTCTACACGATACAATCGCGTAGAGCTCTACACGATACAATCGCGTAGAGCTCTACACGCTTACCGGACTAAGCACTGGGGACTCAGAAGCACCGATAAGTTGGAGGGGGGGGGGCATAACACAGGAGGATGCAGGGGACCTGGATTCGCGATTCGCGTGGAGCTCTACATGCTGCCCGGACTAAGCACCGGGGGCTCAGATGCAGGGGACCTGGATCCTCCTGTGTTATGCGCCCCCCCAACTCAGAAGCGCCGGTAAATTTGGAGGAGGGAGGGGGAGTGTTAAATGGGAAATGTAAGGCATTTCTGGAGGCAGAGTGCTCTATGAAATGCCTTTTAACCCTCTATATGCCACTCTGCCTCCTGAAATGCCTTTTACCTCCCTATATGCCACTCTGCCCCATAATATGCCTTTTAACCCCCTAAATGCCAGAGTGGCATATAGGGGTATAAGGCATTTCTGGAGGCAGAGTGGCACATAGGGGGTCAAAAGGCATATCATGGGGCACAGTGGCATATAGAGGGTTAAAAGGCGTATCATGGGGCACAGTGGCATTTAGAGGGTTAAAAGGCATATCATGGGGCACAGTGGCATATATGGGGTATAAGGCATTTCTGGGGCAGAGTGGCAAGCCTGGGGGCAGATGTGCATAACTGGGGGGGCAGGTTGAAAAAAAAAGGAAATAAAAACAAAATATTTTTCTCAATCATAGCTTTTATTAACAAACAATTGTTCACATAGTTTACATGAACTAACATTTACTGGTAAAACTTTTTTCCTATAGGGTCGTCTTATATTCAGGCTTTTTCTTTTTTTCATAAGTTAATATTCAGATTTTGGGGGGTGGTCTTATAATCAGGGTCGTCTTATAATCGAGCAAATACGGTATATTTTAAAATTCTTCACCGATGGTATCTAGTGCCTTCTAAGCTTCATAAAATGTATAAAACCACATCCGACCGATGTTGGAGATGCTATAAATCGAAAGGAACTTTGATACACATTTGGTGGGACTGTGAGAAACTTGGGACACTCAAACAAAAAACAGAAAACCTACTAAAAGAATTGTTTGGTCTAGAAATTGTTCTCTCTCCATTAACATTTCTTTTTCATTTAGAATTTCCCTATAAATTAAAAACCCAAAGAGATCTAAGTATTAACATTTTACTGGCAGTCAAGATATGTATAGCTAGGGAGTGGAAGCAACCAAATATTTTGATTTGGAATAATATCATTACACAAATAGTGTAACAAATCAGTGTAAAATGGAGAAATATTTCTTCACGATGTCAAAAAATCTGACACTGACAAACTAAATTAGATGTGGAGAGTGACTACAAGTACTAGCCTATTATCCTCACACCAACGATCCCCTCGCTTTAACAACATTTCATGTGTCAAATCCTTTTAGGTGAGACACACGATTGCAAATAATCCCTCCTACCAATGACGTGATCAAGAAATATGACGTATGAATGACGAATGAATGAAAGTAGTTCCACAATAGGAACAACAATTTAGATTTGGATTATTGTAATGTAAATCTGATGTAATCAATATATGCTAGTGATATCACTGTTGTGATCTACTACTTAATTTGCTAATAAAATACTTTAAAAAAAAAAAATTATTGGTAATGTATGCCACACTTAGGGGAGTGGTTTATCCAAAGGGAGATACAGATATTGCGTCTGTGACGTGAATCACTAATAATGGATGACGCAATCCATGTCCACTACACATGCCTTTGCGAGTTATCACTAATAAAATGTATACTGTGTTTATTGTGAGGGTATTGAAAAGGTAAGTTATCCCAGGTACATTGATTACCCCTTATTCAGTCAGTCATAGAGAGTCATAGATGTTTTTTCATATATTATTTTTATATTTTGATACAGTGGAGAAGATTTTCAAGTCACCTTGCAACCTGATGTGCCAACTTGCATTTACAATGGTAGGTAATTTGCAGATTACTGAAATCACCAAAAACTCCTGCATGCCAGTGTATGGAAGTTGTTTTATTATTTCTTGTGAGTAATAATTTGAATTGACTTAAGTGGATTTGCTAGTTGCAATTTTATCTATGGTTGAAGACATGCTGTCCTGTTACAAATACAAATACACAAATAAGGATAATTGCAAACAACAAGCATTAACTCTGAATAGTTATGTAATGCTATCAACAGAGATCATAATTTTATATATTTCACATCTGCTTTGGATCATTTCTCAAGATCAGTGTTCCTTATGTGTAATTAAATCTTGTATCAGTAAAAAGTGGACATTTGCATATACATCCCTAAACACATTTTGCAAGTAAGAAACCAAAACAGTAGAATATAAAGGATTTTGTATAATATAGTAATTCATTTAATTCAAAGTTAACCCATTTTTTGATTGACTACACATGGCACTATTCCCTGTGCCATGTATATTTTTTCTATCAGAAAAAAACTTTGGGGTGTTTCTCAAACCATCCAAATCTACAGTATTGCAGTTCTTTTTTTTTTGTAAATGTAATTTTTATTAGTTTTCAAGGAACAACAGAAAAATAGGGAAAAAGGGAGAGGGCAAAAAGGGAAATAGGGAGGAGAAGCACTGGTGGATAGGACGGACGGGAGGAGGGCACAAGGAGATAAAACTGGACACAAATACCCGACGCAGCGGGCAAAGGCAATACAAAAACAAATGTAACACCGGCACCTGGACAGCCATGTAGACACAGCGGTCCGTACAGAGTGGGAATAACCGACAGTCGTATCAGACATGAGCAAATAAGAAACAGTGGCAAAGGCAGCACAGAATCAAAGGTAACACCGGCCCCTGGGCAGCCACGGAGACACAGCGGTCCTTACAGAGTGAGAATAACAAGCAGGCTTATCAGAACATGAGCAAACAAGAAACGGCGGCGTCCAAGTAAATAAAGGCGGTGTAAGAAAGCCCAGTACGCAGGACACGTAGACCTCCCCACCACCCACCCGGGAGGGAAAAAGGAATCAAGGGAAGGAACCAGAGGGAACAGCAAGAGGGAAAAAAGGAGACAAACACACAAACAAGACACCAGGGAGAGAGAAAAAGAGGAAAAGGAGAAAAAAAAACAAAAAAAAAAAACCCACAAACACAGGGACGGAGGTCCCACCCGGCACCCATCAGCTTGAGTCGGGAAAAGCACTATGGAGCGCCACAGGCGTCATGTACCAGTGGGTAAGGAGTTTGTAGGAAGTCTCCTGCGCCTTTGTTTGTCTGGAGCACTTGTGGGTCAGAAGAAAGATCTTGTCCCAATCCGACTGGTCCAGCGTAATGCGCAACATCTGTTCCCAGAGACTTTGAAAACGTAATGGCTCGGCTCTCGGGTGCTGAAGTATGAGTTGGTAAAGTAGGGAAACACCATGTGCCGGGAGTTCAGATCTGGTGCACAGTGATTCAAAACGAGTAGGAACCCTAGCGGGTGAGCCGGACCCCAGGAGGGATGAGAAATAACTGGAGAGTTGACAGTACTGAAAGCGTTCCAGGAGGGAAGGCCCCGAGTCGCCGCATATGTCCGTCAGGGAGCGCAGACGATGTCCAGCAAGAAACCTAGAGAGCGGGACGTACTCCGACAAGGCCGTCCGCAAGTAAGGGCCCGGGGCCTGTCCCGGGGGAAAATCAGGGTTGTTCCGCAGTGGCAGCAGTGGTGATGGGTAGGACGTCAGGCTCAAGTTAACATGGAGAGAATGCAGGACTCGTAACGACGCGGATATCAAGGGGTGAGCCCGAGCAAGGTCCCGGGAGTGATGCCGCTGCAGCCACGGGAGGTGACCAACAGGGATGCCCAGGAGCGACGACTCCGTAGCTATCCACAATTTGTGCAAGGGACCAAGTGCCCACTCCAGGACCCTCAAAAGATGGCAGGCGTGATAGTAAGTCCGGGGACACGGCAGGCCCATCCCCCCACAGGACTTGGGGAGGATTAACGTAGAGAATCTATTCCTGGGCCTCCTTTTAGCCCACACAAAGCGAAGGAACATGGTCTTGAGAGAAGCAAAAAATGACGGGGGTAGCTGAATGGGGATTGTCTGAAGCAGGTAAAGAATCCTAGGCATCACATTCATCTTCAGGGCACCAATCCGCCCAAACCAGGACAAATACTGCGGGGACCAGCGGGACAGATCACGTTGCAGGGTAGCCAATAGTGGAGGAAAGTTGCTGGCATACATACGAGACAAGTCACTTGTGAGCCAGATGCCCAAATACTTCAGTTGACCGGTAGCCCACTTGAAGGGAAAAGTAGACATCAACCCGCCGACCTCAGACTGTGGCAGGGAAACATTGAGTATCTCCGACTTGGTAGAATTAATCTTAAAGTTCGAGAGCACCCCATAGAGCCGAAACTCCTTAATGATGTTAGGAAGAGAAACCCTCGGAGCAGTCACGGCAAAAAGCAAGTCGTCCGCATAGCCAAGCACCTTATGATGCGTTCCCCCCAGCAACAGACCCCTGATATCCGGATTCTGTCTAATGGCCTCTAAAAATGGTTCAAGGGACAAGATAAACAGGAGAGGGGAGAGGGGGCAACCCTGCCTAGTGCCATTAGTGATAGGGAAAGGATCCGTCAGGGCCCCATTAACCCTAATCCTAGCCGAGGGAGCAGTATATAGTGAGAGAACCCACCGACGCATGTGAGGACCAAAATTTAAGTGCTGCAAGACAGCGGCCAGGAAAGACCAATCCAGCCTGTCGAACGCCTTTTCGGCATCCTTCGACAGGAGCAGGAGAGGGGACCGAAGGTGCCCAGCTGCATGTATGATAGTCATAGCACGCATCGTATTGTCCCGGGATTCCCGCCCCCTAACAAACCCGGATTGGTCAGGGTGGACCAGGCGTGGAACCAAGGGTTGCAACCTGGTGGCTAAGATCTTGGAAAATAACTTAATATCCGCATTGAGCAGAGAAATGGGCCTATAACTACTACAAAGTTCGGGATCTTTCCCGTCCTTTGGGATCAAAGAGATGTTGGCCATCAGGGTAGAGGGGTGAAAATCTAAGCCATCAACAAGGGCATTAAAGGACTTCACTAACTGAGGGCCCAGGATATCTATCAATTTTTTATAATAAAGTAGTGGGAGGCCATCCGGACCAGGGCATTTACCGGACTTGGAATGTTTCATCGCCGTCACAAGCTCAGGCAGGGTGATGGGGGCCTCCAGCTGGTCAGAAACGTCAGAGGTGAGACGCCGTCGCAGGAACTTCTGGAGGTAAACCTTGATTTGCTCCAATTTGCGGAGCTTGGCATCCGGGGAGAGGGCCGGAGACAAGTTGTAAAGTCCCGTGTAGTACGACACAAATTCTTTCATAATGTCCTGAGGGAGACGATGAGGCGTGCCCAGAGAGGACTTGATGCGAGGAATATAAGAGAGCGTGCGTCTCTGACGTAGTGCTCGTGCCAGGTACTTTCCAGGCTTATCACCATGTTCGTAAAACAGGGCTTTCATATGCAGAAACGACTTACGGGCACGAGCGTTGAGGATGGAAGAGAGTTCTCTCCGGCATTGCAACAACAACTGGTAGTCCTCAGCAGAAGTGTCGTCCATGTGGCGCCGCTCGAGTTCAGCAATCCTCTCATAGAAGGAACGAAGCACAAGCGAGTTGGCCTTTTTCCGTTCCGCACCCATAGCAATGAAGTGGCCACGGATCACGCATTTGTGCGTCTCCCAAACAGTCAATGGCGACATCCCAGGGGTCAAATTATCTTGAAAAAAGTCTGTCAAAGTCCCTTTAATTTTGGAGAAGTTCACAGCATCGGTCAAAAGCGACTCGTTGAGCCTCCACGTCGTAAAAGCTGGGCGAGTCAAGGAGGAAGAGACGGACACAACCAGAGGAGCATGATCCGACAATGTAATCGAGCCATATCGAGCGCCAGTCAGACGAGAAAGATGATAATAGGGCAAAAAATATATAATCAATTCGCGTGTATAATTGCCGGGGAGAGGAGTAGAAACTGTAATCCCTGTCAGACGGATGAAGGGCCCTCCAGCAGTCCACCAACTGAAAGTCCCTGAGAAGCAACTTTATCCTATTCAGAACAGACGGAGCAGCACTGGAACGGCCCACGGAAACGTCCAACCTGGGGTCCACAGCAACGTTGACGTCCCCACCCAGGATAAGGACACCCTCCTGGAAAGGGCGCAAGAGCGGAGGATCTTGGAAAGGCATTTATGTTGCAGTCTGTTAGGTAAGTATACATTAGCGAATGTGTAGAGCGCCTCTCCAATAGTGCCTTTGACAAAGATGTAGCGCCCCTCCTGGTCGGAAAGCTGAGCCGTCGGCACAAAAGGCGTGAACTTGTCAAACAATATAGCAGTACCCTTGGATTTCGCTACAGGGTTATGACTAAAAAAACCCATCGGAAGTGAGCAGGTTAGGAGCAGAACTCGACCGGAAGTGGGTCTCTTGTACAAAGGCCACAGAGACCTTGTTAAACTTTAATTCACGCATAAGATTAGACCGCTTTTCCGGAATGTTAAGACCCTTCACATTGTATGACATAATTATAAGATCCCGCCGAAGAAGCGAGTGTGAGGGAGCAGAGTGGGACATCACGAAAAGAAAATAAAAGAGAAAGAAAGAAAGAGAAAAGAAAAAAAAAAAAAAAAAAGGGGGGGCGGGAAAACTGATAAGGAAACAAGGGGAAAAGAACACAGACAAAGACACACCAGACACAACACAAATAGGGTAAACCTTAACAGCCTCTAGGGCAACACTTGGACGTCCAGCCAGACAACCCGTAATAGGCGCCGTAGACCACGCCAAGGCAAAGATATGCCCAAGGCAAGGGGTCGGCGGTAGCCACCGAGAAGAACAAAAACCACCCCACTAAAACGCAAGTAGGGTGAAACAATAAAAAAGAAACCCAAAAACCCTGCGGGAGAGACAGCCGCCCCCCCGACAGATACGTGGAACAAGTAGCGCCTGTAGACAGACATGAGTAGAACCCGAGACCAAAGCAAACGGAAACGGAAACACAGAGTGTGCGGAAACTAGCCCGAGCCCCCCCCCCAGAGAGAAGGCAGCGACCCCCCTCTGCAAATGAGTGTGTGCGTGTTGGCGGGAATGCGGCGGGGACGTGTGGTGTGAGTGCGGTGCGAGTGCCGCAGGTGGCAGCGGTAAAATAAAGAGGAAAACGGACAATAAAATAAAATAATAAGCATGGACACCGGGCCATATAGCTCCAGTAGCAGAGCCCAAGGCAATGCGTGGTATGTGGGCAACAAGGCCACAGTGGTGGGAGCGTGTGGTGTAAGTGTGGTGAGAGTGCCGCAGGCGGCACCGGCAAAATAAAGAAGAAAAACGAAAACAACAAAACAAAACAAACAAAAAAAAAAAAATGATAAGTGTGGACACCGGACCACAGAGCTCCAGCGGCATAGCCGGCAGCAGCGAGCAGCACGGGAAGCCCGTAGCGGCACCAACGACCTTGCCAAAAAGGGGCAACAGTGCCACAGTGGCGTGAACGTGTGGTGTGAGTGCAGTGCGAGTGCAGTCGGCAGCGGTAAAAGAAAAAAAAAAAAGAAAGAAAAAGAAATTAAACCAATAAGTGTGTACACCGAGCCATATAGCTCCAGTAGCAGAGCCCGAGGAAATGCGTGATATGTGGGCAACAAGGCCACAGTGGTGTGAGCGTGTGGTGCTAGTGTGGGGAGAGCGCCGCAGGCGGCACCGGCAAAATAAGAAGAAAAAGGAAACCAAAATAAAATGATAAGTGTGGACACCAGACCACCGAGCTCCAGCGGCATAGCCCGCGTCAACGAGCGGCATGGGAAGCGCGCAGCGGCGCCAACGACCCCGCCAAAAAGGGCAACAGGGCCACAGTGGCGTGAATGTGTGGTGTGAGTGCGGTGCGAGTGCAGTCGGCAGCGGTAAAAGAAATAAGGGAAAGGAAAATAAATTAAAACAATAAGTGTGTACACCGAGCCATATAGCTCCAGTAGCACAGCCCAAGGCAATGTGTGATACAGAAAGTGCGGAGCGTCGCAAGAAACCCTGCATAAGTGTGTATAAAAAAAAAAAAAAAAAAAAAACAGCTCCTGAAGGGAGACGCGGTGCATGAGGGCATGTGGAGAGGAGACGCAGGAGACGCCAGGGCCACAGCGTAGAGGTGACAGGGGCCACAGTGAAGGAAGAGGGGGGGGGTGGAGCGATGACGTAACACGTTTGCGTGTAACGCTCGCGGCGATGGAGCCTAGGGCGCGAAAAGCCCTGTGAAACTGGTGGTGTACCGGGAGTAAAGCCGTACCCGAAGCCTGCAGCTGCAGCCGCAACCGCGACCGCAACCGCAACCGCGGCTGTACTCACCTACAGCCGCAAAGAGCAAGACCTGTGGCGAGGGTCCGGGGGGAGACTGAGAGGTGGATGCGAAGAGAGACCGGGGTCCGGACCGCACGAATAGAGGAGCAGCCGCATGGTGACTGAGTTGGAGCTTGATGTCTGAGCTGGCTGAGTGGTGGAGGTAACGAACTTTAAGGCTGGGAACTGTACTAAACTGAACTAAATCAAACTGTATTGAATTGAACTGATCTGAAATGAAATGGATTGAATTAAATTGAATAGATTTGATTTGAATTGAACCGAATCGAATCGAACCGAACCGAATCGAATCGAATTGAACTGAATCGAATTGAACTGAATCGAATTGAACTGAATCGAATTGAACTGAATCGAATTGAACTGAATCGAATTGAACTGAATCGAATTGTTTTTGACCTGTTTTGAACTTCATTGAAAGAAATTGGAAGAAAACAGTATTCAAACAGAACCAAATTGATATAGATACATAGAGAACATCCCATTTCAATTCAGATAAGTGGACTCTTCTTTCTATATTTTTTCTTCTGGATCTTTATTGATTCCGCTGCATTATGGGATAGAATTATTGGACAAAATTTTATGCTTTTGATTGCTATGTAAACCGATGGTGAATTTTCAGATCGGGAAAGCTAAATAACTTTTTTGAGAAATATATTTATATACTTATATTTAATAACTAGCATTACCATCATATATGAAAAAAATCTCATACTGAACAGCTCATTGACTGAATATTGCCACCTCCTCAAATTAATTATTTACTACAAAATTGTAATATCCAATCCAACTTAATCTAATATGGCGGCAAAAAAACCTATAGAAAAATCCTCTAGAAGAGATAAAAGAGACGATAAAAAAGATAAACCAGAGAAAAGGCTATCTTTCTTCTCACCACAAACTTCCAAATTGGACACAGAGAGATTGGAATTAGAGCAGACTTTAAATAGATCAAGCTCTGGAGAGGAAGATCAGCACAAAACAATGACTTCTATAGGAAATATTACCCCTTTAATTCAGGAACAACTTAAAACAGCCTTGGATTCTCAATTTGAAAGAATTAAACAAGAAATACAAATACAGTTTCAGGACTTGAGAGCTGATCTGCTATCAGTGGCTTCAAGAGTTAAGACAAATGAAGAAAAAATAGAATATTTAAGGATACAAGATCTGACACACCAAGATAATATAAAACAAAATACGTCTAATATAGAAGCACTGGAACTAAAGTTGGCAGATTTTGAAGATCGAGCGCGTCGTATGTGTTGTGGTTGTGGCCTGATTCTAACTTTAAATTATTTAATTAAGGTAATCAGGAAACCTTAATAACAACAATAAAATTTATTTAATCTATATACACTCTGTATCTTGATATACAAATGGTATATAATATGAGGTATTCCAGTCGATCATATGGTGAGAAATACTTAAATACTGTGGTGAATGGTAATTATACTTTAATGATCAGCAGAATTAAAATCACACACCAGTCTTAACAGATTGCAATAACATAACAATAATACTTAGCTTCGGTAGATGGTCAGCTTACAGAGATGATGAAGAAACCCAGCAAAACAATATCAAGTGGAACTCCGTTGGTCATAACGACTACTTGATGAAACGTTGGAAGGATTCCGGTCTATAACCCAGGGCGCTTACAAACAGGTGAAGCCCTCTGGATCCAGGCACCATCAAGCCCTGGATTGAAGTTCCCCTAGCACATGGTGTATGGTTCTTTTTAAGGTGTTTTTTTACTATAGTATTGATAGGTTGCTATGTAAATAGCAACCGTATCAATTGTAAACTAGTAACAGTTTTTTCAGTTGAAAGGTGTACAATATTTCGGTTGTAACCATGCAAACCAGAATCACTAACACATCCTATACCTACACACATGTGAATCAAAACAAAATGTGCCTCTGCCTATATGTAACTAAACAACACCAATAACACAAGAACTGGCTGTTATCACCTCAGGCTAGGATAGGTTGTATAGCAACTTTGTTGTTGTTGTTGTTGTTGGGATCCTAGGACAACTATTGACCAGTAGGTCAATAGTTCAGCCTTTATATTAAATTAATTCTACTGTCATTCTGCTGTCTATGACGTAAATCACAAATTAGGAAAATCATTTTCATAACAAACCACCTGTTGGTTTTCGTCATATAACACAAATTACAAAAAACATTCACATAGCTGCAATTGGAATAACCCAATTGGGTAGCATTATGTCCATTTGTACTTGAAGCGACACAAACAGTTCCTTCTTTAGGGATGTTCAGAATACACAGTCTCTCAGTAGGGTGTGGCACTCCCTCTTCTCTGTACCAGCCGAATCCAGTTGTGCTGGTTCATTACAAGTCTTTGAAAGTCCACGGAATACCGATAAATGGGTATCCACCTTCCTCACTGAAAGAAATGGCTCCATATATCCAACGTTCAGTGCTATTTGATATTCCTCAGTATCTCGCCAGTAAATTCATATATGTCCCATTTTAATGGCATCCCTCATTTCTTACAGTCCCCACCTAGAGGGCGAATGAATCGCATAGAAAATGAGCCATCTCAAATAAATAAAGTACCTTTACCCTTTGTGCGTTGAAAGACTGTATGTTTTCACTGAGACACGAGTGACCTGACAACCACAGGTATTTAAAATTTAGGGCACTGTGAGGCCTAATTTAACCGAATCGTAGAGGCACTCACAGTTATCATATTTCACCAATAATTTGAATTCCTTCAGCCATATCTTTAACCTTTCATTACCCTCACAGACTTGGCAGCACTGCAACCATTTGCGTTCACTCCCATCACTCTTAGGTACCTGTGCCACCAACACTGCTCCCACCATAGGTTCATTTAACCCTTTGAATTGCATGCCTTGTTTTAGGCCTCTGACCTCTGCCCACTGTGACATCTGGTGTATTTTCACACCAACAGCATTCCCTTTGCTGTTCACTTACACAGTGTATTGAAGAGACAACACAAGAGAGAAACTCGGTTTATTTATTGTATATAGTGGTGATACTCATGAAGGTGTTTGTGCACGTTTACTGAAACCTGTATATCTGGAGTGGGTTTGTGCTTCAGCCCTTGAGGGTGTTTGACAATTTGTTAATTCGCCCATGGCTTCTGGAAATTAAAAGATACTCTACACTGAAATGGTGTATTGTTATCTTGCCCAAGTTACTAGTGGTTCTCTTATCACTCTTGTCTCAGTATTAATACCCAGCTTTACAAATGGTCATCTAAGACATTGTAAACATCAACATATACATACATACATACATACATAACAGATATGAAAATACTAAGGCTTCCCATGACACTAACGTTGTGGTATCTTCTGCACCCACCCTAAAAACATTAATGTTCAACAAACTCTATAAAAATGGAGAGAGAACAAAAAAGGAGATTGAATGCTACCATTAAATTCAGAGTCGGACTACATGACTTGGCAGCATGCAATCTAAATAAAATAAAATATAAAAAGTCTGTTGCCATTCAGAAAAATCAGATTGAGGCTGTATTTTGTTTGTAACCAAAAATTAAAACAAAACAGAAATCTAGAACAGCAAAAATATATAATGCTGAAGACCAACAATAATGTTACATAATCACATCTCTCCACTGTGATCAAAATAGAAACCTCATATTGGCAACAATTCACCTAATCTATGACTTTTAAATTATTTAATCCAGCAACAAACAAAAAATATAACAATAAGTCTGTAGCTGGTAGTGCAGGCGTCCTAAACTAATAAAACAAAAATAATTTGAAATTTGGCCCACCTGACTGTACTGAACGAATTTAGAGGATTATCCTTAAGAAAAAATAAAAATAGATATTAAGGTCCTCTATTAATATTTTGAATTTGTAAATTTCCTGCAAGAAATCACACATGTTAATGTCCCGACTCCTCACAGGTTTGTCTCCTTTCTTTTTTCTTTTTCATTTAGTATCGTCTCTTTTTCTGAAAAACAAAACTTTAAACAAATAGATTGTTACAACAACAAATCTAGAAGAGATCTAGAACCCTAGTTTTCTTCTTATTTAGCTATCTTTTTGTTACTTAACATTCCTTTTATTCTGGACACTTCTGTCTTTACAGTGTCCAGTTCCTTCATATACACTGTTACTTTACATTGTAACTCATATTTCTCTTTTTCAAATCTTTCTTTCTGTGCCTTAATAAAATGGTAGGGAATCCAGGGCTTCATATAGTCTGTTCTAGCACCATTACCTATTCCCTGAGATCCCCACCTAGCAAAATTAAAACAATTCGTATCTCCCTGCCTCCAGCTACAAACCATGGGTCTTTCCTGAACATGGTGTCCTTTGGAAGAGTGAGAGTGGCAATTTCTGGCAAAATGTCCTACTTTACCACATGCAAAACATTTAAAGGCTTCCCTTTTACCTATGGGCCCTTGAAATTTATGTTGTAGCCTGCTCTGATATAACTGTCTCTGAAGCGAAGGGCTTAATACAGACACAGGCTTTGCAATAATTTTGCAGTGATTTCGGATCATTTTATGATTAGCATTACTTTGCTTCTCGTCTAACACTTTGACTGCAGCCACAACGTCATTTCTTTTATGTAGCTTTACATTTGACTTGTTACTCATAGCTGTGCAATGCATATGATCAGCCTCCCTCTTACTGCAAGTTGTAAGGCTCCTAAATGTATTTTCATTAATCTTGTTAACAACTATAGTTGTACACTTATCTTCCAGCTGTGTAACCTGTGCAGCATTGCTATGCATACATTCTTTAGTCATTAGCAACTCATCTTGCACAAATTTTAACTCATTTTCTAATTCTAACCTCTTTTGCACTTCTCTCTGCAGTGCCTGCATAATAATCCATCCTGTCTCACTCGCAGCCTTTCGCTCATTTTTACCATACACACTCAGATTCAACCTTAAAGCATGGTTCCCCAACTCTGTCCCAGTCTCAGGGTATATTGGGGCGGCATATTTAATCAACTCTTGAGCTACAGACTGCCAACAACCGAAACTAGCCCACTCAGGAATAGTTCCATACTTAGACCGTTCTTGCCTTCCCACAGCTGGTGATCTCTTTTTAAACAAAGCAAACATCTTAAACTAACACACCGTAACAACAAGCAATTATTACTGCAAAACAACAAATAATTCTCCCAACAATCAAGTGGATCCTGCCGACTACGCCAATTGTTGTGAATCCTGCCGACTACGCCAATTGTTGTGGTTGTGGCCTGATTCTAACTTTAAATTATTTAATTAAGGTAATCAGGAAACCTTAATAACAACAATAAAATTTATTTAATCTATATACACTCTGTATCTTGATATACAAATGGTATATAATATGAGGTATTCCAGTCGATCATATGGTGAGAAATACTTAAATACTGTGGTGAATGGTAATTATACTTTAATGATCAGCAGAATTAAAATCACACACCAGTCTTAACAGATTGCAATAACATAACAATAATACTTAGCTTCGGTAGATGGTCAGCTTACAGAGATGATGAAGAAACCCAGCAAAACAATATCAAGTGGAACTCCGTTGGTCATAACGACTACTTGATGAAACGTTGGAAGGATTCCGGTCTATAACCCAGGGCGCTTACAAACAGGTGAAGCCCTCTGGATCCAGGCACCATCAAGCCCTGGATTGAAGTTCCCCTAGCACATGGTGTATGGTTCTTTTTAAGGTGTTTTTTTACTATAGTATTGATAGGTTGCTATGTAAATAGCAACCGTATCAATTGTAAACTAGTAACAGTTTTTTCAGTTGAAAGGTGTACAATATTTCGGTTGTAACCATGCAAACCAGAATCACTAACACATCCTATACCTACACACATGTGAATCAAAACAAAATGTGCCTCTGCCTATATGTAACTAAACAACACCAATAACACAAGAACTGGCTGTTATCACCTCAGGCTAGGATAGGTTGTATAGCAACTTTGTTGTTGTTGTTGTTGTTGGGATCCTAGGACAACTATTGACCAGTAGGTCAATAGTTCAGCCTTTATATTAAATTAATTCTACTGTCATTCTGCTGTCTATGACGTAAATCACAAATTAGGAAAATCATTTTCATAACAGTATGAATCTGAGAATAAGAGGAATACCTGATTCTCTTACAAATGATGATTTAGATCGTTTCCTCAAAGATCTCTTTTTAAAAATGGGGGTCACCCAAGAAGGTCATACCCCTTTATGGGAACGATACCATAGAGCTATAAAGGCTGCAAATTTACCGTCAGATCTACCTCGTGACGTCTTGATTCGTTATACAAATGTCCAAATACGAGATAAAATCCTAAAATTATCTAGGGAAAGGCCATTATCTGAGCCCTACCAGAAAATTAAAATATTACCAGATTTATCTTACTTTACACGATCAAAGAGACGGCAATATGCTCATTTAACGGAGGTACTAAGGAGAAATATAATTCGCTATAAGTGGCTATATCCGGTAAAAATTTCTCTAACATATGAACAAAAAGTGTGGACTTTCGATACACCTGAAAATTTGGATAAATGGCTACAGGGAAAAAAAATCCAATAATCAAAGAAGACATGAAGAAAAGAAGAAGAAAATATAGTATAAAGAAAATTCCGGACTATTATGAACAAATTTTTTCCTTTTTTTTTTTTTTTTTCTCAATTTTTTCATTATGAACATCTTTATGCAGCATATATGGTACCCCGAATACTACGTTCATAAAGTAATCTGCATTTTGACTGTGTAACACGCATATGGGTACAGTGGAAAATGTATTTTGACTGGTAGATTTTGGATGTATTTTGGTTCACAATGAAATTACACATATGTATTTAGGTTACCTATAGCGTACGAAAACAGTTGTTATATGTAAAATAGAACTTAATATAGACGTGCCTTGGTATAAGATTTAAATCTATTAATGCCTAATATGGAGTATTATTAGTTCATATGAGCAGTCGAATCCTATTAATTTTTTTCTCATAATATAAAAAGCACCAAGCTATTTGCTCACACGAACGTAGGTTTCTTAATCACAGATGACTTTGTCCCTTCCTTTTTTTTTTTTTTTTTTTTTTTCACAGATGGTTAAGGGTTTTCACCCTACGCACTTCATACGGCAGCAAATACTATGTCTATAAAGCAATTTGCACCTTGATTGTGTAACTTGTACATGGGTATAGCGAAAAATGCATTATGATTGGTAGATTTTTGATGTGTTCTGGCACACAAGGATAACCACACATATGAATTATACAATTATTCTAGTCTTGATGTTCGAATAATTGGAATTTTAATAAAGACAGGAGGCGAATATTTGCTTAACACTTCCTTTACTTCTCACCATAGCAGCAAAGGATAAAAATAGTGAACCAATCACAAAACAGAAACAATATCATATATAGCTGACAGGAATCCCTCTATCTTCCTCTTTCTGCAGCCGCGAACAAATGGAACAGGAACGTAAGAAATGTCAACGGAACATCCATCAATCTCTGATGAAGAAAACGCATCTAACCATCCATAGGAGGCGAAACTTAAACTGCAAAAAAGAAGAAAAATTCGTGACAGCAAACATATATGATACATATGCTATGTATAAAACGTAATGCTAGAAAATATTATAATGCAATCCAAAATAGGAAAATATCAATAAATTATATATACCACATTTGACATATATCCTAGAAAATAAACAAAACCAAGGGAGGGAGGGAGGGAAATATTCGCCTCCTGTCTTTATTAAAATTCCAATTATTCGAACATCAAGACTAGAATAATTGTATAATTTTAAGGCAAGACAGGAGGCTCATATTTGCAATTTTAACGCCTAGACACCAACGACTGAACTGCCGAATCCACAGGCTTAAAATAAAACTCACGAAAAGTCGAAGCTCGTGACCAATCAGCCGCCCTGAGAATGTCTGACAAAGAACCTCCTGAACTAAAAGCGGAAGAAGCTGCCGCTCCTCTAACCGAATGTGCACCAAAATGACTAGCAATACCAGCCAAAGATAAAAGCCAACGGATCCACCTAGCCAAAGTAGGATTAGAAACCGGACGAAAAGGTTTGGAGTAAGACAACAGGAGTTGAGAGTTAGATGCCGAACGATGAACAGCCGTAAGAGCCAGGTAAGTGCGAAGACATCTCGCAACACAGATCTTAGGATCAACTGCCAGGTATGGGTAAGAAATGGACGAAGAAAACGTTTTAGTACGTTTCCTCAAATGAAATTCAACACATTCAGGAGAAAAAACAATGGAATCAGCATCTAAAGCACCAACATCAGCAACTCTACGAAAGGAGAGAAGGCATAAAAGCAAGGTAAGTTTAGCGGATAATTGTCTCAAAGAAAGAGAATCATTATCCGGCCAATTGCGTAAGAAATTTAGAATGATAGAAACATCCCAAAATGATTCGTAACGAGGAGCAGGGGGTCTACTTAAACGAATGCCTTTAAGTAAACGACATACCAATGGATCCCTACCAATAGGTCCGTCTGAAGAACCAACATGAGAACCTGAAATTGCAGAGCGAAAAACATTAATAGAACGATATGCCTTACCCGAAGAAAATAATTCAGCTAAAAAATTTAATAAGTAATTCACAGGGGCTGTATGAGGATCAACTTGTTGTCCCACACACCAAGAGGACCAGGATTTCCAAGCCGCCCGATAGGACTTGTGAGTGCCAGGTGCCCATGAAGCTCGGAGTAAATCCTGAGCTTCCTGCGATAAACCTGAGCCTGAGGAAGATTCCCCGACACCGTCCAAGCAACCAGCGATAATCGACCTTCTAACAGAAGAGGATGGAATCAACCCTCCGAATCCGTCAGAAGAGAGGGAAACACCGGGATTGCCAAAGGATCCTGAACGGACAGCTCCAGCAGAGCTGGAAACCACGGCTGAGATTGCCAAAGAGGAGTTACCAAAACAATTGTCACTTGCAAGGCAAGAATCCGTTGGATGACCCTGGGAATAAGAGCGAACGGAGGGAATGCATAAGCCCCCATGACCGGCCAATCTTGAAGAAATGCATCCGTCGCCAGAGCTTCTGGATCCGGGAGCCAGCTGAAAAACTGTTGAATTTGGCAATTTGTCCTGGAGGCAAAAAGATCCAATGTCAACGGACCCCTGCGACTGTTGATGCGTAGAAAAATTTTTCGATTTAGTGTCCAGTCGCTGGCGTCTCTCCAATGTCTGGAGAACCAATCCGCCATCTGATTCTCTATTCCCGGAACATATTCCGCTAGAAGAGAAATGTTGCGGTCGAAACAAAACTGATAAATGTCTCTGGTCAGGTCTGCAAGATGCCTTGACTTGGTGCCCCCCAAACGGTTGATATAGCGGACCGCTGAAAAATTGTCCATCCGCAACAGAAGGCAGCAATTGGAACAATCCTTGGCTAGGCTGCGAATAGCAAAAGAGCCTGCAATGAGTTCCAGGCAGTTGATGTGAAGAGAACGTTCCTCTAGAGACCAAACGCCTCCCGTGGCCTCTAGAGAAGAAACTGCTCCCCATCCTATCATGCTGGCATCTGATTCCAGGATGAAATCCGGGCGAGATCCGAAGATGGCCCTGCCGTTCCAAGCCTGCATGTGAGCAAGCCACCATTGCAGCTCCTGACGGACATCCACCGTGAGACGTACTATTTGATCGTAAGATGGGTAACGTCTCAAGTAACTGGCTTTGAGTCTTTGCAAAGCTCTGTAATAGAGAGGACCTGGGAAAATGGCCTGGATGGAAGAAGAGAGAAGTCCCACGACTCTCGCCAATTTTCGCAGAGGGCACGACTGCATGCGCAATAAGCGTCGAATCTCTTTCTTGATAGCCGAAATCTTCGATGTTGGGAGACGAAGAACTGCTTCCACGGAATCTATTTCGAAACCTAAAAATTTTATCGTCTGAGTTGGAGACAACTCTGACTTTGGAACGTTTACCAAAAAACCTAGATGATGAAACGTATCCATCACAAAAGACGTCTGTTCTGCCAGAAGATCCGGATCCTGAGAAAATAGTAAGATGTCGTCCAGGTAAATGATAGATCTTATCCCTCTGGAGCGAAAGAAAGCCATGACTGGACGAAGGAGCTTGGTAAAGCACCAAGGGGCTGAACTGAGACCGAAAGGGAGACAACGGAATTGCCAAAGCTGGAGACCCCAATAAAATTGAAGAAATTTTCGATAATCCGGATGCGTATAGAGAGATAAGCATCTTTGAGGTCCAGCCTCGTGAACCAATCGCCTTTCTTCATGAGATCCCGAAGGAGATGAATACCTTCCATCTTGAAATGGTGGTACCTGACATATTGGTTTAGAGCACGTAAATTGATGACAGGACGAAGATCCCCTGTTTTCTTTTTTACCAAAAATATCGAACTTACGAACACTGGGGCACCGCATGCTCTCTCTATTGCACCTTTCTCTAGAAGAGAAGATAACTCTACGTCTATTAAATCTGCGGCCCTGGACGCCCTGAATACGGGACGGAATAAACGCTGTACTGGTGGAACAACAAACTCTATGCAATACCCCTGGACCGTATGGAGGATCCAAGGGTCTGAAGTAATTAATTCCCAATTGTGGGAAAAATTGGAGATCCGACCAGCCACCTGTGGAAGGGAAGAATGATAAACATGAAAAGGACTTACCTGCATTGTAGCGACCTCTGGAAAATGCTGGAGCTCCTCTGCCACGGAAAAGGCCTCGACCCGTGGCGGATCTGGAACGAGTGGCACCCCGGAACGTAGATTGCATCTGGTTGGGATAAAACCGTGGACCTGGTTGGCTATAACGGCTGGAGATCCGGCCCCTAAATCGTCCAGCCCTGGACAAAAAACGCTGATCTGTCTGGAAAACCTTTCTCATGGAAGTTTTGGCTTTAGACCAAGACGACATCACGGAGACATGGCGATTGAGCTCCTTAACAAAGGAGTCGCCAAACAGTAAACCATTAGCTGTAGGACCTAATTCCTTAGATCCTAGCTCAATCAAGCGGGCATCCATGCGCAGCAAAGCTGCCTTTCTGCGCTCTGTGGATATTGCGACATTGGTATTGCCTAGCAGGCATATGACTCTGAAAGCCCAATCACGCACCAATTTAGGATCAAGAATTGAATCTTGCAAATAAGCTCTATCAGCCAAAGACAGGATTTGCGTGATAGGCCCAACTATATCCAATAGCTTGTCTTGAGCCGATTTGAGCCCCTGGTCTAATCCCTTGCGGGGATCACGTTTATTATTTGACAGGATAGTGACCACATTTGGATCAAATTCCGGTGTCATAGCCACTTTCCCCGGTAGCACCGGGCGAGGGCATTCTGCCCGCAATTTGTTACGCACCTCTTTTTCCAGAGGGTGGCGCAACCATTTATGTAAATATTGAGCAATGTGCTCAGGCGGGGCCCATTCAGTAGCCCTAGGATGGCGCATAACAGTGGGGTCGAAAAGCGCCTCTCCGGAAGGGTCTAAAACCGGAGTGTCAATAGTTGGAATAGATTGGGATACCGTGGCCTCAATATGTTTTAAAGACTGGCGTGGCTCATCTACCATGGACTCACGAACGAATCGTGAGTGTTCGCCTCTGGACGTAGCCAGAATAATAGAGTCTTGAGAATCATCTGATGACGTGGCATGCCACTCATCTAATAGTTGTAAAACACCGTCTGGCCTATCTGAGGCCAAAGATACACGACCTGACTCCATGTGAGCGTGTTTAACACGCTTGGCAGGGGCTTTACCCTTACCTGCAGACACACTTTTACCTTTCCAAGGTCGTTTGCGTGATAAAGATTCATCTGACTGATCAGAGTCATAAGTATTCACCTCTTGCAGAGGAATGTCAGGAACGGGGTCTACAGTTTGACTAGAACCCCCGGGCTGAGCAGCAGGTTGTGACATTTGTTTTGTCATTTTTGCCATAAGAACTTCCATAGAGGAAGCAAATTTAGATTCCAACCAAGACATAAGAAACTCCTGGGAAGGATTAGGTTCCTCAGCCATAACGATAGTTAAAGAAAAAATAACGTAAAGATGTAAATATATAGTAAAATATAGCTATACAGGGATTCAGCCTGTATAAAACAAAGCAAACGTATATAATGTTTTTTTGTTTTTTTTTGTTTTTTTTTATATATTAAATGTAAAGAAACACGGTCTCACCGTGAATAAAACAAAGAAAATTCGGAAGGAATCCGAAAAACAGAACTGCCAATATCTTCAAAACCCCAGCAGGTAGAAGGATTAAACAGCAACCTGACAAAAGCTGCTGCGTAACGTAACTGCCACTACGCGGGAAAGTACCTGCACAGTAGCCGAGAAAAAACTAAAATGGCCGCGAAGTCTCGCGAGAAGAAGCTGCCCTAAGAAGGGAAAACAACACTAAAACATCCAAAATGGCCGCCGCGACCGAAACGCCGGTGAAGAAAAGAAAAAACGGAAGCCAAACTTGCGAAAAACGCCACAGAAGAACAGCCGAGAGACTGATCAAAGTAAGTAATCAAATTAGACAAAACGAAGCAGATAAACCGAAAAACCGCAGCTAAGAAAAAAACGGAAGAATAAAAAAGACAGTAGAAATGCCGCCAATATATTACCGAAAACGGAAAATATCCGCAGCCCAGAAAAATAAATAAAGAAATCGGAACGAAAGAAAAATCCGAATAAAAACCAAATAATCCATAATCACTAAAACAAATAAATCACACAGAAACAATAAAATAAGAACAGAAATATCCAAAAAAAGATATACACGGAATAAATACAAACATATATATACACCTAGGACATAAATATACCAATAAATATACCTAGGAAAAGAAAATCAATTGCAATATAAAAGTCACCAGACAAATATAATGAAATGAGCTGACCTGAGGTGAGCAGCAAAGAAAGAGGAAGATAGAGGGATTCCTGTCAGCTATATATGATATTGTTTCTGTTTTGTGATTGGTTCACTATTTTTATCCTTTGCTGCTATGGTGAGAAGTAAAGGAAGTGTTAAGCAAATATGAGCCTCCTGTCTTGCCTTAAAATTTATGGTATTTGTTCCATATGGAAATAGTTGCAACACGAAAAATAGAACATTAATATGTGCTCAGACATAGGATTTAAATTGATCGGCGCGTATTATGGAGTATCATTAGTGTGTATGAGCAGTCGAATCCTATTAACTCTTATTCTTTTTCTATAATATAAAATCAACCCTTTTTTTTTTTTTTTTTTTTTTTTTAGATATAATTAATTGTTGAAGCACATGCTATTAGTCTACATGAATAGAGGTTTCTTAATCACAGTTGACCCTGTCCCTTTTTTCTTATTGATATTATTATGATGGGCCTCTACGTACTTTATAGGGCAGCTAATATTGTTATAATGGAAAATGCACTTTGACTGGGTAAAAGGCACATGGATATACTTTAACCCCTTAAGGACCGGGCTCATTTTTCGTTTTCTACCCTGTGGGACCGAGGCTGTTTTGACACTTTTGTGGTGCTTGTGTTCAGGTGTAATTTTCTCCTCACCCATTTAGTGTACCCACATAAGTTATATATTGTTTTTTTCAGGACAAGATGGGCTTTCTTCAGATACCATTATTTTGATCGTATCATCTTATTTACTATAAAAAAAATAAAAAAAACATGGTGAAAAATTGAAAAAAAAGACATTTTATGACTTTTATTTGAAAAATCTTTTACTCACCTAAAAAAGCAAGTAAAAAAACTAGCTAAATAGATTCTACTACTTGTCCTGAGTTTAGAGATACCCAATGTTTTTATGTTTTTTTGCTGTTTTTTGTACGTTATAGGGCAATAAGTACAAGCAGCGTTTTATGATTTCCAAATCTTTTTAAACAAATCTGGTCAGTCTGCCTACATCTCCTCTTTGGAACATCTTTGAAGCCGGTTAACTCAATTTAACCCATTCAAACCATATATTTTTGAAAACTAGATACCCCAGGGTATTCCAAATGCTGTTATTTTAACCCTTTCCATGCACCAATTATACAACTACACTTTGTCAAACTTTGTAATAGTAATTTTTTTTATTTTTTTTCCACACAAATTGTACTTTAGTTATAGATATACAGGTTCTGGTATATGTCAATATCAAACAACACCCCAATGTGTGTTCAGGAACATCTCCTGAGTACAGCGATACCCCACATGCATGGGTTTGTCAGATTGTTTGGCTGGTAAAAGGCTACTTTTGGGGCATGCGTAATTCAGGTGGTCATTTGGTCATTCTGCCTCCATCTCCTCTTTGGAATATCTTTTAAGCCGGTTAACTCAATTTAACCCATTCAAACCATATATTTTGGAAAACTAGACAACCCAGGGTATTCCAAATGCTGTTATTTTAACCCTTTCCATGCACCAATTATAGAACTACACTTTGTCAAACTTTGTAATAGTAATTTTTTTCACACAAATTGTACTTTAGTTATAGATATACAGGTTCTGGTATATGTCACTGTCAAACAACCCCCCAATATGTGTTCAGGAACATCTCCTGAGTGCAGTGATACCCGACATGCATGGGTTTGTCGGGTTGTTTCAGATTTAAAATGCCACATTTGGGAAGTGCGCTTTTTTTCTCCATTTTGGTCAGTCTGTACCTATGCCCTATCTGTGAGCTAGGCCACTCCAATTTACCCCATCAGCCATTTTTTTTATATATTAGACACCCCTTGGGTATTTGAAGTGCTTTTATTTTAACTCTTTGAGATTTTTGAGAAATTTTAGCACTTGCTCAAAATAATAAACTTTATTTTTTTATTTTTTTTATTTTTTTAATACTTTTTTTATATTTTTTTTACACATTTTGCTGGTACTGGATGGTTCATCTAGTGACATCACTGCATAATTATTTTTAAATGTTAGCACATTTTTTTTTTATTTTTCCATTTTTTTTTTTATTTTTTTTTGAATATTTTACTAATCACATAGTGATTAGAAAGCTGGGCTCCATTGACTTGCATGGTTGAATGCAGTACCTGTATTCAACCAGCAAGTGGAGCCAGTTCTCTAGAGGGTCTGGAGACCATCTAGCAAACTTTTTCTTGTTTGTTTTTTTTACAGAGCGGCGGCCATCTTACTTGATGGCGAAGATCACCGGCAGCTGCGGCTGTGACCGCTCTCCGGAGCGGTCACAGCCCACCTAAAGGTAAGTGTTTGGTGTCGCTGGATGCCTCCTGATCGAGGCATTCCAGCGACACCATTTAAGTTTAGGAGGCGATCGTTGATCGCCTCCTAAACGCTTTTAAAACGGGCGTCCGCCGCCATACAATGTATGGCGGCTGTTGACGCCCCGGGGAGGGGCCAGACATGGCCCCCGATGCCGATCTCGGCCTTGCTGAATGCCTCGACATCGAGGCATTGCAGCAAGGCCGTTTAAGCGAAGAAAGTGATCCTTGATCACTTTCTAAGCTTATTTAACTTTTTGACGGTTCAGGACCGTCAAAGGTCATTTAGTGACCTTCTTGTCATGACGGTCCTGAACCGGCAAAGGTCGCGAAGGGGTTAAAAGATATGTGGATTGGTATAGACATGATCAATTGTTGGAGCACTAAGCTATTTGCTTACACGAACGTAGGTTTCTTTATCACAGATGACTTTGTCTCTCTCTCTTTTAGTTTAGTAATTTTAATATGATGGGCTTATATACACTTTATAGGGCTGCTATTATTGAGTCATAACGGAAAATGCACTTCGATTGTGTAAAAGGCACATGGATATACTTTAAAATGCATCTGGATTGGTATAGATCTAATTAATCGTTGAAGCACTAAGCTATTTCATATCGTTGAAGCACTAAGCTATTTCATATATCAATCATAGATGACTTTGTTTCTTTTTATTAATTTTATTATGATGGGCCTTTATGTATTTTATAGGGCAGCTAATATTAAGCCATAACGGAAAATGCACTTTGACTTACTTTAAAATGTATTTGAATGGGTAGATTCTTGATTGATTCCTCATGTCTACAATGCATGAAAATAGTTGTAATAAGTAAAATAGCACACAACATACACATGTTTAGGTATAGGACTTAAATTTATTTATGCTTTCTATGGAATAATATTAATCCGTATGCAGAGCCGAATTTCATTATTTTTGAAGCCTTTAATATATAAAATTCACCTTATTTAATTTAGATATGATTAATGAAACATCAAGTTGTTTGCTCACATACATGGAATTTTTTTATTTTTTTTATTTTTTTTCTCTTCTTCTTTTTGCGCCGATAACAGGAATTTATCTTAAATAAGAATAGTGTCCCTAGACTCCGAATGCCATCGTGTTGATGGCAACAATTATTCGCAGTAAAAGTAGGGGGAGATATTGCGAATACAAGTGGGGACATCAGGGGATGTCTCACTTATTGTGTTGTCTTTATTTAAGTGTTAAATGTTTATTGTGTGGATTCATATTAATGTTTTGTGATATACCGATAGTATTGGACTCATTCGGGGTTACCTAAGACCTTAGCTTCTATAGATATGTTAAGATTTGCTACAATAAACACTCAAGGCCTTAATTCTGTCCATAAAAAAGCTATAGTCTTGCAGAGACTTTGGAAAGAAAAGATAAACGTTTGTTTTCTCCAGGAAACCCATTGGCGGCTTCTTGACAAAACTGATATTTCTAATCAAAGATTTCCCTTTTCTATAAAAGCATCATTGAAAGCAAATAAAAAAAGAGGCGTGGCTATTTTATTCTCTAACAGACTAGACCTGAAACTTAAACATGTAGAAATCGATCCGGAGGGAAGATTTATAATAGCAATAGTAGAAATTAACAATTTGCTTTTTACTCTACTAAATGTATATGCCCCAAATCGTTCTCCAGTTAGGTATCTCATTAAGCTATTAGAGAAAGTTCTAAAAGTAAAACAAGGTTTTTTTTTATGGATGGGTGATTTTAATTGCGTTTTAGATCCCCACCTAGATAAAATGTCTCCAAAGGGCCCCATTAAAGATCAAAGCCTTTTTTCACAAGCTTTAAGATTACAATCTATATTAAAAAAACATGCTCTATATGATATCTGGCGAATTTCTCACACGACTGATAGAGATTTTACATGCTTTTCTAAATCCCACTGCGCATACTCCCGTATTGATTTAATATTGGGGGACAGTAATTTAGCTTTCAAAGCAAAAAATATAAAAATCCATGAAATAACATGGTCAGACCACAACATGGTATCAATGGATTTAGATGAAAGTAGGGAAAAATTCAGAGCAGAATGGAGATTAAACTCTAATTTATTGAAAAAAGAGATTGATATTGAATACATAAAGAAGACAACGGAATACTTTTTCATGGAGAATGACTTAGATGGTACATCAGCTTTGAATGTATGGTGTGCTTATAAGGCGGTCATTACGGGGCATTTTATTAAACTCGGTGCTTATGCAAAAAAAAAAATAGATGCTAAATTATCCGACCTATATATAACTCTGTTTCAGTTAAATATGCTAAATAAACAGAACCCCACTAAATATAATGCAGACAGAATTAAAGAAACAAAAGATAAGATAAACTCCCAATTATTAGAAAATACTAATAAAGCCCTGATGAGCTTGAACTCAAGGAGATATTATAAAGGGAACAGGGCAGACAAAATGCTGACTAACCAATTAAAGAAAAGAAGGGAGGACAAAATGATATCTAAAATTATATTCAAAGGGAAAACTTTTTTAGCACCTAACGAAATAGGACAGGCCTTTAGTCAATTCTATGCAGACTTATATAATTTATCTAATACAGCTACAGAAATTGAGTTAAATAAATATTTTCAGGAAAGATCATTCCCTAAGCTTCTCAATCAGTCTATAGACAGTCTAAATGGAAGAATCACTTTAGAAGAAGTACATAGGGAAATCCAGTGAAGGAAGAGCTACGGCAAGCCCAAACAGAACACATATACCTGAGATAGAATGGGGCGAGAGAGCATATACCGTAATGCACCCACACATTCACATAGCCATATAGAGAGTCCCAAATACATAACCAGGGCCCGGCAAATGCGGCAGACGGAGCACCACAGTCTCAACCGAACAGCACGGAGACCGCCAGCGAAGGGAGGAGGAGGAGGTCCACCAGAGCCCAAATCCCCCACCCAAACAACCGGAACCCCCCCAAGTCGTCAATGGCCGGTAGGTGAGACAGGCATCCTGGGAAACTCCAGCAGCGAGGGACACAGGCCAAGTGATGACGATAGAGTACCAGGCCCAGCCATCCAGCACCCCCACCCAAGCAACAGGAGCCCCTCCTCAAAATAAATAAATAAAGAAATAAATGTAAAAAAAAAAAAAAAAAAGCCACAGGGGCCTCACGGCAGACCGCACACCAGGGTCCGCCCGGACCCGGAGAGGGGCCACCGTAAACGGAGACAGCGATGCGATGGCATGAGGGGAGGGCCAGCCAAGAACCACGAAGAACCCCGTGCGGCCGCTACTCCTCACTCTCCCTCACCCGAACAGCCGGACCGGCCCAGTCAGGATGCGCGGAAGCAGGATCAGGCCGCCGAAGACGAGAGGTGCGTGGGGGGCCTCGAGCCCTCTGGCGCAGGGGACCTCCGGTCGGGCCATCCTCAGTATGCAGAGCAGGTAAGGTCCAATCGACTATGTCGAGCTCGGGCAGGCGTAGGTCCTCCAAAAAGGCAGGCAATTCGTGCGGAAAGCGAAGCACCTTGACGGCGTTATCAACACGTACCTTGAGGCAAAAGGGGAAACCCCAACTGTAGCGGAGGCCTCGGCGTCGAAGTTCAGCCGTTAAAGGCCGCAGGCAACGTCGCGTCTGGAGGGTGATGTCCGAGAGGTCCGGAAAGAAGGAGATCTCACGGCCGCGGTAGGCCCAGGTACCTACTTCCCTGGCCTTGCGCAGGATGTCCTCTTTAAGTTGGAAGGGCACTATCCGGCAGATGATATCCCTCGGAGGAGCAGAAGCCGGGCCCCGCGGCCGCAAAGCCCTGTGAGCCCTATCCATCTCTATAGGAGATCCGTCAGGCCGATTCAGCAAGCCATTGAAAATGCAGGTGAGCATGGCAAACACGTCTTCAGGCTCCGATGAGGGGGACTCTGGGACACCTCTGATCCTCACGTTGTGCCTACGGCCCCGATTATCGAGGTCCTCCAGGCGTCGCCTGTAATCAGCCAAAAGTTCCGTGTGGTGAGCAGAGACTTGGGTCACCCGGGAAATACGCGTGGTCTGCTGGGCAAGGTCTCGTTCCTGCTGAGCAACACGTTGGTCAAGGCCTGCCAAATCCGCGCCCAGCGTGGCAACCTCCTCCTTCACAGCCTGTCGCAGCTCCACAATCAGCTGGCCAAAGTCAGCCCTCCACGGAGCAGAGGAAAAAAGCTGCCGGACCGCGTCGCTCTCCACGGGAGTAGCAGGTGGGTCATGCGGGGAGGGCACATCTCGGGCCTGATCTCCTACCTCCACAGAACTCGAGGGAGAGGAGGCCCCAGAGGCCTCAGGATCGTGCGAGGCCAGGTCCCTCGGCATCTGGAAATAGTCTCTCAGGGACGAGGATGCTCCCCTCCCTCGATCCCCCGGGGTCTTAGGGTCGCGTTCCACCTTCTTATTCCTACCCATGGCACAGGATGGTCTCGGATCGTGCAAATAATGTCGGGGGGAAGACGGAGCTCAGCTCTCACACAGCCATCTTCCCTGGTGGTCAGCCACGCCCCCCCTGCACTTCTATTATTATTATAATTATTATTATTTGTGGTCAGGGATTACCGAATCGGTACCATAGTGTAAGTAGCTTACTCACCAACATCAACTACCTGGATCCTGGGACAAAGGGTACGGGGCGTAACTGGCGACCCCTTGTTCCTGTCTCCTCGTACAGGTTCAAAATACTTCAGGTCAGAAGGGCCCTTCTTAAACTATTTTGAACCGGCGCGGGGAGACAGGAGCATATTGGGGTCACGTGACCCTGCAGTGAAACCGAAGCTGCCCGCGCAGTGTGCAAGCAGCCGAATAGCAAGCTGCAGGAGCGGTGAGAATGTGTGTGTGAGCATGGAGGTGTAATTGTGTGTGTCAGCTGGATGTGTAATTGTGTGTGTGAGATCAGGTATGTGTGTGTAAGCATGGATGTGTAATTTTGTGTGTGAGCATGGATGTGTAATTTTGTGTGCGTATGGGTGTGTAACTGTGTGTGTATGCGTGGATGTGTAATTGTGTGTTAGCATGTATGTGTAGGTGTGTGAGCATGTATGTGTAAGTGAGTGAAATGGAGTGTGTGTTAGAATAAATTATGTATGTGTGTTTTAGTGAGTATGAGTAAGTGTGTGTTTACATATGTGTGCCAAAGTGTATGGTGGAAGGGGGGTCAAGGGGCAAAGAAGGCACAGACAAGTTGCAAAGTTGGGGGGGGGGCAATTTTCGCACCAGGACTCTGTGGTTTCTAGTTATTCCCCTGTGTGTGACCCTGCACAGTACAGATATTGGGTAGTTTGGAGTGCATTTACAAGTGTTTAGGCTGTGACATACACAGTTAAAATACAATGCTGCCTGTGCACAGTGTAATGACAGATCTGAATTTGATGAGACAGGACTGTCTTGGGAAATTTGGGACTGTAGGAAGGTATAAAGTAGCTGAGTAAATAGGAGTATCGTACATTATGATACCATGAAGAAAGCTCAGTGTGCTGCACAATGGTGAAAACCTAGGTGGTGATAAACCTAGGTGCAATTGGTGAGGGGGCAAGCCTGTTCAGAGGACTAACCCTTACGGTGTAAAGGAAGTAGAAGGTAGTGGCAGAATGATGTAACGTCCTAGGAGGTCTGGATTAGAGGGGGTTAAATATAAGTATATACTGTATTTAGACATGCACACATTTATTATATATGATATATCGAAGAAAGGTCAATTTGTTACATTGTAGCATAAATGTAGGTGTTGGTAAACCTAGGTGTGGTTGGAGAGGTGACAAGGCTGTTTAGAGGCTAAAAATAAATAAAGCAAGAGACTACTGTAACTGTTTTCCAGTAACTCCGTGCAGGCACACTAACGATTGGCCCCGCCCCTTTCATTATGAATCCTCCCCCCTGCCTCCAGTGATGTCAATGAAGGCAGAGAGTCGTTCAAAGATTCGGATCTTACAGGGATCCGAATCTTTGAACGACTCTCTGCCTTCATTGGGATTCTAATCATTCAGAGAATATCACCATACTGTTATAAATAATACAATTAATAATCACTGCCCCCAGGATTTACATTCCCCTTTACCTGCAACTGCACCTTTAGCTAACTTTATTAAATTAATTAAATTAGCCCTCACCATTAAATTAACCCTAAACACCCCATCAACCATGTCTGCCCCTAAAATTAACCCTTAACACCCCATCAACCATGACTGCCCCTAAAATTAACCCTTAACACCCCATTAAGCATAACTGCCCCCAAATTAACCCTAAACACCCCATTAAGCATAACTGCCCCTAAATTAACACTAAAGACCCCATTAAGCATAACTGCCCCTAAATTAACCCTAAACACCCCGTTAAGCATAACTGCCCCCAAATTAACCTTAAACACCCCATTAAGCATAACTGCCCCCAAATTAACACTAAAGACCCCATTAAGCATAACTGCCCCCAAATTAACCCTAAACACCCCATTAAGCATAACTGCCCCCAAA
The DNA here is from genome assembly GCF_027358695.1 of Spea bombifrons. NCBI lineage: Eukaryota > Metazoa > Chordata > Amphibia > Anura > Pelobatidae > Spea > Spea bombifrons. The sequence goes on along the minus strand of NC_071096.1, from coordinate 21,491,340 downwards.
TTAACCCTAGACACCTAATTAAGCATAAATGCCCCTAAATTAACACTAAATACCCCATTAAGCATAACTGCCACCAAATTAACCCTAAACACCTCATTAAGCATAACTGCCCCTAAATTAACACTAAAGACCCCATTAAGCATAACTGCCCCTAAATTATCCCTAAACACCCCATTAAGCATAACTGCCCCTAAATTAACACTAAAGACCCCATCAACCATACCAATTTATTAGGTAATTTATTAGGAGTACATGCAATTAATTTAGGGGCAGTTATGGTTAATGGAGTATTTAGGGTTAATTTCAGGGGCCGTTATGGTTAATGGGGTCTTTAGGGTTAATTTCAGGGGCCGTTATGGTTAATGGGATCTTTACGGTTAATTTCAGGGGCAGTTATGGTTGATGGGGTATAAGGGTTAATTTTATGCTGATGACTGAGGGTTAATTTAATTAAGTTAACTGTAGGTGCAGTTATAGGTAAAGGGGGGCAAACTCAGGGGAATCTAAATCCTGGGGGCAGTGTGAACATTATTAATATATTTATTTATAAAAGTATGGTATCAGTAATATTCTCTGAATGATTCGAATCCCTGTAAGATTCGAATCATTTGAATCATTCGACTCTTCGGATCATTCGACTCTTCGGATCATTCGACTCTTCGGATCATTCGACTCTTTGAACGACTCTCTGACTCTATGAGTCATCGTTCCTCTGTGAATTAATGAGCTGTAACCTGACCCCAGAGTCTGTGTCTGAGTGCTCTGCAGATGACTCACACCTCTAGGATCAGGTTACAGCTGCATGATTCACAGACTGAACCGCTACAAATGAATCGTTCAGTCTACTGAACCGATTCATCCGGATCACTAAAAAGAACCGGATCAAATGAACGATTCGTTCATGATCCGGACATCACTAGAAGAGGGCAAGGGTGAAGCCATGCTCTTTGGCTCTGCAGAAAGAAAGTGTGTTCCTACTGTTTTTTTTGATTATCCACTTCTGCTGGGACATTGAAATAAAAGCAAGGGAGGTCTAATGCACTGCAAGTACAAGAGTTTTATGTTCAGCTCCCTGCAGATTCTGGAACTTTCTGCAGTAGTGTGAATGAGTTTTCACTAGTGATGGGAAGTTCGGATCATTAAAGTGAATCGGATCATTTCGATTCGTTCACTGAAATGATCCGATTCATGATCCGGATCTTCGGATCACTCAATGTGTCTGCACGGAGTTACTGTTTTCCAGTAACTCCGTGCAGGCACACTAACGATTGGCCCCGCCCCTTTCATTATGAATCCTCCCCCCTGCCTCCAGTGATGTCAATGAAGGCAGAGAGTCGTTCAAAGATTCGGATCTTACAGGGATCCGAATCTTACAGTGATCCGGATCACTGTAAGATCCGGATCATTGTAAGATCCGGATCATTGTAAGATCCGGATCATTGTAAGATCCGGATCTTTGAACGACTCTCTGCCTTCATTGGCATTCTAATCATTCAGAGAATGTCACCATACTGTTATAAATAAATACATTAATAATCACTGCCCCCAGGATTTACATTCCCCTTTACCTGCAACTGCACCTTAAGCTATGACTGCCCTAAAATTGACCCTTAACACCCCATCAACCATGACTGCCCCTAAAATTAACCCTTAACACCCCATTAACCATAACTGCCCCCAAATTAACCCTAAACACCCCATTAAGCATAACTGCCCCCAAATTAACCCTAAACACCTCATTTAGCATAAATGCCCCTAAATTAACACTAAAGACCCCATTAAGCATAACTGCCCCCAAATTAACCCTAAACACCTCATTAAGCATAACTGCCCCTAAATTAACACTAAAGACCCATTAAGCATAACTGCCCCCAAATTAACCCTAAACACCTCATTAAGCATAACTGCCCCTAAATTAACACTAAAGACCCCATTAAGCATAACTGCCCCCAAATTAACACTAAAGACCCCATCAACCATACCAATTTATAAGGTAATTTATCTGGAGTACATGCAATTAATTTAGGGGCAGTTATGGTTAATGGAGTATTTAGGGTTAATTTCAGGGGCCGTTATGGTTAATGGGGTCTTTAGGGTTAATTTCAGGGGCCGTTATGGTTAATGGGATCTTTACGGTTAATTTCAGGGGCAGTTATGGTTGATGGGGTATAAGGGTTAATTTTATGCTGATGACTGAGGGTTAATTTAATTAATTTAATAAAGTTAACTGTAGGTGCAGTTATAGGTAAAGGGGGGCAAACTCAGGGGAATCTAAATCCTGGGGGCAGTGTGAACATTATTAATTTATTTATAAAAGTATGGTATCAGTAATATTCTCTGAATGATTCGAATCTCTGTAAGATTCGGATCCTTGTAAGATCCGGATCCCTGTAAGATTCGAATCATTCGACTCTTCGGTTCATTCGACTCTTCGGTTCATTCGACTCTTCGGTTCATTCGACTCTTCGGTTCATTCGACTCTTCGGTTCATTCGACTCTTCGGATCATTCGACTCTTTGAACGACTCTCTGACTCTATGAGTCATCGTTCCTGTGAGAATTAATGAGCTGTAACCTGACCCCAGAGTGCTCTGCAGATGACTCACAGCTCTAGGATCAGGTTACAGCTGCATGATGATTCACAGACTGAACCGCTACAAACGAATCGTTCAGTCTAGTGAACCGACTCATCCGGATCACTAAAAAGAACCGGATCAAATGAACGATTCGTTCATGATCCGGACATCACTAGTTTTCACAGCCTGTCAGCAAAAGGAAGAGAAAGGATTGCTATCCTGCTCCTGCCCTATATTTTGCTAGACTTCTGGATCTTTCTGGTAAGGTGCACTCACAGGCTTGTCAAGAAGAGGGGGAATCTGCACCTAGCCAGTTTTTCCTTGTTTGTTAGAAGTGGAGATATCTACAGTTACAGGTGTCATTCAAAGGTACCATCTTCAGAGATTGCTTCAGTCTTTTTCCTCATTGTATCTGGGTAGCGCTACCAACATCTAAGGGCCCCAACGTTGTGCACATAAATTACCTGCAGGTACCCATGAGTTTACAACTGTTTAGACATAGTTTTTTCATGTTATTAAGGGAAGTTTATTGGCTGCATTCCTATATCACTTCCTATCTCATACGATTAGAATTAATGCTAGGGAAGTTGTTTGAGAAGGCTGTTATCACATGAGATCAGTTTGATGAATACCGGAGGAGGCAAATCCTAAGAGGAACTTTACCAAATGATCCAAATGATTGTTGGATTATGCTGAAACAATGAAAGAAGCCAAAATAATACATAAACAATTTGACCACATCCTAAAACATCAGGAAGGCATCGCGAAATCATCATCACATGAAACCCAGAAAACACCTAAGGCAAAATTACCAACAGGTATATTAAACAGGGAAGAAACCATAGTTCAAACCTCTAAAAAGAGTTTTCAAATCTCTCCTCAGCCAAAATTTTAATGTTTTAGCTGTGGGCAAGCGGGACATATCTCGACCAAATGTCCCTTGAAGGAGTCTCTTTTTGCAGAGGGCTTAGTTGTTGACCACGGCCCTGCATGTTGCAGACGCTTGAAGAATAGATGGTTTGGGAAAGGAAGGAAGAAGTTCTCTGGTGACCACTTAGCTGGGAATCCTAGAGTAGGGCCAAAATCCCTTGTATCTCTTATGATTGAAGGCATTCATTTTTTTGCCCTCCTCGACACTGGATCTCAAGTTACAATAGTCTTCCAGTCCTTCTATGAGGAGCATCTAAGCCATTTACCAATGTTACCAGCCAAGGATGTGAAATTGTGGGGGCTGGGTTCTCAGACTTACCCCGTCGAGGGTGTAATTAAAGTACAGATTGTGATCCCTCAATTGGACACTGGGAAAGAATGCCCTATGATAGTGGAGGCTTTGGTGTGCCCAAATCGCAATCTTCCTGGGAACCATCATATTGGGGACTAATACTCAGATGGTGAGAGATGTGTTTCAAGTTTACTTGAAGGAAATGGGAAATTCCTGCTTAAACAAATTGAATGAACTAGAACCAGATCTGAGGCAAGAGTATCATTGACTAGCCCTTGAAGCCGGAACAGGTCAGTTCCATTATTGGGGACCAACGCCTGTTGACCTTCAACCTGGGGACATGAAATCCATTACTGCTGTTGCAGTTTTACGGGGAGGAATGCTATCCGGGGAGTGTCAGTTTTGTCTTGAGTCTCTTCCTGAAGAGGATTCAACTAAAGGCTGGACTATCATGCCCGAGGTAAAAGACTGGAGAAGAAAAAAAATTGATGTGTTTGCAGTAACCATTCACAATCGGTCACCAACTGGTGTACGCATAGAACATTGCCAGAAGCTGGGAGTAATCCATCCTTTGGAAGAAATAAGGCCCATTTTAACTCTGACAGTTGGATTGAGCCAAGATTCTCTTCAAGAGTTGAAATTCGATTTAGAAGGTACCAGTCTACCTGCAGAATGGAAAGATAGACTACAAAGGGCCCTTCAGGCTAGGGAAGAAGTTTTCTCTAAAGGGGATATGGATGTAGGATGTGCCATGATTGCCCAGCATGCCATTCGGCTAAATGATTCTACCCCATTTAGAGAGAGATCTCGAAGGATAGCTCCTCGAGACATTGAGGATGTAAGAGATATCCTTCATGAGATGAAGGAAGCAGGGATCATCCAAGAAGCCCATATGCATCACCTATAGTAGTGGTCAGAAAGAAAAATTGTCTTTGTATCGATTACCGTACACTGAACAAGAGAACTATTCCTGATCAATATACCTTGCCAGGAATAGACAATCTTTTGAATGCCTTGAATGGCAGCTGGTGGTTCAGTGTCTTAGACCTACGCTCTCGATACTATCAGGTCCCTATGAAGGTGGAGGATCAAGAAAAAAAGCTTTTATTTGCCCTTTAGGATTCTTCCAATTTACTCGCATGCCTCAAGGCATTACCGTAGCTCCCGCAACTTTTCAGCGATTGATGGAGAGAACACTAGGAGATATGAGCCCTAGGGAATGTCTAGTATATCTGGATGATATAATTGTGTTTGGAAGAACCCCTGAAGAGCATGAGAAACAACTATTAAAAGCAGTGGATCGTCTACAAAGGGAATGCCTGAAGTTGTCTCTTGATAAGTGTAAATTTGCCCAGACTTCTGTGACATATGTTGGGCACATTGTATCAGCAGATGGTGTTGCCACAGACCCAGCCAAAGTAGAAGCGGTTGTCAACTGGCCTAGGCCCAACAACATTGAAGAATTGCCTTTCTTCTTGGAAGCCTGAAGCCTCCATGACCTCCTGAAAGGGGACTCTAGGAAGGGAGCGCAAAGGACTGCTCACTCCAAGGAACCTATCGGAGTCAAATGGACTCTGGATTGTGAAGAGGCTTTCCAACTGCTCAAGAGAAAGATGACTGAAGCACCTGCTTATGCTGATCCCAATATGTCATATATTCTCCATGTAGATGCAAGTTTTTAAGGACTAGGAGGGGTTCTCCATCAGGCATACCCTGAAGGCCTAAGGCCAGTAGCACATATTAGTCAGAGTCTTACTGGAAGTGAAAAGAACTACCCAGTACACAAGTTGGAGTTTCTTGCTCTGAAATGGGCTATTGTGGACAAATTGCATGATTATTTGTATGGTGCCCAGTAGGGCTGCAACTAACGATTATTTTAATAATCGATTAGTTGGCCGATAATTTTTTCGATTAATCGGAAAAAAAATGCAAAGTTATTTTATTTCAAATAATGTAATAAAAAACTTACAATTTACACTTTCATCTCTTTATCACAATGGCATTTCTCTATTCACCTTCTTATTTTACTGACATAATAATAAAAGCTACAAGAACCCAAACACAGTGTTTCTCAAACATATTTAATAAAAACTATGAGAAAAAAGCCATGTTTATATTTTCTTTTACTTACCAAACTGCCCCTAGTTATGCACATCTGACCCCCAGCTTGCCACTCTGCCCCCAGATATGCCTTATACTCCATATATGCCAGTGATATGCAACTGAGACCCCTGATATACGTTTTATCCCCCGATATGCCTTATGTCCCCTGATATGCCTAATATCAATATGTTTTATACCCCCTGTATGCCACTGTGCCCCCTGATATACCTTATAACTTCCAATATGCCACTCGCCCGCATTTATGCCTTATACCTCCCTATATGCCACTGTGCACCCTGATATGCCAATCCGCTCCCATAAATGCCCTGCACCACCCTGAAATTAATTCTACTCCCTGATTCACCACTCTGCCTCCCCTAGATATGCCATTCTGAAATTCATTATACCCCCCATACACCACTCTACCTCCCCCTATACACCACTCTAACTCCCCCAGATATGCCACTCTGCTACCCTGAAATTCATTATACCACCCCATACACCACTATAACTCACCCATACACCACTCTGCCTCCTCCCCCTCCCATACACCACTCTGCCTCCTCCCCCTCCCATACACCACTCTGCCTCCTCCCCCTCCCATACACCACACTGCCTGCTCCCCCTCCCATACATCACTCTTCCTCCTCCCCCCTCCCATACACCACTCTTCCTCCTCCCCCTCCCATATACCACTCTACCTCTCTCCCCCCTCCCATATACCACTCTGCCTCTCTTCCCCTCTCATACACCACTCTGCCTCCTCCCCCTCCCATACACCGCTCTGCCTCTCTCCCGACTCCCTGGTGTTTTGTGAACCTCCATTGCTGACAGGCACTTTCACTGCAGCTTCATAGAAGCCCCAGCGGAAGTGAAGGGGAGTAGCGGAGGTTGTCTGTGCACATCGTGCAGGCCCCCACCAGCTGACAGAGAGGATGATCCTCTGCAGGAGACCTCGATTCTCTGTCAGCCGGTGGGGGTCTGCACGATGTACACAGACAGGCTCCGTTACTCCCCTTCACTTCCGCTGGGGCTTCTACATCATGTGATGCTGCCGCTGCATCGTAGGAGCCTCAGCGGAAGTGGAGGGGAGAGACGGAAGTTGTCTGTGCGCATCGCACAGACACCCACTGGCTGACAGTGAGGGGAATCCAGGTCCCCTGCAGCGTTGTGGGGGATCTGGATTCTAGTGTTATAATCCGATCTCTGTTTGAGGTCGGATTATATAAGGAGAGGAGTTTTTCAGAGCATTTGCTCTGAAAAAAAACTCTTTTATATAATCGATAAAAATCGATTTGACTAATCGATAATGAAAATCGTTGTCAACGATTTTCATTATCGATTATTATCAATTTTATCGATTAGTTGTTGCAGCCCTCGTGCCTGGTTTGAAGTGAGGACAGACAATAACCCTCTCACCTACATTTTAACCACAGCTAAGTTGGATGCCACAGGACACCGGTGTCTAGCAGCCCTATCTAACTATGATTTTTCTTTAAAATACAAGCCAGGCCCTAAAATATGGGAGCAGATGCTCTATCTAGGAGGTCTATATTACCTGTTACCAAAGACGAGGAGTGGGGTTGAGATTCCAGGACCAGGAGTCAGAGCCCTATGTCAGACCTCTATTGTGGAAGATGGATGGGTCAATTTTTCTGAGTTAAGATGTATTGATTCTCTTAGTTACACACCCAAGGCAATTCCTGAAGCCATGTGCCTTCCAATTACTATCCCTGAATGGTCTGTTATCATCTTACATGAGAAAAAGCAAGCTCAATCTCAAGACCCAGTAATCGGCCATCTCATAAAAGCTGTGGAGAAGCAGGATTTCAAGTATCTGAAGATATTGCCTGTCAAACTACAAACTAGACTTGGGCACCAGGGGACTCTTCGTGTTCGTCTTCGTGCTCGTTCCTGTCTTCTTTTCGGGCAAATATTCGTGGACATTCTTCGTGCTCGTTTCAACTTCGTTTTCTCCCGGCTGCGTAGCAGGGGTAAATACGGGGTTAAGAACACATCGGAGCAGCAGCAGATGCGTTCGCGCCGTGAAGGTACGTGTGTGCGACTCTATTGGTCGCCGGAAGGGGGCTGGTCTGGCATCAACAAATGACTTGCAGAACTACAGAATGCCCCCTGCCGAAACGACCAATAGAGTTGCACACACGTACCTTCATGGTGCTATCCGAGGTGTACAGGAACTTGGCCCTCAGTTTCGGGCAATGTGTATTACATTGCCCGAAACTGAGGGCCAAGTTCCTCCGAGCAGTTGTCATGTCTGAGACCTAGACAAATGCTCCAAGGAACTTGGCCTCCTTTTTATCATACAGTCACACATCCATAGATGTTTAATAAAATAATAGGGATTATTTTACATTTTTTAAACGATTTTAGACCACTTTTAAATGTATGCCTAACATTTGCTACCTATTTACAATGGCATACTTTGCAACAACCCAACTTTTACTGGACAGGACTGGAAAAAAGCAGGACTGTCCACAAAAATAGCTTAGAGTTAATGTATGGTTATGTTTAAGATTATTAGCAGTGCACTGTTTTGGTTAAAGATGTATTATGTCTAAATAATAACTGAATTTTAATTTTAATGGGTGTTAAAAAAACAAAAATAGGGGTTTATTTAATTTTATTTTAAAGTTATATTTATTATTATTTACTTTATTATATTTATTTAATGTTGTAGTGCTACCCTACCCAGCTATACCTACGTGCACTAGCATACCTAGTTTAGCTAAATTTGATGGGACAGGACAGGAAAAAAGCAGGACTGTCCCTGAAAAAGTTGGGTCTGTTGGCAGGTATGTGGATGGAAACAGAGCCGGCCTTAGGTGTTCTGGCGCCCTGTGCGGACTACTCCTCTGGCACCCCCCCATCCCAAAAAAAGAAAGGAATAAAAACTTGTAACAAAACCCCAATCACTATATACTACGCCAAACATTGATGTGGTGTAGGCCTACCACTTCATTGTCTGGCTTAGTAGTAGGGATGCACCGAAACGAATTCTGGACTGAAACCGAAAGTGCAGCATTTACCTGTCCAAAACCGAATATGACCCCCCCCCCACACCATAAAGAAATCTAACACTTTTATTTAAAGTAAGTAACACACCAAAATAGGACAAAACAATTAAATAACAATATTATATATATATATATATATTGTAACTGAACGTCCTTTGAAACACAAGGAGTTAGTCAGAGATCTTCCAGAGTCACTTGACTTCTAGGGTAAAAAACCAATTCCAGATCCAGATAGAATTTAAATATTTATTTTCTTCAAATCAAAACACGCCAAACAAACAAAATAAATCCAGCAGCTCTCCTGGCTGACAATAAGAAGAGAGTAAATTGAACCAAGCTGGGCTTTTTAAACCCTCCTGATTAGACCAGGTGAGCTATACTTGGTCACCTGTAAATCCTGGTCTGGATTTTAAAAGCTGTTGGAGCACCAGCCCACCCTGCTCTTCTGGATACTCCACCCCAGGGACCCATTACACAATTTACAAGTCACTTCCTATATTGTAGTTTTTTATTGTGCTTTAATATTCCCTGGGGCTTTAATTTTACACATAAGGACACACAAAATTAGCCAAAGTAGGGCGTATATACCGCCCATCCACTACTGTACCGGCCTTTCTGTCACAATATATGTATATATATATATATATATATATATATATATGATTAACAGCAATCACATTCCTATCATGCCCAGGCATACCCAGATTCCAGGATGTACTCGCAGACTTGGCATGATAGGAGTATGATTGCCCTATCTACCCCTTCTCACTCCCTTCTGCCCTATCTACCCCTTCTCACTCCCTTTTCCCTATCTACCCCCTTTCCCCTGCCTCACTCCCTTCTCCCTATCTACCCCCTCCTAACTATCTACCCTTTCCCTCTTTGAAGTTCACTTACCTTTCAGGAGTCCTGCGGTGGGGGTGCAAGGCCTCTGCCTCCCAGCTCTGCCACTGTATGGAACAGTATAGAGTGATGGGAGTTATGATGTACTTTTAGAGCATAATTAGATCATGAAAAAGACATTGGAAATGGTACAGCATAACACCCATCACTCTCACACACTTACCAATCCACACATATACTAATCCACACATATACCAATCCACACATACACCAATCCACACGTATACCAATCCACACACATACCAATCCACACACACGTTAATGCTAGTGAGTGTAGAAGTGAACGCCAGGGCAAATAACAGGAGGAAAGGTCCTTGTGATTTGTGAATTGTACGTGTGTGTGTTATGTGTGTTATGTCACTGTGTTATATGTGTTATGTTTGGTGGGTTGTGTATCAGACGGAAAAAATGAAATGCGTATACCAATCCACACGTATACCAATCCACACACATACCAATCCACATGTATACCAATTCACACGTATACCAACCCACACGTATACCAATCCACACGTATACCAATCCACACACATACCAATCCACACACATACCAATCCACACATATACACTAATCCACACATATACACTAATCCACACATATATACTAATCCACACACATACTAATCCACACGTATACCAATCCACACGTATACCAATCCACACGTACACTAATCCACACATATACCAATCCACACATATACAAATCCACACATATACCAATCCACACATATATACCAATTCACACATATATACCAATCCACACATATATACCAATCCACACATATATACCAATCCACACACATATATACCAATCCACACACATATATACCAATCCACACACATATATACCTATCCACACATATACACCAATCCACACATATACTCATGCACACATATACCAATCCACACATACTAATCCACACATACCAATCCACTCTCACTGAATGCTTTCCTACCTTTCCTCTTTTCTCCTTACAGCTTCTTTTCCTCCTCTTCGCTCCTCTTCTTCAGTTCTTCTGTCCTCTCTGTCTTCTTCCGGGTCAGAGGGCACGGACAGCGGTGGGCGCGGCTTCAGTGCTGTGCGCCGGGATCTGACAACAAACCCCGGCGCACAGCAGCTGTTGCCACGCGGATTACAAGGGAGCGATATCGGAGGTCTTTAACAGACCTACGGCTCCCTTGAGCGATTTTAAGCCGGGTTCAAGGGAGATCATGTTAAAGACCTCCGATATCGCTCCCTTGTAATCCGCGCGGCAACAGCTGCTGTGCGCCGGGGCACCCGGCACCCCTCCAGAGACCCCCCGTCTCTGGAGGGGTGCCGGGTGCCCCCCTGATGAGCGCACCCGGTGCGGACCGCCCCCCCGCTAGGTACACTACTGGCGGCAGCGGACCCTGCGGCGGCGGCGGACCCCACGGCGGCACCCCCTGGAGTGTGGCGCCCTGTGCGGTCGCACACCCCAAAGGCCGGCCCTGGGTGGAAAATGTTATAGGGTGAAGTGTGAGTTATAGCGTTAATGCTAGTGAGTGTAGAAGTGAAGGCCAGGGCAAATAACAGGAGGAAAGGTCCTTGTGATTTGTGAATTGTACGTGTGTGTGTGTTATGTGTGTTATGTCACTGTGTTATATGTGTTATGTTTGGTGGGTTGTGTATCAGACGGAAAAAATGAAATGGAAATGGAAAAGGAAATGGAAAAGGCGAATGAGTGGACAATTGGCGACCCACTCACCTGTTTCACCCCAGGGCAAAGCATCCAAACACTGTCAGTCCTTGACGTTTGGCAGCGGACTTCCAGAGCTCAGACACTAGGCCCTAGCGTAAGCTGCCTACTCCGGCGGAGGTAGCAGGCGTTGCCACACCGCAAACAGACGCAGTCCGGGGGAGAAGCTACCCTTACCATTAGGGACATTTTGGGCATGACTCTACCCAGGAAGCGAACTGGCACAGAAGAGACGCTGGCACCACCACCACCAGCATTGAAAAATGGAAAAGGCGAATGAGTGGGCAATTGGCGACCCACTCACCTGTTTCACCCCAGAGCAAAGCATCCAAACACTGTCAGTCCTTGACGTTTGGGAGTGGACTTCCAGAGCTCAGACACTAGGCCCTAGCGTAAGCTGGCTACTCCGGCGGAGGTAGCAGGCGTTGCCACACCACAAACAGAGGCAGCCAGGGGGGAGAAACTACCCTTACCATTAGGGACATTTTGGGCATGACACTAGCCAGGAAGCGAACTGGCAGAGAAGAGACGCTGGCACCACCACCAGCAGCATTGGGAAAGGTGAATGAGTGGGCAATTGGCGACCCACTCACCTGTTTCACCCGAGAGCAAGCATCCAAAGACTGTCAGTCCTAGACGTTTGGCAGCGGACTTACAGAACTCAGACACTAGGCCCTAGCGTAAATTGGCTACACTGGCGGAAGTAGCAGACGTTGCTACACCGCAAACACGTGCAACCAGGAGCAGAAAGAAAATTAACTTTCCAAGCTAAGAGCTGGGTAACCCAACTTGGGGAGATTGAATTTAAGAAAGGCATTCTGCTCAGATGAGGTGCCATGCGTGAGCGCTGTGGACTCAGTATGTTTCCAGTCATAGAAAACACGCGCTCACTTTGAACAGTGGTTGGTGGATAGTAGCTGCTGCGCAACCCATGAGAGTGCAGGCCACACGTTCTTCTTTTCATCCCAGTAGCTAAGAGGATCAACATTAGGCGCAGAAGGAACTTCACAGATGTAAAGTTTGAACATTTCAGCAGCACTACTCTCATTTCTGCTGCTAGCTCTGTCAGATGGTCCAACTATACTCCCAAATGCCTCTTCCCAAAACGCAGCTGCTCCACTCAGCTGTATTGTGCTGCTTGTGACACTGCTGCTAATGCTGCTAGGAGTAGCAGACAACATCATCTCTTCCTCCTCCTGCACCTCTCCCTCCTCGGACAGCATTCCCATTTTACGCTGCCAGTCACCCACCTTTTGAACCAATTGCTCCCGGTAGCTACTGAGAACATTGAATTTCATTGAATTTTGACCTCTTGGAGTGGAATGCCACAAATTGTTCCAGGGTGGGCTGGACATGCAGTGCTCCAACCTGCCTTGGTCTCTGGCTGCCAGACAGAAAATTGTGCACTAGTCATTTGTACACTGCTTCCTGAGGAATCTGATTCCTGACCACTCATCTCCTCTACTTCCTCTCGCTCATAGTCTAGTGCTTCATTAGCCAGATCAAATGGAATTCCTGCTAGGCTGTAGCTAAGACTGATATCGTGACTAGTAGTAGTGCAAGCAGGAAGAACAGACTCTGCACTTGGCCTCTCAGTCTCAGGCTCCTCTGCTACCTCGCTAGGTGGAGTTCCACTATGTGTAGCCCTCTCTCTAACTGTCTTTACAAAAATATTGTAAGTACTTGGTGGCTTGCTAGAGGTACTAGGAGGACATGATGTGGCGGTACCGGTGGGAACAGTAGGCGCAGCACTAGTGGTGGTAGAGGTGGTAGAGGTGGTGGTGGTGGTTTTCCCTACCAAGGAATGAGATCGCTTTGGTTTGGGAAAACCCCTCTGAGTCTTGCTGCTAATTTGGCTCTGCTTGGTACCTTGCATGCTGCTTGTGGATGGGGAAGATGCTGCTTGGGGCAAAAGGCACTTCTTTTTACTTACTGGGCTAGTAGAAGTACTAGTTGTGCTACCCTTTAACTTTGAACGTGCCTCTGGTGCTTTAGGCTTTCCGTAAAAAAACATAGAGCTTGAGTTGTGTGTGTAGTGTAGTGTTTAAAACTATAAAAAAAAAAGAAAAAAAAGAAAGAAAAAAAAATTAAAGACAAAAAAATTAGAGGAAGTACTCTGCAGTGCTACTGCTGAAAAAGTAAAACTATGCACAACTGCACTGTGCTGTTGTGTGCAATCTGCCAAAGTGCTCAAGTTATTTAAATTATTAACTCAAGATTAACTATTTATATTAACTAGCAGTATTTTTTTTTGAATTTGAATTTACACAGGCCTAAGAGCCTAGCCTAGTAGCTAAGCTAGCCTATGCTAAAGCTATATTCCTAATGTTGCCTCTGTATAAATCAATGGTAAGGCCGCACCTTGAATATTCTGTGCAATTTTGGGCACCTATTCTAAAGAAGGATATCATAGCACTAGAAAGGGTGCAGAGGCGGGCTACGAAATTAATAAAAGGAATGGAGCACTATAGTTATGAAGAAAGGTTAACTAATTTAAATCTGTTTAGTTTAGAGAAACGTCGCCTCAGAGGGGATATGATAGCATTATATAAATATATTCGGGGCCAATAAAAATCATTGTGTGGAAATCTGTTCATAAACAGGACTATGCATAGGACACGTGGTCATGCGTTCAGACTGGAAGAAAGGAGATTTAGACTAAAGCAGAGGAAAGGGTTTTTTACAGTAAGGACAATAAGGATGTGGAATTCTCTGCCTGCAGAGGTAGTTTTATCGGAGTCTGTACAGACGTTTAAACTGCAACTGGATGGATACCTGGAAAAAACATAATATTCAGGGATATAATCTGTAATTATGGGGAAACAGCTTATTGATCCAAGGAGAAATCTGACTGCCATTTTGGAGTCAAGAAGGAATTTTTTCCCTGGTTAGTGCAAAATTGGAAAATTGGAAATTGCCTTCTTTTGGATCAACAGCAACAAATTAACAGATATAGGAAAGGCTGAACTTGATGGACGCATGTCTTTTTTCAGCCTATATAACTATGTAACTATGTAAGTTCACTTCACTGATGGACTGAGGTGCGCAAAACAAATGACATAAAATTAAATATTATTAATTAAGAAAAATTGACTTGGTCTCTTGCTGTTGCTAAAACAAAGCACAAACTAAAGAGCTACAGCATCAGTACTAATAAGATTATCTGAACTATAAGCTAGTAGTAATTATTAATTTTATTTATAGCTAGTTAATTATTAAGCTAGCTAAAATGAATTATATAATATTACTGATTTTAGATTAGACACTAGTAGATGTCTTGCATGTCTACAGTACACTCTACACTAGTATACTGACTATAACTATAGTATATATATATGACTGACAAATATATACCGTATTTGCTCGATTATAAGACGAGGTTTTTTTCAGAGCAAATGCTCTGAAAAATACCCCTCGTCTTCTAATCGGGGTCTTCTTCTAATCAGACCTCAAATAGAGGTCTGATTAGGAGACTAAGATCCAGATCCCCCGCACCGCTGCAGGGGACCTGGATCCTCCTGTCCCCCCCCCACCCACACATTTACCGGTGCTTCCTGCTGTATTGCCGGGGCAGCGGATTGACGTCTAAGCGATTCGCGTAGACAACGTCCGCTGCAGCCGGAAGGAGGTGTGGCTAGCAGCGGGGGTTGTCTGCGTCCGTCTCGTAGACCTTCCCCGACTGTCAGAGATCAGAGCTCCCCGCACCGGTGCGGGGAACTCTGATCTCTGACAGCCAGGGAAAGTATACGCGACGGACGCATACAAACCCCCGCTGCCAACTCCACCTCCTTTCGGCTGCAGCGGAAGGCGACGTCAACCCGCTGCCCCGGCTGAAAGCACCGGTAAGAGAGGGGTGAGAGAGGGGTGAGAGAGAGAGTGTGTGTGCGTGCGTGTGTGTTAGTTAAATGGGGGTATAGGGTGTGTGTGTGTTTTAAATGGGGGCATAGGGCATTTCTGGAGTGGCGTTAAGGGGGCATTTAAGCACTCTGCCTCCTGAAATGCCTTATACCTCCCTATATGACACTCTGCCCCATAATATGCCTTTTAACCCCCTAAATGCCAGAGTGGCATATAGGGGTATAAGGCATTTCTGGAGGCAGAGTGCTCTATACAATGCCTTTTAACTCCCTTAATGCCACTCTGCCTCCTGAAATGCCTTATACCTCCCTATATGCCACTCTGCCCCATAATATGCATTTTAACCCCCTAAATGCCAGAATGGGATATAGGGGTATAAGGCATTTCTGGAGGCAGAGTGGCACATAGGGGATCAAAAGGCATACCATGGGGCACAGTGGCATATAGAGGGTTAAAAGGCATATCATGGGCCACAGTGCCATATTGGAGTGGCAAGCCTGGAGGCAGATGTGTGTAACTGGGGGACAGGTTGGAAAATACAAGAAATAAAAACAAAAAAAAATATTTTTCTCAATCATAGCTTTTATTAAAAAAATAGTTTACATGAATTAACATTTACTGGTAAAACTTTTTTCCTTTGGGGTCGTCTTATATTCAGGCTTTTTCTTTTTTCCTAAGTTAATATTCAGATTTTGGGGGGTCGTCTTATAATCAGGGTCATCTTATAATCGAGCAAATACGGTATATCATTTTATAATGTATTAAATTATTATAATCAGCTTGCTCTTGTGACGCTAAGGTTCTCGTCCAATGCCTGTGCTGCTGTTTTTTTTAATTCTGAAACCGCCTTTATAAGACCAGAGCTTGCCTGAGAGATCCATTAATTTTTCGCTGTGACTGCTTTGGCAACACTGCTGTGCTGCATCCGAGCGTTACAGCGAGAGATAGTTCTGTGTGAGACTGGTAAGCCTCAGCCTGTCATTTCTCACAGTGTACTCTTCTTCACTTCAGTTCTACTGAATTAATAATTTTATTAATTTAGTCATTTTTTTTATTTTTTTTTCCCAGTGCTTCTGTCTGTCATCAACTGTGTAGTGCTGTTGAGTTGACTGGCACTGGGGTGCCCTTGCCTTGGGCTGGCAGTGCCTACTGCCTGCCCTGTCTTTACTTAGATAAATTAAATAATAGGATTTATAAGTAATAATTAAATAGAATATATAATAATTTAATACATTAATATTTTTCTATATACCGTATTTGCTCGATTATAAGACGAGGTTTTTTTCAGAGCAAATGCTCTGAAAAATACCCCTCGTCTTATAATCGGGGTCGTCTTCTAATCAGACCTCAAATAGAGGTCTGATTAGGAGACTAAGATCCAGATCCCCCGCACCGCTGCAGGGGACCTGGATCCTCCTGTCGTCGCCCCCCCCCCCCACACACTTACCGGTGCTTCCGGAGGTGAAGTTGGCAGCGGGGGTTTGTATGCGTCCGTCGCAAATACCTTCCCCGACTGTCAGAGATCAGAATTCCAGAGTTCCTGATCTCTGACAGCCGGGGAAGGTATTTGCGACGGACGCATACAAACCCCCGCTGCCAACTCCACCTCCTTCCGGCTGCCGCGGAATGAGACGTCAACCCGCTGCCCCGGCAATACAGCAGGAAATTGGAAGCACCGGTAAGTAAGTAAGTGTGTGTGTGTGTGTGTGTGTGTGTGTGTGTGTGTGTGTGTAGGGCATTTCTGGAATGCCTTACACCCCTATATGCCACTCTGGCACTTAGGGGGTTAAAAGGCATATTATGGGGCAGAGTGGCATATAGGGAGGTATAAGGCATTTCAGGAGGCAGAGTGGCGTTAAGGGGGCATTTAATAGTGCACTCTCTCCTGACTACAAGATCCTCGCCAAGGTACTAGCCACCAGGTTGAAGAAAGTCATCGGGCAGATCGTCCACCCCGACCAGACCTGCGGTATCCCAGGGCGCCGGATCGCGGACAGCCTGGCCCTCATCAGGGACACGATCTACTACATCAAGGACCGCAACGTCCGTGCCGCTCTGGTCACTCTAGACCAAGAGAAGACTGTCTCATGGTTTTATGGGTCAGGTACTGCGGAGGTTTGGGCTGGGGGAGATGTTCTGCTCTTACGCTAACCTGATGTACCTTGATATCCGCAGCTCGGTGCTGGTGAACGGCTGGAAGACTGACCCCTTCCCGGTCCTCTCTGGGGTCAGACAAGGCTGCCCTCTCTCACCTCTTCTTTTTGTCTGTTGTATAGAGCTCTTCGCCGAGTGCATCAGACGGAATCCAGAGATCAGAGGGATCACCGCGCCGGGCAGAGACAAGAAAGAGATAAAGTGCTCGCTCTACATGGACAACGTGATCATCTTCTGCGCGGATCGCCGGTCGGTGAGAGCGCTCGTCCAGACGTGCGAGGACTTCAGCAGAGCTTCAGGCGCAAAGGTCAACTGCGGGAAGTCGGAGACCATGCTGTTTGGGCAGTGGGACCTGACTTCTGAGCCGATCCCGTTTCCCGTCAAAACCGACTTCCTAAAGATCCTGGGAGTCTGGTTCGGCAGAGACGGCGCGGCCCTGAAAAGCTGGGAGGCGAGACTCAACAAGGTAAAGCAGAAATTTGGGCTGTGGAGCCTCAGAGACCTTACCATCGAAGGGAAAGTGCTGGTGCTGCGCAACGAGATTCTTCCCGTGCTGCAGTACGTGGCTCAGGCGTGGCCCCTGCTGGTCACCATCCACCGAGCAGTTTTCCACTTCATCTGGGGCTCCAAAATGGACAGAGTAAAGCGCGCAGTGATGTACAAGGAACCCGGCAAGGGAGGCAAAGGAGTGCCTGACATCCCTACCATGCTGAGGACCTTCTTTGTGTGCAACTGCGTGCGCAGGACTCTCAGAGACGTAGTGAAAGGCTCTGCTGGAAACTCCATGTCTCGCTTCTTCCTGCTGCCCCTATGGAGGCAGCTCAAGTGGGAAAAGTGGGACAGCTCCGTCCCTTACAATTGGACCATGCCCTGGTTCTACTCGGACGTGGGCAAATTTGTAAGGGAGCACCAACTGGAGGGAGTTAAACCAGACTTGTGGTTACCCCGTGTGATCCACAAGCTCATCAGAGCCAAAGACACTATCGAGAACATCCCAGGGCTCCCCGACGCCACAGCCAAGACTGTCTGGGCTAACGTGTCGTCGAGCAGGCTAACCAACAGGCACAAAGACATTGCATGGATGGCCATTCAGGGAGGCCTCCCCCTAAGGACATTTATGCATGCCAGGGGGCTGTGCAGATATAGACACTGCCCACAGTGCATCGTGGAGGAGGAGACTTCCCTTCACTTGTTCTGGCAGTGCCCGTTTGCACAGGCCTTATTCAGAGCCCTGGAGCTGGATCTCAAGGACTCTATCGAGAGAAAGTACCTGTCCTACCATTCGGTACTTTACGGACTTTTCCCAGGAACACACACGGAGAGCGCCATTGAGGATGCTTGGCGCCTCATGTGCTGCGTAAAGGACGCTCTATGGTTTGCCAGGAACCGCCTGGTGCTGAGGAGGGAGCAGGTCACAGTCCGTGACTGCCGCAGGCTTATCCACGGCCTGCTGAGAGACTACTCTCTCAAGGACAGTCTAGAAGCTGAAGACTAGCCCCGTTCTCCTCGGCCCCCCCCCCATTTCCCCAGGTTATGTTCTACTAAAGTGCTAACCATATGTGCCACGTCTGGGAATGTAATTGTACACTGCTTCTACTGAGCTTTCCGTAAACTGAAGTCGTACTGTAACGTGTATTGCCCTGCGCTGCGTCGCAGTACTGCTTATCGTCTATCTGTACCAATATTACTGAGCTATGTATTCCTGCTAAAACAGGTTGATGTCTGTTTTATCATAATCAGTTTTGTATAATAAACTTAAATACAAAAAAATGTGTGTACTTATTGGGTACACATAGAAGGGCTCCAAGGTGCGCATGCTGCCTGGTGCTGGAAGTGATTCCAGGGACAACAGGAGGATACATGTGGGTGATCTCTGGGAGTTACTACAGCTCTCTTGGTGAACCCGTTACATTGGCGGCAGCGGCGAGAACCTCCTTGCAAGCGTCCCTACAGGAGGACCGAGAATTTGGGAGCCCATCGGAATATCGGTGCGAGGAGATCCGGGAGTTCAGGGAAGGGATTCTCGCAGATGTGCCCTGTTACTTGCCCGACTTGTGGGCTGAGTTCGATTATTTGGTTTACCAAGAATGGTTCCTGGAGCAGGCCTACCGAGAACTCTTTGACCGTGCTCAGCAGTGTGCCCCAGTGGATCCTGTGAGTATTGTGCCCCCACCAGAAGCACAAACATCCAAGCAGAGCGCAACTGGCCTCTGCCCACTCCCTTCCCTCACCCCAGACACTTTGCCCTATTCCCCGCAATATGGCCCAGAAACTGACCAAGACCCCCCCCTGCATGTCCCAGCCAGATCCCCCAGCTGAACTGCTGGCATTGAGGCAGAGTGCTGCTGGCCTCTGCCCACCCCTTCCCCTTGTTCCCAAGCCTGACCGCAGTAACCAAGCAGGGTCCAGTCAGGCAGCCACAGAGTTGGTAGTGCCCCTGGATTTTACAAATGCAGCTGAAGCACTGCCTTCTGGGCAGAGTGCCGCTGGCCTCTACCCGCTCCCCTCTGTGACCCCAGCTCCATAGGCTTTACCCCCGCAATGTTGCTCAGAGGCAGTCCCCAGAGGTGCCGAGCAGTCAGCCCAGAACCCCATATGGAAGGGACCCCAGCCTCTCTGTTTTCTCCCCAGCTGCAGTTACACTATTTGGGGGAAGCAGAGTGCGGCTGGGTGAGCACTGGTCCTTTGTTAAATTGTTTTGGAGAGTACCAATTTGTGGCTGGCAGTGGTGGTCCGGATATACAGACTGACTTTGGAGTCAAACTGTGTGGGGTCTTATCAGACGTCAGTCTCCCCCAGAAAAAGGAGATATGTGATGGAGTGTGCGATGGAACTGTCCATCACTGGGGCCCCTGGAAAGGACTGAAAGCAAGCCTGCTACCCGCAGATTATGGACCCTGTCTCCCTGCCCTGGCGAGTGGGACTGTCGTCCTCGTCTGGGACCCGAACTCCCCAGTCTCTAAGTGCACCCCAGGACTGGATAGTGGGACAGGTGCCCTTTGCCAGCCCCCTGCATTTACAACTCTAGGAGCGACGGAGCTGTGCTCCCTGACTGAACTGGATGCAGACCCGGTTGGGGTCTGGCCCCAGTTCAGTCTTCTTTTTAAAAGGGGAGATATGTGACAGAATGACCTGTCATACAAGGCCCCAAGGTACTCAAAGATGGCTCCAGCCTGGCTGCCAAACAGGCAGGAACTCCATTGTTAAACTAATACCATTAACAGGATGGCTACCAGGGGGATATTCAGTAGCTAAAAGGGAATTAAAGGTTGGGTTGTCTACATGTACCTGTTTATCAATGTTAATGTTTGTTAATGAAGTTCTTTGGCTATATCAGTCTATGTTTTACAACAATAAATTGTTCATTCCTGCTGTACTCAGTTCAAGGTAGTTGTGTGTCTACTTATTGGGTACACAGAGCAGGGCTCCAAGGTGCGCATGCTGGCTGGTGCTGGAAGTGATTCCGGGAACAACAGGAGGATACATGTGGGTGATCTCTGGGAGTTACTACAGCTCTCTTGGTGAACCCGTTACAGCTATCTTAATAATTAATTAGCTATAAATAAACTTACTACTAGCTTATTTTGCTTAAGACTGTCTGTCAGGTAGAAGGGTTAATAATGCATCCAACATAAAGATTAACCAGTCCACTACTACCTTTAAACTCAAAAGTTTTGCTCACCTCAGTCCATCAGTGAAGTGAACTTGTTGGGCTAGTGAGTGCAGCCGCATAAGTTCTGTGTTTTTGCAAAGATTTTCTCATTTCGCATTTTATTTTAATTTTATTAAAAGTACCCTTAGTGTTTTGCTCACCTCAGTCCATCAGTGAAGTGAACTTGTTGGGCTAGTGAGTGCAGACGCATAAGTGCTGTGTGGTTTTGTTCAGCAAGCAGTGAAGCTAACTGTTTTGCTGTGACATTTTATTTTCTAATTTCTTTTCAAGAAAGATTGACTGTGTGACGACAACAACTGTACTAAGCAAAGCTTCAAGGTACTAGCTGTAGTACTAAAATAATTCTAATCTTAATCTATAATATATTATATAACATAATATAATATAAATTCTAATACATAATCTATAATTTAAGTAATTCTAAATTCTAATTCATAATCTATATTCTTCTAGCTATAATCCATAATATAAGTAATTCTTCTAATATATATTATATAACATAATATAATAAATTCTAATTCATAATCTATAATATATAAGTAATTCTAATTCATAATCTATATTCTATCTATAATCCATAATATAAATCATTCTACTCTATTAATATTATATAACTTAATATTAATTAATAAATCATATACTGAATCTGATTTAACCTCACTTTAGCTTAGTGGGTTTGAGAGCGTCTGCCTAGAGTTAGACTTAGAATCGTAAGGAATATAGCTTTGGGTTTAGCATAGTAGTAGGCTAGGCTCTTAGGCCCGTGTAAATTCAAATTAAAAATAAAATACTGATATGTTAGCTTTCATTGAGAAAGCTGACATTTTAGATTTTAAATGGTCAGATCATGCTCCTATTACTTTGGGTATTCATGAAACAATACCACATATCCCTTACAGACCTTGGAGACTGAATGATTTCATTTTGAATAACACAGATGAAAAAATCTTGGCTGAAAAAACGTTATCTTCATATTTTGAAGAAAACATTACTGAAGATATTCCAAATTCGACTATTTGGAATGCTCATAAGGCTGTGTTAAGAGGTCATTTTATTCAGAGAAATTCTTATATTAGGAAAACATCGTCTGCAAATGTTAAAACTTTGGAGAAAGAATTATATAATTTAAATTTAGCAAATAAGTTAGGCCCTTCTTTCTCTGTTTCAGCTTTAATTAAAGACGTGAAAACAAAATTGGATAAACTTAATTTGGAAAAGACTGCTAAAACTTTACGATCTTTAAAAATGTCATTTTACTCAAAGGGTAATAAAGCCTCTAATTTATTAGCGGATAAATTAAAACAAAAAACTATACAATCTAGAATAGCTTATATATTGGATGATTCTGGCCAGAAAATTTTACATCCTAGGGACATTTCTAATTCTTTTGCTGCATATTATAAGTCACTTTATAACCTTAAAGATTCCCCTCTGGAAACGCAACCAACCTCTGCTAAAATAACTGAATTTTTGGATATTAAATTAATCTCCCTAGAATCCCTGATTTTCATGTTGAATTTCTTGAGTCGGACATTTCTTTGGAGGAGGTGCTTCAAGCTATTAAAGATACTCCATCTGGTAAGGCACCGGGTCCTGATGGTTTTTCTGCTCTATACTATCACAAATTTAAAAATATCTTATTGCCACATTTAACGAAATTGTTTAACGGATATTGGAAAAATGGCTATATTCCTGATGAATCCCTTTGTGCCCAAATTTCTACTTTACCTAAACCCGGGAAGGAACCTGATAGGTGTTCCAATTTTAGGCCCATTTCTCTAATTAATAATGACACCAAATTATACTCGAAAATATTAGCTAATCGTATCTCAAATTTATTGCCTCTGCTTGTTCATAACGATCAAGTAGGTTTTATTCCCAGACGTCAAGCAACAGACAAATGTATTAATTTGATCTCATATATTCAAAAATCTAAACACCCCTCTTTATTTTTATCACTCGATGCTTAAAAGGCATTTGATAGGGTCCATTGGGAGTATTTGGAAGATGTTTTGATTCGGTTTGGGTTCCCAGCTGCTTTGAGAAAAGCTATTTTTGCTTTGTATCAGAAGCCTACTGCAAAAGTGCTGGCCTCTGGAGTTTTGTCCGACTCATTCTCGTTATCCAATGGGACTAGGCAGGGTTGCCCTTTGTCACCTTTACTTTTTGCTTTAGCTATTGAACCTTTGGCTGAGGCAATAAGAGTTGATAGTAATATTCAGGGTGTTACAATAGATGGAGATACTCACAAATTGGGTTTATTTGCAGACGATGTAATTCTTACGTTAAGTGATCCAGCTACTTCTATGGGTCATTTATTTTCTCTTCTTAGAGAATTTCGTGAAGTGTCCTTTTATAAAATTAATGATAGCAAAACACAGGCATTACCATTCCATATAAAGAGGAATGATTTGACTGCTCTTAAAAGATCGTATGACTTTGACTGGAGGAAGACCTTTATTTCCTATTTAGGCATTAATTTATGTAAAAATTTAAAACATATGTATGCTTACAATTTAAAGACTTTTTGGCCCTCTTTGCTACTGGATCTTGAGAGGTGGGACAATCTTGAGATTTCATGGTTGGGTAGAATACACTCCATTAAGATGGTTATTCTCCCTAAGATTTTGTATTTTTTAAGAGCCATACCTTTAAGTGTGCCTATTTCTTTTTTTGATTCGGTGCGTTCTGCGCTCATAAAGTTTATCTGCAGGAAGAAGCCTAGCAGAGTCAAATTTACCACTTTGACTAATTCTAGAGACAATTTCGGATTGGGGGTGCCAGATTTTAGGAATTATTATTATGCATCGAATGCGTCTAGCGCTTTCAAATTTAATTTGGACAGGGATTGGCCTAGATGGCTTATTATGGAAATTAATAAACTAAAACCTTTTTGTATAAAAGATGTTTTATGGGTTTCACATTCTCATCGGCCCAGGTTTACAAATATGTACCCCTCAACTAAATTGGCTATACTCTCTTGGGATAGATTATTTAATAAACTACCAGGATCTATTACTTGGTCCAGGGCGATGTCACTTGGTTCCTTGAGATATGTTCTTCCAGACCTAGATATAGATTACTGGAATGGCAAACATATTTTTTCTATTAATGATTTCTTTAAGAATAATTCGGCTCTATCATTTCCAAAATTACAAAAAAAATATAATTTAGATGCTGACAGGCAATGTGATTATGACTTCATTCTTCAAATTATTCAAGAACGATTTAATATATCTGATTTTGATGTGGATCAGTCTCATTTAGCTTTGACTGATATAGAGACAGTTTATATTAATGCCCCGGACCTGACAGGTACTATCTCATTGTGTTACTCTTCCCTCTCCTCGAAGGTTTCAGAAAAACTTAAATTTTTATCGGCCTGGGAAGAGGAATTAGGTAAAACATACGATCTAGCTGTCTGGAATGATGTGTTCTCGGGACTAAGGGGCATAACACAATGCGCACAACATTTTGAAAATCATTTTAAGATAATATACAGATGGTACCTGACCCCGGAAAGGCTTTTTCGCATGAAGATGACTACAAGTTTTAAATGTTGGAGAGGCTGTAATGGCCCAGGTAATCTCCTTCATATTTTTGGGGATTGTCCATTAATTAAACCTATGTGGGACTCTTTATTACCAATAATTAAACTTATAAATAGCGAGATTGAGGTACTTGGGCCAGAACTATGTATTTTTAAACATTTTCCGTCTGATTTGCCTAAAATAGATAAGATCATCATAGGTCATTTGCTGATTGCAGCTACTATCCTTATCCCTAAGTATTGGAAAACAGGAGTTGTTCCGGCTATAAAAGAAATCTTGTATATGACTTTGGAGAATAAATCTTATGAATCTTCCATTAGGCCACCCTCAGCTTTTAAAACACAACTTTTATTTTTTTGGGACACCTGGGAAGAGAAAATTAGAAAGAAATTTTTACTTTAGTTTATCTTTTTTGTTCCTTTAAATTATTATTTTTTTAATTTTACATTTCTGCACGCTTCTTCTTAATCTTTCATCCATATGTATTTTTTTTATATGGCGAGATAACTTTGGTTAAAGTGAAGACAGAGACTTCCGGATTGAAGATTTTAATAATTTACATTTCCATTTTACCCCCCTGTTTTTTCCCCCCTTGTTTTTTTTTTCTCTTTCGAGTGATAATTGTTGTAACTACTATTTCCCAATTCTATGGTTTCAATTTGAATTATTATTGTACACTGTATATTGTATGTGCGATACTGTTTGACAGTCTCATATGTTTGATGTTATAGTTACATTTACTTTTGTTTTGTATTTTATAAAACTGTAATAAAAATTATTTGAAAAGTATGTGGAAGCTGTCCTCTGAGACCTCGGGGTCCCTCGTCGGCGCCCCCGAGGGATGTTATTTGTTGCGTGACCGACTACCAGCTGAAGGAACAGCTTATGGGACGTGCGAGAGAGGTGGGCTCCTGGACTTTCGAAGGCATTGCGATCACCCTCTTCCATGACCTGTCCGATATCACCCTGCAGAATCGGAGAGTGCTGCGACCCCTTACTGCCGAGTTCCGAGGCCGTGGAATCCCGTATTATTGGGGCTACCCCTTTAGCCTTAATGTGCGATCGGGGGGCTCTGTTCTCTCGCTTCGCTGTCACCGGGAGCTGCCTGCTTTCTTTTTTTTTTTTTTTAAATTTATTCTTTATTAGAAAATAGTTTTTTTTTCTTTAAAAGGACACGTATAACAAACATCCAACACACAAACAAATAAATTAAGTTACATTATACCTGATACAAACTTAACATAAATGACAAAGCTCTTTGAAAGATGGACCTATTGAAACCTTAAATCTTTAAGGAGAGGGGGCAATAGTGTCGCATGGCTAAGTGAAGATGGTTGAACTCTAGCCAGGCTCAACTACTAAGAAAAATTTCTTAAGATCTGAGTAGAAAATTTTGGTTCCAGCTAGACCAGATCTTATTATAAGAGACTAGATTATTTCGGAAGAAATATCTCTCTGAAGTAGCCTGAGTGTTAATTTGGTTAAAAATGTCATCTCGTGTTGGAGTGTTCTGCGATTTCCAGCAACGAGCTATACAGATTTTACAAGCCAATACTATGTTAATAAAAAAAACATTATTAGATTTAGATGTATATGGTAAATCCAAATGAAACATAAAAGTTTGAGGTAACAAACAGGTTCTAATACCTGTATTTGTTAAGAATATAGAACAGACTAATTCTTTAATAAAGTCAAGATTTTGGCACTCCCACCATATATGAAAGTGAGTTCCCATTACTTGGTTACACCTCCAACACAGGCCATTAACTGTATTAAACATCTTGCTAAGACTATATGGAACCAAATACCAGCGATGTAGTAATTTAAAATATTGCTCATGTAAGTTTAAGCAGTGAACTGCTTGTCTGGTATGGTTCCAAGCCTTGCACCAATTTTGATACTGAAACTCAATCTTAAGGTCTTTTTCCCATAGTAAAATCGTCTTAGATTTCCCTTGGGGTAGGAAATTGACCAGTTGTTTTGCTACCTTCGAAATCTTATTTGATAGCGGGGGTTCTAAGAAGAGCTCATCCAGTTTGTCACCTTCCCTTATTGGAGTTATAAGTAAAAATTGTTTAATACGTAAGTATGAGAAAAGGTCTTTATTTGATAAATTGAATCTGATTTGAAGATCTACAAATGGGGTCACTGTTTGGTTTTCTGTAATATCTGCAATATCGAGTATTCCCCTTTGTTTCCAACTCTGAATATTTAAGTCTCTAATATTTAAATTCAAGATACCTATAGGGGATAATTCAGATATGAGAGTTGATAAGCCATAATTTTCCCGAACTTTGAGTACTACTTTTAAGATATCTTTCATTAAGAGACTTGAAATTCCTAATTTCTTAATCATTTTCTTATCAAGCCATATTAAGTTAAATGGTTCGACATTGTTATTTATACTTTTCTCAATACTATACCAACCTAAATTATGTTTGTTTATTTGTCTCCATGCCACCGCGTGGGAGATATGGGAGACTTCGTGGAGTCTATAAAGGTCTGGATAGCCTATCCCCTCCTGAGAGATACCCCTCCTCAAAATATTTTTTGAGATCCTAGGTCTCTTAGTTGACCATACAAATATTGAAAATAGTTTATCAAAATCTTTCAATATTTTTTTAGGAACTATATAAGGTATCATTCTAAACAAATATAAAATTTTTGGTAATAAATATGCCTTAAGTATGTTTATCCGACCTAACCAGGATAACTCTATCTTTTTCCATCTAGAGGTTAATACTTTCATTTCTTCTAATAGAGAACTAAAATTTAAAGAAATTATTTCTGATAAATTTTTGGTAATTTTAATGCCCAAGTAATCAATTATATGCTGAGTTTTAATTGCATTGGGTCCCTCTATAAGAGATCTTTGTTGATTTTCATTCAAATTTAATGTTATTACCTGTGTTTTTGAGAGATTTATTTTATAATTAGAAAAAGATGAGTATTCCCTTATTACTTCTAAAATAGAAAAATATGAGTATTCTGGAGAGGATATTGTTAGAAGTACGTCATCTGCATATAGTGTAATTTTATGTTCCTGAGAACCTATTTTTATCCCTGAGATCTCATTTGAGTTTCTTATGGACATTGCTAGAGGCTCCATAACCAATGCATATATCATTGGAGCTAGTGGGCAACCTTGACACGTACCATTCTGGATTTTAAAAGTTTCTGATTCAAATACTGATCCCTTAATTCTGGCAGTAGGGGAAGAATATAATGCCATAATAGATCTTATGAATTTTCCATTTAATCCAAATGCATGGAGAGTTACTTCCATGAATTTCCAATTAACTCTATCAAAAGCCTTTTCAGCATCTAATGCTAAAAAGGCTGAAGGAGTTTTCTTTCTATGAATCTCTTCTAAGATATTGAAAAGTCTACGAGTATTATCTTCTCCTAATCTTCCAGATATAAACCCGTTTGGTCTGGATGAATAAGGTCTGGGATTATCTTTTTAAGTCTTTGTGCTAATATTTTAGAGAAAATCTTTACGTCCACATTTATAAGGGAAATCGGCCTATAGTTGGTTACTAATGTCGCATCTTTCCCCGCTTTTGGTATGGGCGTTATCGATGCTTCCAACATTTTGGACGGAAATTTACCCAATTCTGCTATTTCATTAAAAAGACGTTTAAGAATTGGATTTATTTCGATATTCAGGGTTCTAAAAAGTAACGCTGAGAACCCATCGGGGCCTGGTGCTTTCCCTGGTGCCAAATTATTTATGACTTTCCTCTATTTCTGCGGTGGAGAAAGGTTGGTTCAACACATTTGATTGTTCTCTAGTTATTTGCGGGAGATCTAGTTTATCTAAATAAGAATATGTCTGTTCTTCTGTCTTATTCAAACTATCCAAGTTGTAAAGCGCTTCATAATGATCTTTAAAGGCATCTCCTATTTGAACCGGAGATAAACAAATTTTATTCTTAAAATTTATTTGTTTAATCCTATAACTTTGATTTTGTATTTTAAATTTATTTGTTAAGTCCCTAGAAATTCTATTATTACTGCAGTACCATTTTTGTTTCAAACGAGACATAATTTTATCTGCGTTAAGTTGTAATTTGATTAATATGTCCGTTTTAATTAATTTTATCGCTTCATATTTATCTTGGTTGGGGTTGATCTTATTATCCCTTTCTGCTTTTGTTAGAGCAATATATAGGTCCGAAAGATTTTCCCCTCTAGACTTTTTAATCCAGGAAGCTTTTTTGATTAAGTGACCTCGTAAAAAACATTTCAAAGCGCACCATAAGGTGCTTACTGAAGTATCTCCGGTGTCATTGTTTTCTAAAAATTGTTTAGTTAAATTACAAAGTTCTTTTTTATTCTCATCTGATTTTATTATTTGCTCATCTAGGCGCCATCTAAAATATTTTTTATAATTTGGGTTGTCTAAAATTTGAATAAAGACTGGTGCATGGTCAGACCAAGTAATGTTACCAATCGAAGAAGAGGAGCATCTCTCTAATGTTAATCCAGACATAAAAATAGCATCTATACGTGAATATGACTTATGGGGAGCTGAATAAAAAGTATAATCTTTTTCTTGGGGATGCATAGTCCGCCAAACATCATACAAGTTATGTTTAGACAATGAAGCTGTAAACCGATCAATTTTTTTCCTTAATTTGTTGCCATAAGCTTCCGTTTTCCTTACTGATATTCTGTCTAAATTGAAATCTTGGATGCAATTTAAGTCCCCCCCTATAATTACTAAACCTTTTCCGATTCTTTCTAAGGTTTCCATTGAGTCATTAATAAACTTGACTGTTGCTTCAGAGGGAGCATAAAGAGACATAAATGTATAGAGAATATTGTTAATCTTACATATTAGAATTAGTCGCCTCCCCTCATTGTCAGATTCATGTATAATGTATTCAAATTTATTTTTCTGAGATAATACAATTGCAACTCCTCTTTTCTTTTCCCTAAACATAGAGGATGTATAGATATAAGGATATCTACGGTACTTCCACATTAAAGGTTGTTGTTGTTGCCAATGAGACTCTTGAATAAACGCAATATCTATATTTTCTTTTAACAAGAGATCATAAAGATAAGACCTTTTATGTGGTGAGTTCAACCCTTGTGCGTTAATTGTTACCAGATTAAGGGTCATTAAAAAGATTTGTACAACATATTTGTCCTAAGGAGACCACTAAGGTTTCAAGATAATTTTCAAAGAGCTTCACAATAAACAAAAAATTCACATTTAACATTAAGTCAAACATAAAAACATACATTCCATCTCCAATACTTGGGAGAAAGTTACCTACTAACCTCCCATTCTGGAGAAAAAATCCCTGAACCATCTGGGATTGTTATTATGGGGGTGCTAATAGGGCTGAGAGAGAGGAGAAGAAAAAAAAAAAAAAGGGGAGGGGGGGGAAGAAAATTCTCCATGTAGTGTATTTAACCGTTATGTGTGTGTGTACATAGTATTATCTAAGGTGTCCACATGGTAAATATATTTCTTTCAGGTTGCGGTTGATATAGTGTATTTTAAGTTTAGATAAGAATTTTTTTACCCTCTGAAATAACATATTGGGAGTACCTTTATATATATATTCCTAAAAATTTATGTGTATAAAATAGTGTTGTCTAAAATATCCTCATAGTAAATGAATTTCTTTCAAGTTCCGATTAATCCCCATCTAAATTAACCTAATATACCAGTGGAATACTCATATTTACCTACGTATATTCCCACTATATAGATAAATTAATGCACACATTTTAATCTTCAGATAACATATTTTAAATATTAAGTGTGCATATATATCAAAATTATATT
The DNA here is from genome assembly GCF_027358695.1 of Spea bombifrons. Taxonomy (NCBI): domain Eukaryota; kingdom Metazoa; phylum Chordata; class Amphibia; order Anura; family Pelobatidae; genus Spea; species Spea bombifrons. The sequence goes on along the minus strand of NC_071096.1, from coordinate 21,460,742 downwards.
TAAGTGTCACCATACTAAGTGTAATTCTTACAAATTCCTATTTGTCTCCCTTTAATATAACGTGATGTGGTGATGTGCCAATGGGAGTACATATCTATATTCCTAAGAAAGAAAGAAAGAAAGAAAGGGAAAAAAAAAAAAAAAAAAAGTTTTCATATAGTGTAATTAACCATTATGTGTACATAGTGTTATTTAAAGTGTCCACATGATAAATATAATGATATAATATTTTTTAAATAAGCATTTTTCACCCTCTAAAATAACATATTAGAAGTACATGTGTATCTATATACATATTCCTAAAAATTTATGTGTATAAAATAGTGTTATCTAAAGTGTCCACGTAGTAAATGAATTTCTTTCAAGTTCCAATTTTTCCTATTCCAGGTTAACCTGATATATCAGTGGAGTACTCATATTCACCTACGTAAATATTCCCACTATATAAATAAATTCATGCAAACAATTTAATCTTCATATAACATATTTTAAATATTAAGTGAGAATATATGTCAGGATTATATTTGAGTGTCCCCAATGGGAGTACCTACGTGTACATATATATATTCTTAAAAAAAAAAAAAAAAAATTCTTCATGTAGTGTATTTAACTGTTATGTGTACATAGTGTTATTTAAAGTATCCACATGATAAATATAATGATATAATATATTTTAAATAAGCATTTTTCACCCTCTAAAATAACATATTAGAAGTACGTGTATGTATATACATATTCCTAAAAATTTATGTGTATAAAATAGTGTTATCTAAAGTGTCCATGTAGTAAATGAATTTCTTTCAAGTTCCAATTTTTCCTATTCCAGGTTAACCTGATATATCAGTGGAGTACTCATATTCACCTACGTAAATATTCCCACTATATAAATAAATTCATGCAAACAATTTAATCTTCATATAACATATTATTTTGAATATTAAGTGAGCATATATGTCAGGATTAAAAAAAAAAAAAAAAAAAAAAAAAAGGAGGTCAGTGTTATATTTAGATATCAAAATATAGGAGTACAAGTATATACAGATGCCCATGTTTCAGCAGGAAAAATATTATTTTTACGTATCATCAGTACTGTTGTTTACTTTCCACCCTTTGAGTAACATAGTGCATCAGCCAGATTAGACATATATGGATATAGATAAACTATAAAAAAAAAAAAAAACAAGAAAAAAGGACGGAATTCCTTGGGCGAAGATCACTTGATTAAACCCCAAGTAGTTAATTTTAATTTAAGCTGTTCGGGGTCAAAGCAAGTGTGGACCTTCCCATTATGGGTAACTCGAATTTTAGTTGGAAATCCCCAAGTATATTTGATATTATTTTCCCTTAGACATGTTGTAAGGTCCGCAAATTTCTTTCTATTAAGTCTTGTGGTTTGAGAGAGGTCTGGAAAAATAGATAGCGATGCAAATTTTTTATTTTTCTGGGGATTTTTCCTCCATTCTTTAACGAACTGATCTTTTACCCAGAGACTGGAAAGAATAACTATAGTATCTCTATCGCTATCCTTGTATTTAGGATTGGAAGGTCTAGGGATTCTATAAAAGTTTTCCACTGGTATTGGTCCAATCAGTTTAGTATCCAGGTATAAAGTCAAAAGTTCCTTGATATATTGATCTAGATCTGTCGTTGTTTCAGGAATTCCTCTGATTCTCAAATTTTTTCTTTTTGAACTATCTTCCATATCTGCCACTTTGTGTTCCATTCTTTTAATTTCAGCATTTAGGTCGTCATTTTGTGATTTTAGATCTTTAATTGTTGATTGCAAAGTAGAGATTTCTTGAGAGTGAAATAGTAATAATGCCTTTAAGGTAGATATCTCCTCTTTATAGTCTTTCAGATTCCTATCGAGATCTGTTTTAATCTTCACATACAGAGATTCTAAGGCTGTTGATAAGTCTTTGTGAGAAATTAATGATTGTTGAGTGTGGTCAAATTCATCAGTGCAATGCTCTAATAATGATTTTTCGGGTGATTCGGAAAGACTTAGTTGACTGCGAGGGGAGTAAAAGGTACTGATAGATTGAGGTTTCCTGGGTTTATTAGTGTTTCTCATCTTCTCCCCTTTGTCCGATTTGTCAGTCTTGTCCGTTTTATCACTTTTAGGAGGCATAGTAAATTAATTGTTTTGCTAAATAAAGATTGTAAAATTTGAATATAAAGCATATAGTTTGTTCCAATTATTAAAGATGAATTTCTTCTTCTCTCTCTTGATTTAAGTCAAGGAACTATATTTAGACTATAAGTTCTTTATGTGAACCAGCCAGGATTCATAATTCACTCAAATTTAATGACACAGAAGTATCTAGATATTTGGTGAATCACATATATAATAAAATGACGGAGTTCTTAACTCTTCCTTTCCTTTTGCATTTCTTGTCTTTATAGCGGAATATTTAAAGTTCCAAAAAAAAAAAAAAATAGACCATCTGTATATTATTATGGTAATGTTTTCGCTTTTGCAGATATTAGAGCAGATATTAGATTTAAACAACACGATCAGAGATAGTCAGAAAATACTTGGATCAAAGTTATCAAGGTTAAAAGTGGATCCTACCAAGATTCTGAGTCGCAGACAAGATCAGATAGGAAACTTTCCTCAGGTTTCAAACTGTTTAGAACTACTTGACTGCGTATCTGCAGGTCTACCGCTGCAATTCAAATCCTCTGTAGTGGCGTGCCTCCATTTTACATCAATGACGGCACTATCCTCCACCAGAGGTTAAACAAAATAATTCATTGGTGGTGCAGGGTAAACCGAAGCAGTTAGGAAGGACCCGGTGCTGCTTCGATGCTCGGGGTCAATCCCGGTGTTGGTCGCGGTGATATCGCGGTATTGGTCGCGGCAACGGTCACGGTGTTGGTCCCGGTTTTAGTCCCGGTATTGATCGCGGCTCGCGACTCAGCAGGCTCCACTCTGGGCTCCAGATTGGATCGCCACACCGGAACGGAGCTTCACCCGACACGAGGCGCCAAACGGGAGACGCCAGCAGCTCAGTCTCCGTCCGGACTCCCGCCTCAGCCTCTCAGCCCTAGGAACGCCCCCATCTCACGTACGTACGTGCGTCTCTACGCAGTCATTCCTCGCCCCAGCTGCCTGCTTTCTTAAGGGACCTCCGCCTACCTGCTCTTCAGATTCCGGATTGGAACCTGCCCGCCATACCGGTGGATCGTGCGGCTCGCCCTGGAGGAGCTTCGCGTCGACGGGAGCGGTCGCTGGGCCATGCGGCCCGTCGCGGCAGATTGCCTTTGCGGCTTCCGGAGGCTACGGACCCGGAGGAATGAACTTTGGGTGGTGCGTCCCTGCTGTTTCTCCGCTGTTGGACGTCCATGTTGGCCTTGGGCTCCTGACTTACCATCTCGGGACCTGTGTGGTGGCTCTGGCTGGGTCTTCCTGGGCCCTCCTGCCGCATTCGGGGACGCTATCCTGATCCTGGCCACCTCTGTCATTGTGCAGAGTTTATTATTGTATCGCTGCGCAAGTTTATTTTTATTATTATTTATGTTTTGTGGGGTTATGTTTGTTTTCTTTTACTTTTTGTGCGGGTCGTGGGGGGGTGGGGGGGTTTAGAGTGTTTATTTTCGGTGCTGCATCCGCTGCCGTCAGGCTCTCATGTCTGTCAATGATTGGGGCCCTAGGCTTATGCCTTGAGTGTCCATATGCTGGCTCTGGGTGTGGTTTCTTGAGATAGGGGATGGGGTTCGGCTCTTTTGGGTGGGGGTTGGTTCGGGGGGTTATGCTTTTCCTTTATGTTTTCCTGTGCGCTGATAATTTGGTACTGCCTCTAGCCCTTTGATATGCCGTCTCTGTGGGAGTGAAGCGTCCTGCGCTTGCTACCTTCTTATTTTTTACTTCTGGACGACACTTCCGCTTGCATTTTCGAGTATTGGTTGGGGGGTTCGGCTCTTTTGGGAGGGGGTTGGGTGGCGGGGGGTTTGTTTTCCTTTTTCTTTTTTGTTGCGCTCATGTACCACTACTGTCACTTGCCCTCTGCTCGGTTTACTGTGGGGGGGTGCTGCGAGCCGCGGCTGCTCGCTCCTTTCTCCTTGCGGGCAACACTTCCTTTTCTGCGCAAGAGTGGTTCTTTGTTTGGGGGGGGTTCGGCACTTTGGGGGGGGGTTTGTTTATCGTTTTTATTTTCTTTGCGCTACCCTATCGGGGTCCTCTGTTTTGCTGTCCTTGTGGGGGGCGGCGTGCTGAGTGGTCCCTTCTCTCTGCTTCGTGGTTACACTTGGTCTCGTTTCTTTCTCCTGTTGCTGTGTCACGCTACTTTATAGGCCGGGGACCGGAGAGTGGTCTCATGTTTGTTGTTCCTTTCGCTGTTTTTGTTTTGTTTGATTTTGTCCGGCTTCTTCTTTTTCGGCCGTTCCTTCGCCTCTGACCGTAGGCGTCGTGCCGTGCTGGTGGTGCACTGTGGTGCTGCTGTTTTTGGACCTACAGTGTTTTCTTTTCCAGCTGACGCCCTTGGTACTTTTTTGGGAGGGAGGGTTTTGTTCTCCCCTCTTTTCCCTTCCTCTTGTTTGTTTGTTCGTTTGTGGGTCGGTTTGTACCTGCTCCCTTCCCTTTTCCTTGTCTCCCTCGCCTAGTGTTTCTCCCCTTCCCCCCTTGTATTTTGTGGACACCGTCATGGCTTATAGGCCTGCTGATCTCGCCGTCCTATCCCTTAATGTTAAGGGCCTTAATATGCCGAAGAAACGGTCGGCCCTACTTCGTGATTTGAAGCGTCACCGTATCTCGGTGGCCTTTGTGCAGGAGACTCATTTTCGGGGCTCGGCCCACCCTAGTTTGATGTCACGGGATTATCCTGTGTCCTTCCTCAGCAATAACCCTGAGTCAAAGTCGAAGGGGGTGGCGATTTTGTTTTCGAGACACTTTCTGATGTTGAGCACCTGGCTGACCCGGGCGGTAGATTTATTTTTGTCAAGGGGCGGGTGGCCGGTCAGGCCTATACCTTCGCTAATGTTTACGTCCCTAATGTGAAACAACATACGTGGCTCTCTAAGACGTTGCGGGTGCTCCGTACCTTTCAGGAGGGTTTATTGCTTTTTGGGGGCGACCTCAATGTGGCTCTCCACCCCAAACTGGACTCCTCCACGGGTGCGTCCCAGACCCCCCCTGGGGTTTTGCGGAGAATTCGTGCTTTACTCACTGCTGATCAGTTGGTTGACTGTTGGAGGGCCCTTCACCCGACGGACAAAGACTATAGTTTTTACCTTGTCCCTCATAAACGTTACTCCCGTATTGATTGTCTTTTTCTCACGCACTACCATTTGTCCCTTTTGAAGGCGGCCAGCTATGGTTCCATTACATGGTCGGACCATGCCCCTCTGACGCTGACGCTTGCATCCCCGTTGACCCGTCCTACTCAGATTTCGTGGCGGTTGAATGAGTCCTTGCTGTCTGATGTGGGGGTGCGGGACTCGATAGCCGCGGCTCTCCGCGACTATTTTTTGACCAATGTCACCCCGGATGTGCCCCTTCCTACGGTTTGGGAGGCTCATAAATGTGTGGTGCGTGGCCGGTTTGTCCAGATGGGTGCTGAGAGGAAGAGGGCCTATGCTCAGAAGCTTAGTGATCTTACTGTACAGTTAGCAGCCTTGGAGGCAGTTCATAAAGATTCTTTGCGTGATAGCGACTTTAACCGTTTGCTTGTGCTTCGGGCGGAACTCGCCGATATACTTCATAGTCAATCCCAGAGGCATTATGATAGGCTTAAGGCCATTTTTTACGAGCATGGAGATAAGCCTGGGAAGTACTTGGCTCGCGCCTTGCGTCGGAGGAGGCAACTGTCCTATATACCCAGTATTCGCTCCCCGGGTGGTCGCCTGCGCTATCTCCCGTCAGCTATAGCGAAGGAATTTGTTGCTTTCTATTCCTCCCTGTATAATCGTTCCCCCACGCACGACGCCCCTGAGGCGCTTGAGAGCCATAGACTGGCTGTTCGCCAGTATCTCTCGCGTTATCTGCCGCGCCATTTGTCCCCTGCCGACTCTGAGCTCCTGGAGGCCCCGATCTCCAGTGAGGAATTGGCTTACGCGCTCAAGTCCTCTAAGCCGGGGAAGTGCCCGGGCCCGGATGGTTTGTCTTTGAGTTATTATAAGGTTTTTTTTGATGTTCTTGGCCCCCAGTTGGTAGCTGTGTTTAACTCCATTCTGGACGGTGCGGGCTTTCACCCCCACACTTTGGCCGCTACGATCTCTGTGATCCCGAAAGACGGTCGGGACCCGGAGCTTTGTGGGAGTTATAGGCCTATTTCCCTTCTCAATGTGGACCTGAAGCTATTCTCCAAGGTTCTCGCTATGCGTCTCGGGCGCTTTCTCCCTGGTTTGGTACATCCTGACCAGTCGGGGTTTGTGCCTGGCAGGGAGTGTAGGGACGGGACCCTGAGGGCTGTGAACTTGATTAACTTGATTAAGCGGTCGGACGCCAAGGCTATTTTGCTATCTACTGATGCCGAGAAGGCCTTTGATCGGCTTGATTGGACTTTTATGCTTGAGGTGTTGGGGGCGGTGGGCCTTGGCCCGCATATGCTGGGCTGGGTTTCCGCTCTCTATACTTGCCCGTCGGCTAGGCTGCGTATTAATGGGGCCCTCTCGGACCAGTTCCCTATAGCTAATGGTACTAGGCAGGGTTGCCCGTTGTCCCCTATGCTCTTTGTCCTTTCTCTGGAGCCTCTTTTGGAGGCTGTTCGAGTTAATCCGGACGTGATATGTTATTCACCCTAGTGAACCCGCGTGTGTCCTTACCTGTGCTGATGGATGAGTTCAAGAGGTACGGCTGTCTTTCTAATTTGAAAATCAACTTGTCCAAATCTGAAATTTTGAATGTCTCCCTTCCTGTGACTGAAGTGGAGGCGTTGGCTTCCTCCTTCCCTTTCCGGTGGTGTGTGGGTAAATTGCGGCACTTAGGGGTCTGGTTGGCGGATGATGTCTCCCTCTTATATAAATTTAACTTTCCCCCTCTGCTTGATGCGATCCGGAAGGATCTTCGGTCTTGGGGTTCTCTGTTTGTTTCCTGGGTGGGTAGGGTGAACGCTCTTAAAATGAACATCCTCCCCAGGGTGCTGTATTTGCTCCAAGCCTTACCGATTGCTTTGCCGCGTGCTTTCTTTTCCTCCTTGCGGGCGCTGTTTCTCTCCTTTATCTGGGCGGGGCGGGCTCCGAGGTTGGCTCTGGCCTTGTTGCAGAAACCTAAAGTCGCGGGAGGCCTGGGCCTCCCCTGTGTTCGCAATTATTACTTTGCTTGCCACCTGTTGCGTACCCTGGAGTGGACCTACCGCCCTGCCCATAAGTTGTGGGTGGCTTTGGAGGCCGACGCTGCTTCAGTGCCGATACAGGTGCTTTTGTGGCTTGAGCCGTCTGTGGCTAGGAGGCAGACGGGGGGTCACCCCTTTCTTTTGGCTACTCTGGCGGTTCTCCATTCTGTTTCCCGTAGATCCCGGTTGCTTACCTATCCTTCGCCGCAGACGCCGTTGAGGTATAATCCTGATTTTCCCCCGGGTGTGTCGGGAGGCTCGTTTCTGGTATCCTATATGGAAGGGACGCGACTCCGTTCCCTGTCTGCCATTGTTGGGGGCGCTGCCCCGACTGCGCTGCAGACTCCGCCTTTTGAATCATTGCACTTGAGGGATGCTCTTCCTCCTCATGGGATCTCCCTGCTTTATCAGCTGCTCTTGAGCGTGGGGGATGGGGATTTGCCGGCCTACGTGGGGAAATGGGAATCGGATCTCGAGGTGTCCCTCTCGGCGGCGCAGTGGGGGAAGATTTTCTCCTTAACGCATGGTTGCTCCCTTAGTACCAGGTCTCAGGAGCTCTCCTATAAGTTACTCACGCGCTGGTACCGTACGCCCTCTCGCCTGCATAGCATGTTCCCTGACCACTCGGAGTTGTGTTGGAGGTGTGGCTTGTCGGTGGGGTCGATCCTTCATATCTGGTGGGAGTGCCCCCTTGTTGTTCCTTTCTGGAGAGCTATCGAGGCCGTCCTCCCGCGCTTCACTGATTCTCCGCCTCCTTTTCATCCTGCCAGTTATTTGCTCCATCATACCACCACGCCTGTTACGGTGTATAAGAAGTCCGTGCTCCGACACTTGCTAGACGAGGCTAAAGCCTTGATTTCCTTGCATTGGGCTTCTGTCACCCCGCCCTCGTTTAGGGAATGGATTCTACGGGTGGAAAGGGTGCGCGCTTTGGAGGAGCTGGTGGCCCGTTCTGATAGACAGGGTGAGCGCCATAGGCAGACCTGGTTCTACTGGTCCCAGTTCTTTCTGGACCCCTCCACCCAACTTCTGCTGCCTTAATTGGGCTGGGGTCCTGGGATTCCTTTGTTGGAGTCTCTGTTTCCTGTCACGTTTCTACTGCTTGGGGTATGTCACTGTGTTTAGCCCTGCTGCGTCAGGGTGTCGTGATGTGCTCCTGCGGTCATGCGCTGTCCATTTTGATTTTGATTTTGTTTTTGTCTTCCTTCCCTTTCCCATTCTGTTTTTGTTTCCCTTTCTCACTTTGTGTATAAAATGTTTCAAAAACCAATAAAATTCTGATTTACAAAAAAAAAAAAAAAAAAGAAAACATGAAGCCATCTACACCTAGGACCATACTTTTTTGCAAAAAAACTTTTTTTGTTTCTAATTCACCAAAACTGCTTTAAATCATGCCTTCAGCAGCCCATACAACAATCAACATGAAAGTAATGTTGTGGGATGCAGTATGTGGAAGCTACACGTAATACAGTATTTGGATGAAAACATGAAGCTATGTACACCTAGCACCATACTTTTTTGCAAAAAAACTTTTTTTGTTTCTAATTCACCAAAACTGCTTTAAATCATGACTTCAGCAGCCCAAATAACAACCAACATGAAAGTAATGTTGTGGAATGCAGTATGTGGAAGCTACACGCAATACAGTATTTGGATGAAAACGTGAAGCTATGTACACCTAGCACCATACTTTTTTGCAAAAAATCTTTTTTTGTTTCTAATTCACCAAAACTGCTTTAAATCATGCCTTCAGCAGCCCAAATAACAACCAACATGAAAGTAATGTTGTGGGATGCAGTATGTGGAAGCTACACGCAATACAGTATTTGGATGAAAACATGAAGCTATCTACACTTATCACCATACATTTTTGCAAAAAAACTTTTTTTGTTTCTAATTCACCAAAACTGCTTTAAATCATGCCTTCAGCAGCCCATACAACAATCAACATGAAAGTAATGTTGTGGGATGCAGTATGTGGAAGCTACAAGCAATACAGTATTTGGATGAAAACATGAAGCTATCTACACCTAGCACCATACTTTTTTGCAAAAAAACTTTTTTGTTTCTAATTCACCAAAACTGCTTTAAATCATGCCTTCAGCAGCCCAAATAACAACCAACATAAAAGTAATGTTGTGGGGTGCAGTATGTGGAAGCTACAAGCAATACAGTATTTGGATGAAAACATGAAGCTATATACTTTTCAATTAATGAAGCTATCTACACCTAGCACCATACTTTTTTCAAAAAAACTTTTTTTGTTTCTAATTCACCAAAACTGCTTTAAATCATGCCTTCAGCAGCCCAAATAACAACCAACATAAAAGTAATGTTGTGGGGTGCAGTATGTGGAAGCTACAAGCAATACAGTATTTGGATGAAAACATGAAGCTATCTACACCTAGCACCATACTTTTTTGCAAAAAAACTTTTTTTGTTTCTAATTCACCAAAACTGCTTTAAATCATGCCTTCAGCAGCCCAAATAACAACCAACATAAAAGTAATGTTGTGGGGTGCAGTATGTGGAAGCTACGGGGGCGTGGCTTGACCATCGAGTGAGATGGCAGCATAGTGCAAGAGCTCTGTGAGGATTTGGGCTTTTTTCATTAAAAAAACAGCATTCAACTGCGGACCCGTTCCAGAATCGAACTACTATTGGAGTGATTGGAAGATGCAAAAGCAGAAGTTTTCAACCAAAACTTCGGGTGCCTCGAAACCTGTGGAAAAGCTTGTGATTGAAGACACTGAGTCCCCACGTAAGGAACAGGCTAAGATGGGTGAGGAGTTTGAGAAATCAGGTATGACTGTTACGGAACCTTGATTAATTAAGCTGCTTACGGATCTCAGGAATGGGATTCGTGATGATTTGATGAAAGAGATTTCCGTTATTAAGAAGGATATAAACGAACTGGACATTCGTGTGGATCGTACTGAACAGGCTCTTGGTCTGCAGAGGAACTCACATTTAGAGTTAGAAAAGCGTGTGGATCTGCTTGAACACCAACTCGAGCTAAGTAAACTAAAAATTGCTGATTTGGAAGATCGTAGTAGGCGCAATAATATACGGATCAGAAATGTACCTGAATCCATACAAAATCAAGATCTAGGCGCATATGTTAAAAAAATTATTGGCTCAGTTCTGAAAAATCGTGCTGAACCAGAGATTTTGATTGACCAATGCCATCGGCTGCCGAAGTCCAACCGAGCTCCTAAGGAGGCTGCAAGGGACACTATAGCACGATTACATTTCTTCCATGTTAAGGATGAGTTCCTGACTGCTGTGAGAACGGGTGCTAATCTCTGTGAGGAGTATACAAACCTCAAATTCTTTCAAGATTTTTCAGCTTCCACTATGTCACGATGAAAAGATTTTCAATTTCTTACAAGGGAATTACAAGCTCTGAATATCCGATACAGATGGGGATTCCCTGTTAAAGTTTTATTTAGGCATGACGGTCAGAACTATGTTATAACATCACCGGAAGAGGGAAAGGATTTTTTACAAATATTTTCGCCAAAACATCACGAATCTAAGGGACAAAGATTTGATCGCAGAATGCATACCAAAATTGCAGAAGCTGCAGCTATATTGGATGAAGAAGCCATTATTGCGGAGTAATAGGTTTGATTTATTGATATGTGCTCTATACATATAGACATTGATTTTTTTTTTCCGTGTTTTTCTATTTTTTGTTTTCTTTTTGCAAGTTGATGGCGCTGACTGGGCGTGCCACACCTATTTCAAATCTCTGGAATTTCCCTATTCCTCTATTGTTCTCAGGAGTAAACAACCAGAACTTCTTTGTTAAATAAACATTGCAGTATCTCTGCAGGAGCATGGATATGTTGTTAAGAAACACTGCTACAGGGACACCGCCCAGCTATTGTTTTAAAACTATCCATATATTTTTGAGGTCTTTTTTAACTGTCTTAATTCGAACTGGTTACTTGTTGATAATGTTTCTTTTTTATTATTTATTTCCATTTTTATTTGTTTTCTTTTGTTTCTATTTTTTTCTTATATGTGTGGGTCTTTAATAGATTTCTTTTATTTTTTATTTTTTTTCATTCGTTTTTATGCAACGTTATTAATTATTACATCAATGGAGAGGAGTATATTTTTAATTTCTTTTTACTCCTCTCTCTGGGCCTATTTTTTTATCTTTGGTATATATTTTATTTGTTCCAAATTTAGTTGGCTCCCCATTAGGAAGGGAATCATTTCTTTTTTAGTTTTGTTGTTTTTCCCCTACCCATTTGTAATCAATGGAAGCTCTTGTGTGATACTTCTTATTTTGTTTCTTTTGGTTCTCTCGCTGTGCGTGCTTGTACCTCCTTTACAATACCCTTTCATGTTTTTAAAATTTGATGTGTTAGGCCCAATCCCTTTATTTTGTGTTTTAGCCATTTACAGTCTTGTGTTCATTTTTGATGTTCCTTATAATCAATGGTATTGAAAATAATGTCCTTTAATGTTAAGGGATTGGGCTCTTTTCATAAAAGAAGGCTGTTGTTGAAGGAGGCTAGGGAGAAGCGTGTAGATGTTTTGTGCATACAGGAGTCCCACTTTAAAAATGATTTTAATCCCCACATTTTTGCTAGGTATTATCCCATTCAATTTCATTCTAAGTTTTCTTCAAAGGCTAGGGGAACTTCTATTTTTTTTAACAAATCATTGGCTATCAAGACTTTGACAACTATTATTGATCCTGACGGTAGATATGTGTTATGGGTGGGTAAAGTGAATAACGTAGATCATTCCATTTTCAATGTTTATTTTCCAACGAGTTCCCAATTTCAATATTTGAAAAACGTTATGCAAACAGCTCTTGATGAATGTAGGGGGAGAGTGATTGTTTGTGGTGATACTAATTTCGTATTGGACCCTGAAAGTGATGTCTCAAGGGAGGACTCCTCTCCCAATTCAAATTCTTATATGTCCACTGCAAAGAGGTGCTCCAAATTGTTGCAATCCAAATGTTACTATGATGTGTGGCGTCTCCTACATCCTAATGAAAGAGATTATACTTTTTACTCAGCTGGCCACAATATGTACTCTCGTATCGATCGCTTTCTAGTGCCTGAAAATATGTTAGCTTTCATTGAGAAAGCTGAAATTTTAGATTTTAAATGGTCAGATCATGCTCCTATTACTTTGGGTATTCATGAAACAATACCACATGTTCCTTATAGACCTTGGAGACTGAATGATTTCATTTTGAATAACATAGATGAAAAAATCTTGGCTGAAAAAACGTTATCTTCATATTTTGAAGAAAACATTACTGAAGATATTCCATATTCTACTATTTGGAATGCTCATAAGGCTGTGTTAAGAGGACATTTTATTCAGAGAAATTCAGAGAAAACATCGTCTGCAAATGTTAAAACTTTGGAGAAAGAATTATATAATTTAAATTTAGCAAATAAATAAGGCCCTTCTTTCTCTGTTTCAGCTTTAATTAAAGACGTGAAAACAAAATTGGATAAACTTAATTTGGAAAAGACTGCTAAAACTTTACGATCTTTAAAAATGTCATTTTACTCAAAGGGTAATAAAGCCTCTAATTTATTAGCGAATAAATTAAAACAAAAAACTATACAATCTAGAATAGCTTATATATTGGATGATTCTGGCCAGAAAATTTTACATCCTAGGGACATTTCTAATTCTTTTGCTGCATATTATAAGTCACTTTATAACCTTAAAGATTCCCCTCTGGAAACGCAACCAACCTCTGCTAAAATAACTGAATTTTTGGATAAAACTGATCTCCCTAGAATCCCTGATTTTCATGTTGAATTTCTTGAGTCGCACATTTCTTTGGAGGAGGTGCTTCAAGCTATTAAAGATACTCCATCTGGTAAGGCACCGGGTCCTGATGGTTTTTCTGCTCTATACTATCACAAATTTAAAAATATCTTATTGCCACATTTAACGAAATTGTTTAACGAACATTGGAAAAATGGCTATATTCCTGATGAATCCCTTTGTGCCCAAATTTCTACTTTACCTAAACCCGGGAAGGAACCTGATAGGTGTTCCAATTTTAGGCCCATTTCTCTAATTAATAATGACACCAAATTATACTCGAAAATATTAGCTAATCGTATCTCAAATTTATTGCCTCTGCTTGTTCATAACGATCAAGTAGGTTTTATTCCCAGACGTCAAGCAACAGACAATACGAGACGTTTTATTAATTTGATCTCATATATTCAAAAATCTAAACACCCCTCTTTATTTTTATCACTCGATGCTGAAAAGGCATTTGATAGGGTCCATTGGGGATATTTGGAAGATGTTTTGATTCGGTTTGGGTTCCCAGCTGCTTTGAGAAAAGCTATTTTTGCTTTGTATCAGAAGCCTACTGCAAAAGTGCTGGCCTCTGGAGTTTTGTCCGACTCATTCTCGTTATCCAATGGGACTAGGCAGGGTTGCCCTTTGTCACCTTTACTTTTTGCTTTAGCTATTGAACCTTTGGCTGAGGCAATAAGAGTTGATAGTAATATTCAGGGTGTTACAATAGATGGAGATACTCACAAATTAGGTTTATTTGCAGACGATGTAATTCTTACGTTAAGTGATCCAGCTACTTCTATGGGTCATTTATTTTCTCTTCTTAGAGAATTTCGTGAAGTGTCCTTTTATAAAATTAATGATAGCAAAACACAGGCATTACCATTCCATATAAAGAGGAATGATTTGACTGCTCTTAAAAGATCGTATGACTTTGACTGGAGGAAGACCTTTATTTCCTATTTAGGCATTAATTTATGTAAAAATTTAAAACATATGTATGCTTACAATTTAAAGACTTTTTGGCCCTCTTTGCTACTGGATCTTGAGAGGTGGGACAATCTTGAGATTTCATGGTTGGGTAGAATACACTCCATTAAGATGGTTATTCTCCGTAAGATTTTGTATTTTTTAAGAGCCATACCTTTAAGTGTGCCTATTTCTTTTTTTGATTCGGTGCGTTCTGCCCTCATAAAGTTTATCTGGAGGAAGAAGCCTAGCAGAGTCAAATTTACCACTTTGACTAATTCTAGAGACAATTTCGGATTGGGGGTGCCAGATTTTAGGAATTATTATTATGCATCGAATGCTTCTAGCGCTTTCAAATTTAATTTGGACAGGGATTGGCCTAGATGGCTTATTATGGAAATTAATAAACTAAAACCTTTTTGTATAAAAGATGTTTTATGGGTTTCACATTCTAATCGGCCCAGGTTTACAAAAATGTACCCCTCAACTAAATTGGCTATACTCTCTTGGGATAGATTATTTAATAAATTACCAGGTTCTATTACTTGGTCCAGGGCGATGTCACTTGGTTCCTTGAGATATGTTCTTCCAGACCTAGATATAGATTACTGGAATGGCAAACATATTTTTTCTATTAATGATTTCTTTAAGAATAATTCGGCTCTATCATTTCCAAAATTACAAAAAAAATATAATTTAGATGCTGACAGGCAATGTGATTATGACTTCATTCTTCAAATTATTCAAGAACGATTTAATCTGATTTTGATGTGGATCAGTCTCATTTAGCTTTGACTGATATAGAGACAGTTTATATTAATGCCCCGGACCTGACAGGTACTATCTCATTGTGTTACTCTTCCCTCTCCTCGAAGGTTTCAGAAAAACTTAAATTTTTATCGGCCTGGGAAGAGGAATTAGGTAAAACATACGATCTAGCTGTCTGGAATGATGTGTTCTCGGGACTAAGGGGCATAACACAATGCGCACAACATTTTGAAAATCATTTTAAGATAATATACAGATGGTACCTGACCCCGGAAAGGCTTTTTCGCATGAAGATGACTACAAGTTTTAAATGTTGGAGAGGCTGTAATGGCCCAGGTAATCTCCTTCATATTTTTTGGGATTGTCCATTAATTAAACCTATGTGGGACTCTTTATTACCAATAATTAAGCTTATAAATAGCGAGATTGAGGTACTTGGACCAGAACTATGTATTTTTAAACATTTTCCGTCTGATTTGCCTAAAATAGATAAGATCATCATAGGTCATTTGCTGATTGCAGCTACTATCCTTATCCCTAAGTATTGGAAAACAGGAGTTGTTCCGACTATAAAAGAAATCTTGTATATGACTTTGGAGAATAAATCTTATGAATCTTCCATTAGGCCACCCTCAGCTTTTAAAACACAACTTTTATTTTTTTGGGACACCTGGGAAGAGAAAATTAGAAAGAAATTTTTACTTTAGTTTATCTTTTTTGTTCCTTTAAATTATTATTTTTTTAATTTTACATTTCTGCACGCTTCTTCTTAATCTTTCATCCATATGTATTTTTTTTATATGACGAGATAACTTTGGTTAAAGTGAAGATAGAGACTTCCGGATTGAAGATTTTAATAATTTACATTTCCATTTTACCCCCCTGTTTTTTCCCCCTTGTTTTTTTTTTTTCTCTTTCGAGTGATAATTGTTGTAACTACTATTTCCCAATTCTATGGTTTCAATTTGAATTATTATTGTACACTGTATATTGTATGTGCGATACTGTTTGACAGTCTCATATGTTTGATGTTATAGTTACATTTACTTTTGTTCTGTATTTTATAAAACTGTAATAAAAATTATTTGAAAAGTATGTGGAAGCTACAAGCAATACAGTATTTGGATGAAAACATGAAGCTATCTACACCTAGCACCATACTTTTTTGCAAAAAAACTTTTTTTGTTTCTAATTCACCAAAACTGCTTTAAATCATGCCTTCAGCAGCCCAAATAACAACCAACATAAAAGTAATGTTGTGGGATGCAGTATGTGGAAGCTACACGCAATACAGTATTTGGATGAAAACATGAAGCTATCTACTACACCTAGCACCATACTTTTTTGCAAAAAAACTTTTTTTGTTTCTAATTCACCAAAACGGCTTTAAATCATGCCTTCAGCAGCCCAAATAACAACCAACATAAAAGTAATGTTGTGGGGTGCAGTATGTGGAAGCTACACGCAATACAGTATTTGGATGAAAACATGAAGCTATCTACACCTAGCACCATACTTTTTTGGAAAAAAACTTTTTTTGTTTCTAATTCACCAAAACTGCTTTAAATCATACCTTCAGCAGCCCAAATAACAACCAACATAAAAGTAATGTTGTGGGGTGCAGTATGTGGAAGCTACAAGCAATACAGTATTTGGATGAAAACATGAAGCTATCTACTTTTCAAATAATGAAGCTATCTACACCTAGCACCATACTTTTTTCAAAAAAACTTTTTTGTTTCTAATTCACCAAAACTGCTTTAAATCATGCCTTCAGCAGCCCAAATAACAACCAACATAAAAGTAATGTTGTGGGGTGCAGTATGTGGAAGCTACAAGCAATACAGTATTTGGATGAAAACATGAAGCTATCTACACCTAGCACCATACTTTTTTGCAAAAAAACTTTTTTTGTTTCTAATTCACCAAAACTGCTTTAAATCATGCCTTCAGCAGCCCAAATAACAACCAACATAAAAGTAATGTTGTGGGGTGCAGTATGTGGAAGCTACAAGCAATACAGTATTTGGATGAAAACATGAAGCTAGTTACACTTAGCACCTTACTTTTTGGCAAAAAAACTTTTTTTGTTTCTAATTCACCAAAACTGCTTTAAATCATGCCTTCAGCAGCCCAAATAATAACCAACATAAAAGTAATGTTGTGGGAAGCAGTATGTGGAAGCTACGGGGGGCGTGGCTTGACCATCAAGTGAGATGGCAGCATAGTACAAGAGCTCTGTGAGGATTTGGGCTTTTTTCATTAAAAAAAAAGCATTCAACTGTGGACCCGTTCCAGAATCGAACTACTATTGGACTGATTGGAAGATGCAAAAGCAGAAGTTTTCAACCAAAACTTCGGGTGCCTCGAAACCTGTGGAAAAGCTCGTGATTGAAGACACTGAGTCCCCACGTAAGAAACAGGCTAAGATGGGTGAGGAGTTTGAGAGATCAGGTATGACTGTTACGGAACCTCGATTAATTAAGCTGCTTACGGATTTCAGGAATGGGATTCGTGATGATTTGATGAAAGAGATTTCCGTTATTAAGAAGGATATAAACGAACTGGACATTCGTGTGGATCGTACTGAACAGGCTCTTGGTCTGCAGAGGAACTCACATTTAGAGTTAGAAAAGCGTGTGGATCTGCTTGAACACCAACTCGAGCTAAGTAAACTAAAAATTGCTGATTTGGAAGATCGTAGTAGGCGCAATAATATACGGATCAGAAATATACCTGAATCCATACAAAATCAAGATCTAGGCGC
The DNA here is from genome assembly GCF_027358695.1 of Spea bombifrons. Taxonomy (NCBI): domain Eukaryota; kingdom Metazoa; phylum Chordata; class Amphibia; order Anura; family Pelobatidae; genus Spea; species Spea bombifrons. Next base: position 21,443,159 of record NC_071096.1, on the reverse strand, counting down.
ATATGTTAAAAAAATTATTGGCTCAGTTCTGAAAAATCGTGCTGAACCAGAGATTTTGATTGACCGATGCCATCGGCTGCCGTAGTCCAACCGAGCTCCTAAGGAGGCTGCAAGGGACACTATAGCACGATTACATTTCTTCCATGTTAAGGATGAGTTCCTGACTGCTGTGAGAACGGGTGCTAATCTCTGTGAGGAGTATACAAACCTCAAATTCTTTCAAGATTTTTCTGCTTCCACTATGTCACGAAGAAAAGATTTTCAATTTCTTACAAGGGAATTACAAGCTCTGAATATCCGATACAGATGGGGATTCCCTGTTAAAGTTTTATTTAGGCATGATGGTCAGAACTATGTTATAACATCACCGGAAGAGGGAAAGGATTTTTTACAAATATTTTCGCCAAGACGTCACGAATCTAAGGGACAAAGATTTGATCGCAGAATGCATACCAAAATTGCAGAAGCTGCAGCTATATTGGATGAAGAAGCCATTATTGCGGAGTAATAGGTTTGATTTATTGATATGTGCTCTATACATATAGACATTGATTTTTTTTTCCGTGTTTTTCTATTTTTTGTTTTCTTTTTGCAAGTTGATGGCGCTGACTGGGCGTGCCACACCTATTTCAAATCTCTGGAATTTCCCTATTCCGCTATTGTTCTCAGGAGTAAACAACCGGAACTTCTTTGTTAAATAAACATTGCAATATCTCTGCAGGAGCATGGATATGTTGTTAAGAAACACTGCTACAGGGACACCGCCCAGCTATTGTTTTAAAACTATCCATATATTTTTGAGGTCTTTTTTAACTGTCTTAGTTCGAACTGGCTACTTGTTGATAATGTTTCTTTTTTATTATTGATTTCCATTTTTATTTGTTTTCTTTTGTTTCTATTTTTTTTCTTATATGTGTGGGTCTTTAATAGATTTCTTTTATTTTTTATTTTTTATTCGTTTTTATGCAACGTTATTAATTATTACATTATCCCTGTCCTCACTGTTCTCTCGCTACCACCCCAACAGTAAGGCCTTTTTTTTTTTTTACCATCAATGGAGAGGAGTATATTTTTAATTTCTTTTTACTCCTCTCTTTGGGCCTATTTTTTTATCTTTGGTATATATTTTATTTGTTCCAAATTTAGTTGGTTCCCCATTAGGAAGGGAATCATTTCTTTTTTAGTTTTGTTGTTTTTCCCCTACCCATTTGTAATCAATGGAAGCTCTTGTGTGATACTTCTTATTTTGTTTCTTTTGGTTCTCTCGCTGTGCGTGCTTGTACCTCCTTTACAATACCCTTTCATGTTTTTAAAATTTGATGTGTTAGGCCCAATCCCTTTATTTTGTGTTTTAGCCATTCACAGTCTTGTGTTCATTTTTGATGTTCCTTATAATCAATGGTATTGAAAATAATGTCCTTTAATGTTAAGGGATTGGGCTCTTTTCATAAAAGAAGGCTGTTGTTGAAGGAGGCTAGGGAGAAGCGTGTAGATGTTTTGTGCATACAGGAGTCCCACTTTAAAAATGATTTTAATCCCCACATTTTTGCTAGGTATTATCCCATTCAATTTCATTCTAAGTTTTCTTCAAAGGCTAGGGGAACTTCTATTTTTTTTAACAAATCATTGGCTATCAAGACTTTGACAACTATTATTGATCCTGACGGTAGATATGTGTTATGGGTGGGTAAAGTGAATAACGTAGATTATTCCATTTTCAACGTTTATTTTCCAACGAGTTCCCAATTTCAATATTTGAAAAACGTTATGCAAACAGCTCTTGATGAATGTAGGGGGAGAGTGATTGTTTGTGGTGATACTAATTTCGTATTGGACCCTGAAAGTGATGTCTCGAGGGAGGAATCCTCTTCCAATTCAAATTCTTATATGTCCACTGCAAAGAGGTGCTCCAAATTGTTGCAATCCAAATGTTACTATGATGTGTGGCGTCTCCTACATCCTAATGAAAGAGATTATACTTTTTACTCAGCTGGCCACAATATGTACTCTCGTATCGATCGCTTTCTAGTGCCTGAAAATATGTTAGCTTTCATTGAGAAAGCTGAAATTTTAGATTTTAAATGGTCAGATCATGCTCCTATTACTCTGGGTATTCATGAAACAATACCACATGTTCCTTATAGACCTTGGAGACTGAATGATTTCATTTTGAATAACATAGATGAAAAAATCTTGGCTGAAAAAACGTTATCTTCATATTTTGAAGAAAACATTACTGAAGATATTCCATATTCTACTATTTGGAATGCTCATAAGGCTGTGTTAAGAGGACATTTTATTCAGAGAAATTCTTATATTAGGAAAACATCGTCTGCAAATGTTAAAACTTTGGAGAAAGAATTATATAATTTAAATTTAGCAAATAAGTTAGGCCCTTCTTTCTCTGTTTCAGCTTTAATTAAAGACGTGAAAACAAAATTGGATAAACTTAATTTGGAAAAGACTGCTAAAACTTTACGATCTTTAAAAATGTCATTTTACTCAAAGGGTAATAAAGCCTCTAATTTATTAGCGAATAAATTAAAACAAAAAACTATACAATCTAGAATAGCTTATATATTGGATGATTCTGGCCAGAAAATTTTACATCCTAGGGACATATCTAATTCTTTTGCTGCATATTATAAGTCACTTTATAACCTTAAAGATTCCCCTCTGGAAACGCAACCAACCTCTGCTAAAATAACTGAATTTTTGGATAAAACTAATCTCCCTAGAATCCCTGATTTTCATGTTGAATTTCTTGAGTCGGACATTTCTTTGGAGGAGGTGCTTCAAGCTATTAAAGATACTCCATCTGGTAAGGCACCGGGTCCTGATGGTTTTTCTGCTCTCTACTATCACAAATTTAAAAATATCTTATTGCCACATTTAACGAAATTGTTTAACGAACATTGGAAAAATGGCTATATTCCTGATGAATCCCTTTGTGCCCAAATTTCTACTTTACCTAAACCCGGGAAGGAACCTGATAGGTGTTCCAATTTTAGGCCCATTTCTCTAATTAATAATGACACCAAATTATACTCAAAAATATTAGCTAATCGTATCTCAAATTTATTGCCTCTGCTTGTTCATAATGATCAAGTAGGTTTTATTCCCAGACGTCAAGCAACAGACAATACGAGACGTTTTATTAATTTGATCTCATATGTTCAAAAATCTAAACACCCCTCTTTATTTTTATCACTCGATGCTGAAAAGGCATTTGATAGGGTCCATTGGGGATATTTGGAAGATGTTTTGATTCGGTTTGGGTTCCCAGCTGCTTTGAGAAAAGCTATTTTTGCTTTGTATCAGAAGCCTACTGCAAAAGTGCTGGCCTCTGGAGTTTTGTCCGACTCATTCTCGTTATCCAATGGGACTAGGCAGGGTTGCCCTTTGTCACCTTTACTTTTTGCTTTAGCTATTGAGCCTTTGGCTGAGGCAATAAGAGTTGATAGTAATATTCAGGGTGTTACAATAGATGGAGATACTCACAAATTGGGTTTATTTGCAGACGATGTAATTCTTACGTTAAGTGATCCAGCTACTTCTATGGGTCATTTATTTTCTCTTCTTAGAGAATTTCGTGAAGTGTCCTTTTATAAAATTAATGATAGCAAAACACAGGCATTACCATTCCATATAAAGAGGAATGATTTGACTGCTCTTAAAAGATCGTATGACTTTGACTGGAGGAAGAGCTTCATTTCCTATTTAGGCATTAATTTATGTAAAAATTTAAAACATATGTATGCTTACAATTTAAAGACTTTTTGGCCTTCTTTGCTACTGGATCTTGAGAGGTGGGACAATCTTGAGATTTCATGGTTGGGTAGAATACACTCCATTAAGATGGTTATTCTCCCTAAGATTTTGTATTTTTTAAGAGCCATACCTTTAAGTGTGCCTATTTCTTTTTTTGATTCGGTGCGTTCTGCCCTCATAAAGTTTATATGGAGGAAGAAGCCTAGCAGAGTCAAATTTACCACTTTGACTAATTCTAGAGACAATTTCGGATTGGGGGTGCCAGATTTTAGGAATTATTATTATGCATCGAATGCGTCTAGCGCTTTCAAATTTAATTTGGACAAGGATTGGCCTAGATGGCTTATTATGGAAATTAATAAACTAAAACCTTTTTGTATAAAAGATGTTTTATGGGTTTCACATTCTAATCGGCCCAGGTTTACAAAAATGTACCCCTCAACTAAATTGGCTATACTCTCTTGGGATAGATTATTTAATAAACTACCAGGATCTATTACTTGGTCCAGGGCGATGTCACTTGGTTCCTTGAGATATGTTCTTCCAGACCTAGATATAGATTACTGGAATGGCAAACATATTTTTTCTATTAATGATTTCTTTAAGAATAATTCGGCTCTATCATTTCCAAAATTACAAAAAAAATATAATTTAGATGCTGACAGGCAATGTGATTATGACTTCATTCTTCAAATTATTCAAGAACGATTTAATATATCTGATTTTGATGTGGATCAGTCTCATTTAGCTTTGACTGATATAGAGACAGTTTATATTAATGCCCCGGACCTGACAGGTACTATCTCATTGTGTTACTCTTCCCTCTCCTCGAGGGTTTCAGAAAAACTTAAATTTTTATCGGCCTGGGAAGAGGAATTAGGTAAAACATACGATCTAGCTGTCTGGAATGATGTGTTCTCGGGACTAAGGGGCATAACACAATGCGCACAACATTTTGAAAATCATTTTAAGATAATATACAGATGGTACCTGACCCCGGAAAGGCTTTTTCGCATGAAGATGACTACAAGTTTTAAATGTTGGAGAGGCTGTAATGGCCCAGGTAATCTCCTTCATATTTTTTGGGATTGTCCATTAATTAAACCTATGTGGGACTCTTTATTACCAATAATTAGGCTTATATGTATTTTTAAACATTTTCCGTCTGATTTTCCTAAGTAGATAAGATCATCATAGGTCATTTGCTGATTGCAGCTACTATCCTTATCCCTAAGTATTGGAAAACAGGAGTTGTTCCGACTATAAAAGAAATCTTGTATATGACTTTGGAGAATAAATCTTATGAATCTTCCATTAGGCCACCCTCAGCTTTTAAAACACAACTTTTATTTTTTTGGGACACCTGGGAAGAGAAAATTAGAAAGAAATTTTTACTTTAGTTTATCTTTTTTGTTCCTTTAAATTATTATTTTTTTAATTTTACATTTCTGCACGCTTCTTCTTAATCTTTCATCCATATGTATTTTTTTTATATGGCGAGATAACTTTGGTTAAAGTGAAGATAGAGACTTCCGGATTGAAGATTTTAATAATTTACATTTCCATTTTACCCCCCTGTTTTTTCCCCCCTTGCTTTTTTTTTCTCTCTTTCGAGTGATAATTGTTGTAACTACTATTTCCCAATTCTATGGTTTCAATTTGAATTATTATTGTACACTGTATATTGTATGTGCGATACTGTTTGACAGTCTCATCTGTTTGATGTTATAATTACATTTACTTTTGTTTTGTATTTTATAAAACTGTAATAAAAAATATTTGAAAAGTATGTGGAACCTACACGCAATACAGTATTTGGATGAAAACATGAAGCTATCTACACCTAGCACCATACTTTTTTGCAAAAAAACTTTTTTTGTTTCTAATTCACCAAAACTGCTTTAAATCATGCCTTCAGCAGCCCAAATAACAACCAACATAAAAGTAATGTTGTGGGGTGCAGTATGTGGAAGCTACAAGCAATACAGTATTTGGATGAAAACATGAAGCTATCTACTTTTCAAATAATGAAGCTATCTACACCTAGCACCATACTTTTTTCAAAAAAACTTTTTTTGTTTCTAATTCACCAAAACTGCTTTAAATCATGCCTTCAGCAGCCCAAATAACAACCAACATAAAAGTAATGTTGTGGGGTGCAGTATGTGGAAGCTACAAGCAATACAGTATTTGGATGAAAACATGAAGCTATCTACACCTAGCACCATACTTTTTTGCAAAAAAACTTTTTTTGTTTCTAATTCACCAAAACTGCTTTAAATCATGCCTTCAGCAGCCCAAATAACAACCAACATAAAAGTAATGTTGTGGGATGCAGTATGTGGAAGCTACACGCAATACAGTATTTGTTCAACATTCTTTTTATTAGAATTTTTGAATGACATTTTAATTGTACAGAAAAGAAAACATTGTCAGTAATTAGCACATCACAATTTACACAAGTTTCAATAATAATACAGAAGGGAAAAGTGAGTTTATTAGTGCAATATTAATGCAGTGACTTGGCAAACATTAGTTCACAATCTTTCTACAGATAGAAATCTTCTATTCCCTTTATTGATTCCGGATAAGTTATTTAAACAAAAGTAGGTGATGTTTCTGTTTAAACTGTTTTGTTGCATAATACCTCACCATTAACTGTCTTGTAACATGTTAACCCATCTAACAATGTAAAATCAAAAAAAATGACAAGAGCATATTAACCCAAGTAAGTAACAGGTTGAAATAAAATAGGAGAGTTTGTGTTGGGTGTTAAGTGGTTAAGTCTTACGGTAATTATTGTAGTTTAGTGTGTACTTTTCTCTCATGCGACTTATCATGCTCGCTATTAAAATTAGCTATATGTGGTTATGTGTCATTCCAAATAGCCCAATATTTGGCATATGAGTTCATGGATCCCAGAGCTTTATTTGCCGTAAGTTCTAGGGTATTAATTTCATTAATTTTGTTTCCAATATCAAATCTGGATGGAGTTTGGGGGGATTTCCACCTGCACACAAGGAGATACTTGACCATCAGACAAATTATGTTAACCATTGGAATTAAGTGTTGTGGGAAGTCTGCTGGAAATATGCCTAATATTGCAGTCTGGGCCTGCAATACGACTTGAAATCCGGTTTTGTCTTTTATTAATTCATTCATGCTGTTCCAAACATCTCGTAACATCGGGCAATCCCACCAAATATGCTTATGGTCCGCAGTCTGACCGCAGCCTCTCCAACACATTGGAGACGTACTGCTGTCGATTTTATTTAGCCTGACCGGTGTCAGGTGCCATTTAAAGATCACCTTACTAGCAAATTCGGTAAGGTTAGCACATTTAGTGATTCCCTTCAAGTTTTTATACACCTGGGCCAATTCTGCGTCAGAAAAGTTCATATTTAGTTCTTTTTCCCATGTGGTTTGGTATGAGGGTTTATTGGGATATGCCAGTCCCAACAATTGTTCATAAAACACAGAAATACCTCCCTTGATGTTTTTGGAATTGATTAGTTTATGTTCTATAGGTGTGATGTTTTCCTTTTTCAGCCTACTTGCAAACACCGGCATTTTAAAGAAATGCTTCAGTCTTAAATACATGAAAACCAAGCCTGGACTTAAATTATATTTTTGCTTCAAAGATTCCAGCGGGATCAACATGTCACCTTCAAAAAATTGGTTAAGTTTAGTTATTCCTCCAGATACCCATTTTTTGGAGTGGAAGTCTGGCATCCAGTACTCCAGACTTTCTGTCGGGGCTGCTCTAGATAGTACTTTAAGTTTAAATCTCTTTTTAATTAGATTGTTCCAATATTTAAGGAAAGTTTTTGTGGTAGAGTAGATTGTCTTAGGATATTGTATTTTCTGTTTGATCCACATGTAAGTATTTATTCTGTGCGGGCATGCTGCTTTATTCTCCATTGTTTTCCAATGTGGAGCCATGGAATCATTACTATAGACTAAGGCATTTGCTAAGATAGCAGCTCGGTAATACTATTTAACATTTGGTATACCCATTCCGCCAGACAGCTTATGGCGGTATTGGGTTGCTTCTGAAATTCTAGATCGCCTATTGCTTCTCATGAATGAGTTTATCTGTTTTTGAATATGCATGAGTTGAGTTTGATTGAAACCGATTGGAATAGTTCGAAAAATATAGAGTAGTTCAGGTATCACCATCATTTTAATTGCTGCAATTTTCCCTAGCCAAGAAATATTACATTCACTCCATCCTTTTAATTTGAGTTTTATCTTATTCCAAATTCTAATTAAGTTTCTTCTCGCTATTTCCGTTAATTTGCTATATATATTAATTCCCAAGTATTTAATTGATTTTTTCTTCCAGTCGAACAAATATTTTCTTTTTAATAAAGTGATTTCTTCTTTTTGTAGATTAAATGGTAAAGCCTGTGATTTTTTCAGATTAATTTTATGATAGGAAACACTACTATATTCCTGTAGTTCTTTATGCAATCCCTCTAAGGAAGTTTTTGCATTGGATAACATTAGCAGAATGTCGTCCGCAAACATGGATAACTTATGGAAGATACCATCTGTCTCTACTCCCGTTATTTCTCCAGACTCCCTAATCTTGCATGCTAATGGCTCTAGTGATAAAATGTAAAGAAGTGGGGAGATGGGACATCCCTGCCTACCCCCCGAAATGTTTCCGAATGGCATCCCAGAGTAAGGACCTTGGCTCTCGGTTCGTGATACAGTCCTAGAAGAGCTTTAATGAACGGCCTCGGAAAGTTCATCTCCAGAACCGTTTCTTCTAAAAAGCCCCAGTGAAGCCTGTCAAATGCCTTCTCCGCGTCCAAAGACAGGAGAAGGCACCCAACCCCCGACCCAGAGCATCTCTCCACTATATTGATGACACGCCGAGTAGCGTCTGAACCCTGTCGCCCAACAGTAAATCCTACCTGATCCACATTTATCAAACCAGGCAGGATGTGCGCCAGTCGTTTTGCCAAAATTTTTGCATAAACTTTATAGTCTGTGTTGAGAAGCGATATAGGTCTCAGGTTCGCGCAGCAATTAGGGTCTTTACCAGGTTTGGGCAAAGTGATGATATATGCCTCCGCCACTTCACCTGACACCCTTCCAGATTTGAACATTTCATTAAACATGTCACATAACATTTGTCCTATTTCTAAGCTAAATGTTTTAAAGTATTCCACAGTGAAACCATCCGGCCCTGGTGATTTTCCCAATGGCATCTCTCTAATTGTCTGCAAAACTTCTGCGAGTGTGATTGGCGCAATTAGATTATCGTAATCTCTTTTATGAACTTTAGGTAATTTAACAGACGAGAGGTAACCTCGTATATGCTGTAAATCTGGTTGTGTAGTATTTTCGTCATTTTTTAAGTTGTACAATTCCTTGTAGAACTTGGCACACATATTAGCTATTTGGTTAGGATGCGTGACCTTATTACCGTTTGCATCATGTAAATATGGGATTGTGGCTGCTGCGTCCCTCTGTCTTAATTTGCGGGCCAACATTCTGCCTGCTTTATTCCCAAAAGAATAGTACTGTTCTTTCAATCTTTTTATCAGAAATTCGCTATTATTTTGTTGTATTTTCATTATGTCAGATTTTACTTTATTTAAAATTTCCCAGTTAGTGTCACTAGGGTCATCAATGTGTAGTTTTGTTAGTTGTTGTAATTTTGTGTATAGGTCTAGCAACACAGCCTTTCTTTGTTTTTTGATATTTGATGCCCTAGCTATGCAATGGCCACGCATAACAGCCTTATGAGCCAACCACAAGGTTTCACTAGACACATCTCCTGGCAATACAGTATTTGGATGAAAACATGAAGCTATCTACACCTAGCACCATACTTTTTTGGAAAAAAACTTTTTTTGTTTCTAATTCACCAAAACTGCTTTAAATCATACCTTCAGCAGCCCAAATAACAACCAACATAAAAGTAATGTTGTGGGGTGCAGTATGTGGAAGCTACAAGCAATACAGTATTTGGATGAAAACATGAAGCTATCTACTTTTCAAATAATGAAGCTATCTACACCTAGCACCATACTTTTTTCAAAAAAACTTTTTTTGTTTCTAATTCACCAAAACTGCTTTAAATCATGCCTTCAGCAGCCCAAATAACAACCAACATAAAAGTAATGTTGTGGGGTGCAGTATGTGGAAGCTACAAGCAATACAGTATTTGGATGAAAACATGAAGCTATCTACACCTAGCACCATACTTTTTTGCAAAAAAACTTTTTTTGTTTCTAATTCACCAAAACTGCTTTAAATCATGCCTTCAGCAGCCCAAATAACAACCAACATAAAAGTAATGTTGTGGGGTGCAGTATGTGGAAGCTACAAGCAATACAGTATTTGGATGAAAACATGAAGCTATCTACACCTAGCACCATACTTTTTTGCAAAAAAACTTTTTTTGTTTCTAATTCACCAAAACTGCTTTAAATCAGGCCTTCAGCAGCCCAAATAACAACCAACATAAAAGTAATGTTGTGGGGTACAGTATGTGGAAGCTACAAGCAATACAGTATTTGGATGAAAACATGAAGCTATCTACTTTTCAATTAATTAAGCTATCTACACCTAGCACCATACTTTTTTCAAAAAAACTTTTTTTGTTTCTAATTCACCAAAACTGCTTTAAATCATGCCTTCAGCAGCCCAAATAACAACCAACATAAAAGTAATGTTGTGGGGTGCAGTATGTGGAAGCTACAAGCAATACAGTATTTGGATGAAAACATGAAGCTATCTACTTTTCAAATAATGAAGCTATCTACAACTAGCACCATACTTTTTTCAAAAAAACTTTTTTTGTTTCTAATTCACCAAAACTGCTTTAAATCATGCCTTCAGCAGCCCAAATAACAACCAACATAAAAGTAATGTTGTGGGGTGCAGTATGTGGAAGCTACACGCAATACAGTATTTGGATGAAAACATGAAGCTATCTACACCTAGCACCATACTTTTTTGGAAAAAAACTTTTTTTGTTTCTAATTCACCAAAACGGCTTTAAATCATACCTTCAGCAGCCCAAATAACAACCAACATAAAAGTAATGTTGTGGGGTGCAGTATGTGGAAGCTACAAGCAATACAGTATTTGAATGAAAACATGAAGCTATCTACTTTTCAAATAATGAAGCTATCTACACCTAGCACCATACTTTTTTCAAAAAAACTTTTTTTGTTTCTAATTCACCAAAACTGCTTTAAATCATGCCTTCAGCAGCCCAAATAACAACCAACATAAAAGTAATGTTGTGGGGTGCAGTATGTGGAAGCTACAAGCAATACAGTATTTGGATGAAAACATGAAGCTATCTACACCTAGCACCATACTTTTTTGCAAAAAAACTTTTTTTATTTCTAATTCACCAAAACTGCTTTAAATCATGCCTTCAGCAGCTCAAATAACAACCAACATAAAAGTAATGTTGTGGGGTGCAGTATGTGGAAGCTACAAGCAATACAGTATTTGGATGAAAACATGAAGCTATCTACACCTAGCACCATACTTTTTTGCAAAAAAACTTTTTTTGTTTCTAATTCACCAAAACTGCTTTAAATCATGCCTTCAGCAGCCCAAATAACAAACAACATAAAAGTAATGTTGTGGGGTGCAGTATGTGGAAGCTACACGCAATACAGTATTTGGATGAAAACATGAAGCTATCTACACCTAGCACCATACTTTTTTGCAAAAAAACTTTTTTTGTTTCTAATTCACCAAATCTGCTTTAAATCATGCCTTCAGCAGCCCAAATAACAACCAACATAAAAGTAATGTTGTGGGGTGCAGTATGTGGAAGCTACAAGCAATACAGTATTTGGATGAAAACATGAAGCTATCTACTTTTCAAATCATGAAGCTATCTACACCTAGCACCATACTTTTTTCAAAAAAACTTTTTTTGTTTCTAATTCACCAAAACTGCTTTAAATCATGCCTTCAGCAGCCCAAATAACAACCAACATAAAAGTAATGTTGTGGGGTGCAGTATGTGGAAGCTACAAGCAATACAGTATTTGAATGAAAACATGAAGCTATCTACTTTTCAAATAATGAAGCTATCTACAACTAGCACCATACTTTTTTCAAAAAAACTTTTTTTGTTTCTAATTCACCAAAACTGCTTTAAATCATGCCTTCAGCAGCCCAAATAACAACCAACATAAAAGTAATGTTGTGGGGTGCAGATGTGGAAGCTACAAGCAATAGAGTATTTGGATGAAAACATGAAGCTATCTACACCTAGCACCATACTTTTTTGCAAAAAAACTTTTTTTGTTTCTAATTCACCAAAACTGCTTTAAATCATACCTTCAACAGCCCAAATAACAACCAACATAAAAGTAATGTTGTGGGGGGCAGTATGTGGAAGCTACAAGCAATACAGTATTTGGATGAAAACATGAAGCTATCTACTTTTCAAATAATGAAGCTATCTACACCTAGCACCATACTTTTTTCAAAGAAACTTTTTTTGTTTCTAATTCACCAAAACTGCTTTAAATCATGCCTTCAGCAGCCCAAATAACAACCAACATAAAAGTAATGTTGTGGGGTGCAGTATGTGGAAGCTACAAGCAATACAGTATTTGGATGAAAACATGAAGCTATCTACACCTAGCACCATACTTTTTTGCAAAAAAACTTTTTTTGTTTCTAATTCACCAAAACTGCTTTAAATCATGCCCTCAGCAGCCCAAATAACAACCAACATAAAAGTAATGTTGTGGGGTGCAGTATGTGGAAGCTACAAGCAATACAGTATTTGGATGAAAACATGAAGCTAGTTACACTTCGCACCTTACTTTTTTGCAAAAAAAACTTTTTTTGTTTCTAATTCACCAAAACTGCTTTAAATCATGCCTTCAGCAGCCCAAATAACAACCAACATAAAAGTAATGTTGTGGGGTGCAGTATGTGGAAGCTACACGCAATACAGTATTTGGATGAAAACATGAAGCTATCTACACCTAGCACCATACTTTTTTGGAAAAAAACTTTTTTTGTTTCTAATTCACCAAAACTGCTTTAAATCATACCTTCAGCAGCCCAAATAACAACCAACATAAAAGTAATGTTGTGGGGTGCAGTATGTGGAAGCTACAAGCAATACAGTATTTGGATGAAAACATGAAGCTATCTACTTTTCAAATAATGAAGCTATCTACACCTAGCACTATACTTTTTTCAAAAAAACTTTTTTTGTTTCTAATTCACCAAAACTGCTTTAAATCATGCCTTCAGCAGCCCAAATAACAACCAACATAAAAGTAATGTTGTGGGGTGCAGTATGTGGAAGCTACACGCAATACAGTATTTGGATGAAAACATGAAGCTATCTACACCTAGCACCATACTTTTTTGGAAAAAAACTTTTTTTGTTTCTAATTCACCAAAACTGCTTTAAATCATACCTTCAGCAGCCCAAATAACAACCAACATAAAAGTAATGTTGTGGGGTGCAGTATGTGGAAGCTACAAGCAATACAGTATTTGGATGAAAACATGAAGCTATCTACTTTTCAAATAATGAAGCTATCTACACCTAGCACCATACTTTTTTCAAAAAAACTTTTTTTGTTTCTAATTCACCAAAACTGCTTTAAATCATGCCTTCAGCAGCCCAAATAACAACCAACATAAAAGTAATGTTGTGGGGTGCAGTATGTGGAAGCTACAAGCAATACAGTATTTGGATGAAAACATGAAGCTATCTACTTTTCAAATAATGAAGCTATCTACACCTAGCACCATACTTTTTTCAAAAAAACTTTTTTTCTTTCTAATTCACCAAAACTGCTTTAAATCATGCCTTCAGCAGCCCAAATAACAACCAACATAAAAGTAATGTTGTGGGGTGCAGTATGTGGAAGCTACAAGCAATACAGTATTTGGATGAAAACATGAAGCTATCTACACCTAGCACCATACTTTTTTGCAAAAAAACTTTTTTTGTTTTTAATTCACCAAAACTGCTTTAAATCATGCCTTCAGCAGCCCAAATAACAACCAACATAAAAGTAATGTTGTGGGGTGCAGTATGTGGAAGCTACAAGCAATACAGTATTTGGATGAAAACATGAAGCTATCTACACCTAGCACCATACTTTTTTGCAAAAAAACTTTTTTTGTTTCTAATTCACCAAAACTGCTTTAAATCATGCCCTCAGCAGCCCAAATAACAACCAACATAAAAGTAATGTTGTGGGGTGCAGTATGTGGAAGCTACAAGCAATACAGTATTTGGATGAAAACATGAAGCTATCTACACCTAGCACCATACTTTTTTGGAAAAAAACTTTTTTTGTTTCTAATTCACCAAAACTGCTTTAAATCATACCTTCAGCAGCCCAAATAACAACCAACATAAAAGTAATGTTGTGGGGTGCAGTATGTGGAAGCTACAAGCAATACAGTATTTGGATGAAAACATGAAGCTATCTACTTTTCAAATAATGAAGCTATCTACACCTAGCACCATACTTTTTTCAAAAAAACTTTTTTTGTTTCTAATTCACCAAAACTGCTTTAAATCATGCCTTCAGCAGCCCAAATAACAACCAACATAAAAGTAATGTTGTGGGGTGCAGTATGTGGAAGCTACACGCAATACAGTATTTGGATGAAAACATGAAGCTATCTACACCTAGCACCATACTTTTTTGCAAAAAAACTTTTTTTGTTTCTAATTCACCAAAACTGCTTTAAATCATGCCTTCAGCAGCCCAAATAACAACCAACATAAAAGTAATGTTGTGGGGTGCAGATGTGGAAGCTACAAGCAATAGAGTATTTGGATGAAAACATGAAGCTATCTACACCTAGCACCATACTTTTTTGCAAAAAAACTTTTTTTGTTTCTAATTCACCAAAACTGCTTTAAATCATGCCTTCAGCAGCCCAAATAACAACCAACATAAAAGTAATGTTGTGGGGTGCAGTATGTGGAAGCTACAAGCAATACAGTATTTGGATGAAAACATGAAGCTATCTACACCTAGCACCATACTTTTTTGCAAAAAAACTTTTTTTGTTTCTAATTCACCAAAACTGCTTTAAATCATGCCTTCAGCAGCCCAAATAACAACCAACATAAAAGTAATGTTGTGGGGTGCAGTATGTGGAAGCTACAAGCAATACAGTATTTGGATGAAAACATGAAGCTATCTACTTTTCAAATAATGAAGCTATCTACACCTAGCACCATACTTTTTTCAAAAAAACTTTTTTTGTTTCTAATTCACCAAAACTGCTTTAAATCATGCCTTCAGCAGCCCAAATAACAACCAACATAAAAGTAATGTTGTGGGGTGCAGTATGTGGAAGCTACACGCAATACAGTATTTGGATGAAAACATGAAGCTATCTACACCTAGCACCATACTTTTTTGGAAAAAAACTTTTTTTGTTTCTAATTCACCAAAACTGCTTTAAATCATACCTTCAGCAGCCCAAATAACAACCAACATAAAAGTAATGTTGTGGGGTGCAGTATGTGGAAGCTACAAGCAATACAGTATTTGGATGAAAACATGAAGCTATCTACTTTTCAAATAATGAAGCTATCTACACCTAGCACCATACTTTTTTCAAAAAAACTTTTTTTGTTTCTAATTCACCAAAACTGCTTTAAATCATGCCTTCAGCAGCCCAAATAACAACCAACATAAAAGTAATGTTGTGGGGTGCAGTATGTGGAAGCTACAAGCAATACAGTATTTGGATGAAAACATGAAGCTATCTACACCTAGCACCATACTTTTTTGCAAAAAAACTTTTTTTGTTTCTAATTCACCAAAACTGCTTTAAATCATGCCTTCGGCAGCCCAAATAACAACCAACATAAAAGTAATGTTGTGGGGTGCAGTATGTGGAAGCTACAAGCAATACAGTATTTGGATGAAAACATGAAGCTATCTACACCTAGCATCATACTTTTTTGCAAAAAAACTTTTTTTGTTTCTAATTCACCAAAACTGCTTTAAATCATGCCTTCAGCAGCCCAAATAACAACCAACATAAAAGTAATGTTGTGGGGTGCAGTATGTGGAAGCTACACGCAATACAGTATTTGGATGAAAACATGAAGCTATCTACACCTAGCACCATACTTTTTTGGAAAAAAACTTTTTTTGTTTCTAATTCACCAAAACTGCTTTAAATCATACCTTTAGCAGCCCAAATAACAACCAACATAAAAGTAAGGTTGTGGGGTGCAGTATGTGGAAGCTACAAGCAATACAGTATTTGGATGAAAACATGAAGCTATCTACTTTTCAAATAATGAAGCTATCTACACCTAGCACCATACTTTTTTCAAAAAAACTTTTTTTGTTTCTAATTCACCAAAACTGCTTTAAATCATGCCTTCAGCAGCCCAAATAACAACCAACATAAAAGTAATGTTGTGGGGTGCAGTATGTGGAAGCTACAAGCAATACAGTATTTGGATGAAAACATGAAGCTATCTACACCTAGCACCATACTTTTTTCAAAAAAACTTTTTTTGTTTCTAATTCACCAAAACTGCTTTAAATCATGCCTTCAGCAGCCCAAATAACAACCAACATAAAAGTAATGTTGTGGGGTGCAGTATGTGGAAGCTACAAGCAATACAGTATTTGAATGAAAACATGAAGCTATCTACTTTTCAAATAATGAAGCTATCTACAACTAGCACCATACTTTTTTCAAAAAAACTTTTTTTGTTTCTAATTCACCAAAACTGCTTTAAATCATGCCTTCAGCAGCCCAAATAACAACCAACATAAATGTAATGTTGTGGGGTGCAGTATGTGGAAGCTACAAGCAATACAGTATTTGGATGAAAACATGAAGCTATCTACACCTAGCACCATACTTTTTTGCAAAAAAACTTTTTTTGTTTCTAATTCACCAAAACTGCTTTAAATCATGCCTTCAGCAGCCCAAATAACAACCAACATAAAAGTAATGTTGTGGGGTGCAGTATGTGGAAGCTACAAGCAATACAGTATTTGGATGAAAACATGAAGCTATCTACACCTAGCACCATACTTTTTTGCAAAAAAACTTTTTTTGTTTCTAATTCACCAAAACTGCTTTAAATCATGCCCTCAGCAGCCCAAATAACAACCAACATAAAAGTAATGTTGTGGGGTGCAGTATGTGGAAGCTACAAGCAATACAGTATTTGGATGAAAACATGAAGCTAGTTACACTTAGCACCTTACTTTTTTGCAAAAAAACTTTTTTTGTTTCTAATTCACCAAAATTGCTTTAAATCATGCCTTCAGCAGCCCAAATAACAACCAACATAAAAGTAATGTTGTGGGGTGCAGTATGTGGAAGCTACACGCAATACAGTATTTGGATGAAAACATGAAGCTATCTACACCTAGCACCATACTTTTTTGGAAAAAAACTTTTTTTGTTTCTAATTCACCAAAACTGCTTTAAATCATACCTTCAGCAGCCCAAATAACAACCAACATAAAAGTAATGTTGTGGGGTGCAGTATGTGGAAGCTACACGCAATACAGTATTTGGATGAAAACATGAAGCTATCTACACCTAGCACCATACTTTTTTGGAAAAAAACTTTTTTTGTTTCTAATTCACCAAAACTGCTTTAAATCATGCCTTCAGCAGCCCAAATAACAACCAACATAAATGTAATGTTGTGGGGTGCAGTATGTGGAAGCTACAAGCAATACAGTATTTGGATGAAAACATGAAGCTATCTACACCTAGCACCATACTTTTTTGCAAAAAAACTTTTTTTGTTTCTAATTCACCAAAACTGCTTTAAATCATGCCTTCAGCAGCCCAAATAACAACCAACATAAAAGTAATGTTGTGGGGTGCAGTATGTGGAAGCTACAAGCAATACAGTATTTGGATGAAAACATGAAGCTATCTACACCTAGCACCATACTTTTTTGCAAAAAAACTTTTTTTGTTTCTAATTCACCAAAACTGCTTTAAATCATGCCCTCAGCAGCCCAAATAACAACCAACATAAAAGTAATGTTGTGGGGTGCAGTATGTGGAAGCTACAAGCAATACAGTATTTGGATGAAAACATGAAGCTAGTTACACTTAGCACCTTACTTTTTTGCAAAAAAACTTTTTTTGTTTCTAATTCACCAAAATTGCTTTAAATCATGCCTTCAGCAGCCCAAATAACAACCAACATAAAAGTAATGTTGTGGGGTGCAGTATGTGGAAGCTACACGCAATACAGTATTTGGATGAAAACATGAAGCTATCTACACCTAGCACCATACTTTTTTGGAAAAAAACTTTTTTTGTTTCTAATTCACCAAAACTGCTTTAAATCATACCTTCAGCAGCCCAAATAACAACCAACATAAAAGTAATGTTGTGGGGTGCAGTATGTGGAAGCTACACGCAATACAGTATTTGGATGAAAACATGAAGCTATCTACACCTAGCACCATACTTTTTTGGAAAAAAACTTTTTTTGTTTCTAATTCACCAAAACTGCTTTAAGTCATACCTTTAGCAGCCCAAATAACAACCAAAATAAAAGTGAGGTTGTGGGGTGCAGTATGTGGAAGCTACAAGCAATACAGTATTTGGATGAAAACATGAAGCTATCTACTTTTCAAATAATGAAGCTATCTACACCTAGCACCATACTTTTTTCAAAAAAACTTTTTTTGTTTCTAATTCACCAAAACTGCTTTAAATCATGCCTTCAGCAGCCCAAATAACAACCAACATAAAAGTAATGTTGTGGGGTGCAGTATGTGGAAGCTACAAGCAATACAGTATTTGGATGAAAACATGAAGCTATCTACACCTAGCACCATACTTTTTTGCAAAAAAACTTTTTTTGTTTCTAATTCACCAAAACTGCTTTAAATCATGCCTTCAGCAGCCCAAATAACAACCAACATAAAAGTAATGTTGTGGGGTGCAGTATGTGGAAGCTACAAGCAATACAGTATTTGGATGAAAACATGAAGCTATCTACTTTTCAAATCATGAAGCTATCTACACCTAGCACCATACTTTTTTCAAAAAAACTTTTTTTGTTTCTAATTCACCAAAACTGCTTTAAATCATGCCTTCAGCAGCCCAAATAACAACCAACATAAAAGTAATGTTGTGGGGTGCAGTATGTGGAAGCTACAAGCAATACAGTATTTGGATGAAAACATGAAGCTATCTACACCTAGCACCATACTTCTTTGCGAAAAAACTTTTTTTGTTTCTAATTCACCAAAACTGCTTTATATCATGCCTTCAGCAGCCCAAATAACAACCAACATAAAAGTAATGTTGTGGGGTGCAGTATGTGGAAGCTACAAGCAATACAGTATTTGGATGAAAACATGAAGCTATGGGCGGGATGATTTGCAACACGGGAGCGGGATGACGTCGTGATGACGTGACGACGTGTGACGAGTGACGTGCGTTCCGGAGGAGGAGGAGGAGATGGGCTTGGCGGTTGGAGTGGAGGTGGAAGCGGAGACCGGGTGCGGCATCTGAAGTGGTTGGGGAGACTTAGGAGGTGAACCACTAGGATGCACAATGGAGGCGAGACGGTGAGAAGGGCTCACCTTCTAATTGGAGAAGGCGAGTCTGACCCGAAGATGATCCCGATGACCGCCGACACGGCTGCTCCACTACACCAACGATTTCATAAGTATAAAGAGTTACAGCAACGATAATGGAAACGTTGCGTAATTAGTCACTCCCCCCTCTTTTTCGCGCCTAAATGATGGAATTTTTCGGCACTTCACGGCACTTCACAGCAACACTGCCATAAATAGCAGTAACCATCATGAATATAACTCCTTCGAGGACGAAGAGATCTTCTAATCAACTAATTTCTGCTCTACATCGCTTACAATAAGAACTTTCTGCTAAAAGTGAGTAGACTGATTGAAGTGAAGGATGTACAAATATGTATGCCGGTTGTATATAGTTTATACAAAATTTTGGATCCAGAAATTGAATTGAGGGGGGATGTGTGCACTAATCACGTAAATAGCCTCTTTATACTTGGACTTCCATACAGTTAATAATATCAATAATTAACACAACATTTTAACATATCAAATATACTTAGTACCAAAAAGGTTATAAAAAGAAATACTAAGCGGAAGAGTTGGAGGAGTTTGAATGGGGAGGGAGGCTGGCAGAGGCCTTATTAACACATATGAAAATGAGGAAGGTATTAGGAGAGTGGAGAGACTGTATGAGAATGGAGACAATCAGCTTTATGAGTAGTGAAATCTCTATCTATAAAACAAATGTCTTTCTTTATTTATCTACCTAAATACGGATACTGATTTAAGCTGGATGATTCAGTTTCAGATAAAGGAGAAAAGGAGAAAATAAGTTAACTACAAATATTGAACAAAGATTAAATATATACTAAATTGTCAGAGATAAGTACTAACGAATTTACTCAAAAATTCAAGCAAAGGATCTAAGCTGAAAATGCCTCCAAAAAAAGATAAAGAAAGAGACAAGAGCCTAATACAAGAAAAGAGACAGGACAAAAATAAACCTATTAATGATTACTACTCTCCTAAAACCTCTCAGCAAGAACATTCACAAACCAGTAGAAGATCAACATTGGAGGATAGGAGAGAATCTCTCCAATTGTTTAAAGTACACGAACAATATACCGATGAAGAACCCTTATCTATCCAGATAAATGATCTTTATACAAAAATTAAGAATGACATCGAAACAAGCATACACGAAATTAAAGAAGATGTCACGAAAATCTTACAGTCGTTAAAACTACAAGAATTGGAGATATTAAAGATCAAGGAAGAACAAAACATACTTCGAGCTGATAATATGTCTCTAACTTTAAAGGTTAAATCCCTGGAAAATAAAATGAAAGAATTTGAAGATAATCATCGCAGAAGAAATCTACGTATTAGAGGAATACCAGAGATATTTCAGGGAAATACATTAGAAAACTATCTATTGGAACTTATAAACGGGACTCTCGGTAATCAAACAACAAAATTTATATCGCTGGAATTCTTTTATAGATTAAAAAAACCAAGTCAAATTAATAATGAATTACCACGAGATGTTCTAATAGGATTTACAAGCCTCTATGTAAAAGAAAGATTCAACGCGGGTATCAGAGAACAAACAACGTTACCAGAAAAGTTCAAAAATTTAAAATATTTCGCAGATATCTCACCGATAACAAGAATGGAGAGAAGAAAGTTTCACGAACTTACTTCAATACTAAGGCAAAAAAATATGAGTTACAGATGGGGTTTCCCTACCAGCCTTAAAGTAGTATATGAAGGCACTACAGTTATATTTAAAGATGTTGAATCGGGTAGAAAAAAATTAACAAATTGGGGCTTTATATAAAAGGTCCTTTTTTTTTTTTTTTTTTTTTTTTTTTTCTTCTTCTTGACACTTAAATCAAATGCTAAACATGAGGGGTTTAATACACATCACAACACACAAATTCCTTTTTCTTTTTTATTACACATATATTTAATCTAATACAGAGTATATCACTTAAAGTAAACGATACGATTAGAATACAGTACACAACACGTTGTCTTTTTTTTTTTTTTTTTGTTTTTTTTTTGTTTTTTTTTTTCTCTTTTCTTTTGTTACACACGTAATTCTAACATAAGATGAATTAGTCATTAAACACAAATATTCCTCTGCTGAATAGAATATAGCATACAATATTGGCTTATTTAATATATACATTATTTATAATTTTTTTTTTTTTTTTTTTCCTTTTTCTTTACACATTTAATTTTATTCACTACTTATTAAACACTAAGGACTCAAAACACATTTTGCTGAATAGAACACAGCACACAATATTGGTTTATTTAATATATATAATATTTATTTATTTTTTTACACACTTTTTCTTCGCTTCTATATACACGTAATTTTATTCAATATTCACTAAACACCAAAGGCTCAAAACACACCACAATATTAAATTGATTGCCTAGAAAAATAAGGGATTAAGGGACACACTACATAGGTGTAAATCCTTTTTTTTTTTTTTTTTTTTTTTCTCTTAAGCAGATCTCAATAAGAAAATCTATAATTGGGTGATAAGAAGTGAAACAATTATCCTTGATATCTTGTCTATTTCATTGTCTCTATTTGCTCGGTCCTCTGCCCCCCCCTTCCTTTCTCTCCCCCTAATCTTTGCCAATAGAGACTGTGATTATAATGTCTAAGTGTATTTAAAATGTTTAAATTGGAAGCTTTATGTAAGACTGAAAGCCTTATTTCTAAATTTCCTTCGGTATAGTATTGTCACGGCACAGCGTACAGAGGAGACGCCGTAGTCAGGTAGGACTGCAGGGATGGTCCAGAGAGCCGAGGTCAGGATACCGGAGAGCAGGATAAACGAGGAGCAAGCCGAGGTCAGGATACCGGAGAGCAGGATAAACGAGGAGCAAGCCGAGGTCAGGATACCAGAGATCAGAATAGTCAAAAACAAGCCGAGGTCAAATACAGGAATCAAGCAGGAAAACGCTATCTGGGTGCTAGCACAGGGCATAGACGACCATCAGAAGGCGAAGTCTAAGAGTTCTGAAGTCTCTTATATAGGCACAGGAAGTTTAGGCACTAATTGGATGTTTCCCGCCAAATTTTCAAAGTGCCGTTACGTCACTTCCTGCGGCCATCTTGTGGTTGGCGATTTCGTAATCTTTCCATATAGGTCGAGGTAGTACCAGCCGGCACCGCTAGGTGGCGTGAAGCAGAACGAGTCAGGACTCCAGAGAAGGACGCGTCTCCCGGCTCCAGCTGCTGGGAGGATCTTGTGCAGGTAAGTGGTCTCCCTCTTCCTCGCGGCGGCTGCGGCTGCTGTGTAGAAGCGGGAGGTCTCCCCCTTCTCCGCGGTGGCTGCGGCTGCTGGGTAGACGAGGGAGGTCTTCCCCTTCTGCGCGGTGGCTGTGGCTGGAGCTGCCGTGCGGAAGCAGGGGGTCTCCCTCTTCCTCGCGGCAGTTGCGGCTGGGGCTGCCGTGCAGAGGCGGGGGGTTTCCCCCTTCTTCGCGGCGCTTGCTGCTGCTGGTCCGAGGCGGGGGGTCTCCCCTCTCTTCGCGGCAGCAGCGGCCGCCGGACCGAAGCGGAGGGTCTCCCCCTACCTCGCGGCTGCTGACACGCGGCTGGAGCCGTAACAGTACCCCTCCTCAAAGGGGCGACCTCTGGGCGACCCCTGTTAGAGCAACTCTGCCCTCTAGCCAGGAATGCACGTACAAGGTGAGGAGCCTGAAACCGAGCCTCCGGTACCCAGGAACGATCCTCTGGGCCAAGTCCCCTCCAATGAATCAGATATTGGAGACTCCCTTGTTGCCTGCGAGACTTCAGGATAGCTTGAGGAGTACGTCCATAAATATCAGTGGCCGAAGTCTCCGAAACAGAGGATCTGGTCGAAAAGCGGTTGCAAACCAGCGGCTTCAATAGGGAGACATGGAAGACTCTAGGAATACGGAGTGTCCTAGGCAGAGAAAGTTCATAGGCGACAGGGTTCACCCGGCGGACAATCGAGAAAGGACCGATAAAACGTGGTGCCAGCTTCATGCTGGGTACTCTGAGTCGCAGGTACCTTGTAGACAACCACACTCTGTCCCCAGGAGAATAGGCAGGATTCCTAGAACGACGTTTGTTAGCTTGGAGTTCCTGTCGCTCACCCGCCAATTCTAGGGCCCTCCGCACCGAAGCCCACGTAGACTGGATAGTCACCAACCGCTCCTCCAGTACTGGATCAGTAGAAGTAGGGAAGGCGCCAGGAAAGGGTTGAGGGTGAAGACCATACACACAATAGAAGGCGGATTCTCCAGTGGACTCTTGTACCGCATTATTGCGAGCAAATTCAGCCAATGGCAACAGGTCAACCCAATCGTCCTGATGATGGTTAATGAATATGCGCAGGTACTGTTCGAGGTGCTGGTTAGCCCTCTCTGCTGCGCCGTTGGACTGTGGGTGGTATGCGGAGGAAAAGGCCAGGGTGACACCCAAGGCTCTAGTGAACTCGCGCCAAAAACGTGCAATAAACTGAGTGCCACGGTCGGAGACAATCTCAGTAGGGACTCCATGGAGGCGGACGATCTCCCGCATGAATAAGTCAGCCAACACCGAAGCCGTGGGTAGTCTCCTCAAGGGTATCATATGCGCCATCTTAGAAAAGCGATCGACGATCATGAGGATGACAGTATATCCCTTGGAGTTGGGTAAATCCACGATAAAGTCCATGGCAAGGTGAGTCCAGGGCCTTGAAGGACGAGGTAATGGATGGAGCAGCCCAGCAGGGAGATTTCTAGAAGACTTGTTGGCAGCACACTTGAGACAGGAGCGGACAAACAGGGCAGTATCCCTGCTCCATTCTGGCCACCAAAATGTCCTGGACACGAGGTCCTTGGTTCGTGCTAGCCCAGGATGGCCTGCAGTTCTGGAGCCATGGGACAGACGAAGCACATGGGTACGGAGGTTAGCAGGAACAAAAAGTTTCCCAACCGGCAACGACGCTGGAGCTTGGGCTTGTAAACCAGAAATGCGATCAAGCAAGGGAGTCCGGCAACGAAGGTGTAGCGCAGCAATGTGCTTTACAGGACGCACTCCAGGCCGTGATCTGAGTCGTAGTCCAATCAATAGCAGGATTATGTACTTGTAACCACGGAAATCCCAATATAATGGGAATGGAGGGTGAGCGGATGACGAGAAGTTGCAATCGTTCCTTGTGTACGATCCCGACGGCAAGGTTGAGTGGGGCTGTAGAGCGAGAAATCTGGTCAGGATGAAGCGGTCTGCCATCAATAGCCTCAACAGCTAATGGTGCGGGCAGGGATAGGGTGGGAATGCGTTGCTGCTCACAAAACACTGAATCAATAAAGTTGCCGGCAGCGCCGGAGTCCAGGAAAGCCTCAGTGTCAACGAATCCAGCATCCCAGACCAGACGGACCGGAACAGTCATGCGGGTGGTGAACCCGTCGGGGGAATAGTTTACCACACCTATAGTAGGTTCCCCTGGCCTACCTAGGTGCGGGCGTTTCCCGGCCTGCTAGGACAGTGTCCGATGAAATGACCCGAGAGTCCGCAGTAAAAGCATAATCCCTCCCGTCTCCGCCTGTTCCTCTCTCGTTCGGAGACCCGAGTGGCTCCCAACTGCATGGGTTCGTCAGACGGTTCATTCGAGGGTTCGGCAGATGAAAACTGAGGCGAGAAGCGTGTAGTAGATCTCCCACCCTTGTCGCTTGACTTCAGACTCTCACGTTGGGCTTGTCTTTGGCGGAGACGCAGATCAATCTGGGAAACATACGAAATCACGGAGTCTAGCTCCATGGGTAAGTCTCTGGCAGCAGTCTCGTCCTTGAGGGTCTCAGAAAGTCCATTCAGGAAGGCGGCCACCAATGCCTCATTAGTACAGTTCACCTCTCCCATCAGGGTCCGGAACTCTATAGCATACTCCAGAAGCGGGCGGGACC
Organism: Spea bombifrons; assembly: GCF_027358695.1. NCBI lineage: Eukaryota > Metazoa > Chordata > Amphibia > Anura > Pelobatidae > Spea > Spea bombifrons. The sequence goes on along the minus strand of NC_071096.1, from coordinate 21,417,912 downwards.
CCTGACGAATGGTAAAGAGTGAATTAGAAGCGGTGGCCCTTCTACCCGGAGTATCAAACGCAGCACGTAGACTGGAAACAAATTCAACATAGGAGCGCACCGTAGAAACGTTCCTCTCCCAGAGCGGTGAAGCCCATGCCAAGGCTTTATCCGTGAGGAGAGAAATGACATATCCCACCTTGGCACGTTCAGTGGGAAAGGCGTAAGGAGACAGTTCAAAGTGTATCTCACACTGATTCAGGAAACCCCGACAGGTTGCCGGATCACCACCGTAACGTTGGGGTGGAGGCAGGTGAGCAGGAACCGTGGCTACTGGTAACGGTGGTGGAGTAGGAGCCGCCACAGGTTGCGGTGCTTGCTGTGCAGGATCAGTACGCTGAAGCAAAGTCTGAAGGGCTTGAGCAAATTGATCCAGACGGTGATCCATCTCGTCAAGTCGAGCCTCAGTGGACCCTTGTCCTACCGAAGCGGGTCTCATGATGGCCTTCTGATTCTGTCACGGCACAGCGTACAGAGGAGACGCCGTAGTCAGGTAGGACTGCAGGGATGGTCCAGAGAGCCGAGGTCAGGATACCGGAGAGCAGGATAAACGAGGAGCAAGCCGAGGTCAGGATACCGGAGAGCAGGATAAACGAGGAGCAAGCCGAGGTCAGGATACCAGAGATCAGAATAGTCAAAAACAAGCCGAGGTCAAATACAGGAATCAAGCAGGAAAACGCTATCTGGGTGCTAGCACAGGGCATAGACGACCATCAGAAGGCGAAGTCTAAGAGTTCTGAAGTCTCTTATATAGGCACAGGAAGTTTAGGCACTAATTGGATGTTTCCCGCCAAATTTTCAAAGTGCCGTTACGTCACTTCCTGCGGCCATCTTGTGGTTGGCGATTTCGTAATCTTTCCATATAGGTCGAGGTAGTACCATCCGGCACCGCTAGGTGGCGTGAAGCAGAACGAGTCAGGACTCCAGAGAAGGACGCGTCTCCCGGCTCCAGCTGCTGGGAGGATCTTGTGCAGGTAAGTGGTCTCCCTCTTCCTCGCGGCGGCTGCGGCTGCTGTGTAGAAGCGGGAGGTCTCCCCCTTCTCCGCGGTGGCTGCGGCTGCTGGGTAGACGAGGGAGGTCTTCCCCTTCTGCGCGGTGGCTGTGGCTGGAGCTGCCGTGCGGAAGCAGGGGGTCTCCCTCTTCCTCGCGGCAGTTGCGGCTGGGGCTGCCGTGCAGAGGCGGGGGGTCTCCCCCTTCTTCGCGGCGCTTGCTGCTGCTGGTCCGAGGCGGGGGGTCTCCCCTCTCTTCGCGGCAGCAGCGGCCGCCGGACCGAAGCGGAGGGTCTCCCCCTACCTCGCGGCTGCTGACACGCGGCTGGAGCCGTAACAAGTATCCTGTAATATGAGCAGGACGGATTTTTGGACAGAGAGTCCTAAAATCGAAAGAAGAATAAATGTATGTGGAATGTATGTGATTTTTAAAAGAATGATGGTATCGTTAAAAAGTATTACAGAATTTCAAAAATGGGTATTTCTATAAAATTGATATCATGGAACGTGCAAGGCCTAAATAGTCCACAAAAGAGGAAGCATTTGTTTGATACATTAACTCAAAATAAAATAGATATAGCTTTATTACAAGAAACACACTGGATAGTAGACCCACAAAAAATCTGGAAATATAGACTCTATCCCGATATATTCTATGCAAACTTGGAGGGATCTAAAAAAAAGAGAGGTGTTGCAATCATAATTTCAAATAAACTTAAATTTGAACTTATATTACACGAAAAAGACATACAAGGCAGATCTCAAATTTTGATCTGCAAATTAAATGATATACTATACACCTTTGTAAACATTTATGCTCCAAATAAGAACCCTACTAAGTTTGTAAAAAAATTATATGAGAGAGTTCAACAAATAAAAAAAGGTCAATTATACATAGGAGGAGACTTCAATTGTATAATAGAGCCTGAAAAAGATAAAGCATTATCTCCAACTATTTCAATAGACATGAGTATAAAAACAGAAGCAAGACACATAAAGAAATTTATAGAAAATAATTCACTTTATGATATATGGAGAACTTTCCATCCAAAAGAAAAAGACTTTACCTTTTTTTCACAGCCCCATATATCCTATTCTAGAATAGATTTTATATTAACTGAACTTGATAATCTACGTTTAATATTAAATTCTAAAATAGGACAGATAATTTGGTCGGACCATGCACCAATATTCATAGAAATTAAGAATAACCAGTATTATAACACAAAATATAAATGGAGATTGAATGATTACATATTAAGTAAGGATGAATTAAGGGAAGATCTACATAAACAAGCTACCACATTTTTAGATTTAAATGATAACGGAGAAGTTACTAATTTAATATTATGGAACACTTTCAAATGTTACATGAGAGGCTGTTTAATAAATACAAATGCCTATTTAAAAAAAAAAAGTGGTCAAAGTCTTACCGATTTATATATCAATTTAGCCATTAAGGAGAAATTAAATAAAGAAAATCCAAACACTTTAATTACAACAGAAGTTAACCTATTAAGATCAGAAATAAATAATAAATTACAAGATAAAATTAATAAGGCTCTCCTAAAAAATAAACAAAATTGGTACTATGGAAACAATCGGGTGGGGAAGTACTTAACTAATAAATTAAAGTATGCACATAGTAAACGAGCTATTAAAAAAATTATAGTAGATAACGAGATATATTTAAATCCTTCCCAAATAGCTCAATGCTTCGAAAAATATTATAAATCCCTTTACAATTTAAACGATCTTCCTAAATCACAAAATAATATTAGGGAATACCTTAGATCCCTTAATCTACCAAAGCTAGATGAAGAAGCTATAGAAACATTAAATGCCCCAATAAAAATGGAAGAGATCAATAAGGGAATAGAAAACTTGGAGAAGAACAAAGCCCCAGGCCCTGATGGCTTCACGGCAACATTCTACCTAATGTTTAAGGAAATTATAGCTCCTTTATTGTATAAATCATTTAAAGAAATTACAGAAGGCACTGATATCCCACCCGAAATGCTGCAAGTATCAATATGTCCAATATTAAAACCTAACAAAGATCCAAATTATGTCCCTAATTACAGACCAATTTCACTGATAAATATTGATATTAAGATATACTCAAAGATTTTAGCCGAGAGACTAAAATTGTTTCTCCCAACTATTATCCACCCAGATCAAACTGGATTTATAAAAGATAGATCTATAACAGACAATACACGTAAAATAATTAATCTTATGGATATAATTAACAAAAGTCATACACATACAGCCTTTATAGCATTAGATGCAGAAAAGGCATTTGATAGGGTGGATTGGACATTCTTGGAGGAAACATTAGAAATCTTCGGTATTCCAGGACAATTTAGGAGAAATATCTTAGCCTTATATAATAATCCTTCTGCAACGATTATGGGACCTATGTTTACTTCTAATAGTTTTAAAATTAGAAACGGTACGAGACAGGGTTGCCCATTATCCCCACTTCTTTATATTTTAACTATCGAACCACTAGCCCAGGCAATCAGAAATTCACACGAAATAAAAGGAATAAACATAGGTAACAATCAATATAAGTTGACACTATTTGCCGATGATATCATTTTAACACTTCCTTACCCTGAGAAATCAATTAAATATGTGTTAGAAAAGATCAAAGACTATAGTAGCCACTCTAATTATAAATTAAATATTGATAAAACTCAAATTATTTCAATATATCAAACAGATGAACAAATTAAAAAATTAAAAACATTTATAAATGTAGATTGGAGTAAAAAGTCTCTTGAATACCTAGGTATACAATTAAATTATAATTTGAAAGAAATGGTTAGAGATAATTATCAAATATTAATTAAAAAGATGAGAAAAAAATTATTAGAGTGGCACGGACTTGAAATCTCATGGTTAGGACGTTTAAACACTATTAATGCATACTATATCCCTAAAATACTGTATATATTAAGAGCAATTCCTTTAAGAGCCCCTTATTCTATTCTTACACAAATACAAAAATTAATAAATAAATTTATTTGGCAAAACAAACCTCCAAGAATATCATATACAAGAGTAGCTAGAACAACACAAAAGGGTGGTCTTTCCTTTCCTAATATTAAGGAATTGCATGAAACCTGTATGTTTACCCACTTCCTTTTATGGGATAGATCTAACGATGAAGGAAAATCTTGGTTCAGTATTGAAACGGACAATATTAATTTTATAAATCTCTTTGATTTGATTTGGATAAATCATGATATAACCAAGAATATCAAAAGTGAGAATACAGTGGTTAACGATTTATTAATTTCTCTAGATAAATGGAAGAAAAATACGAAAATTAAAAAAGGAGTACAATTTTCAGCTCCTATAGAAGTTTTAAGTAATCATATTAGAGATTTAAACATAAGTAATTGGATACAGAGTAATATAAAATACATATCAGACCTCTATAATACAGATAATTTTCTAACTTGGACTTCTATGAAAGAGAAATGGGGAATTCCAAATAAGGAATTTTTCAATTATTTAAGAATAAAAAACTTCCTTCAATCAGTCGGAATAACTCGCTCTCCACAACTTGAAAATTTTTTAAATAAACATTATAAATCACGTTTGATCCGTAAAGTCAAGACATTGAAAGAAAATTTAGAAACAGAAGTGTCTCTACCCAATAAGGAAAAGTGGGAAAATGACACAGGAGAATTATATTCATTAGAGGATTGGCTACGAGCATATAACGAAATTTAGAAAATCTCACATTGCCTTGATATGCATGAATTATACTACAAAATTGTTCACAGGTGGTATAGGACTCCTATGCTGATCTCCAAATTTAACAAAAATACTACTAAACTCTGTTGGAGATGCGAGGAAAAAGACGGTACTATGTACCATATGTGGTGGGAATGTAGAGAGGTAGCCAAAATCGTTGACATTTTATTTAAGGTTATAAAGCAACTATTAAATCTCGACATAACACCATCCCCCCAAATCTTTCTATTCCATATAGGTTTAACCAATTTACAAAAAATGCAGAAAATCCTAATACTCCAATTAGTACTAGGATGCAAAAAGGTTATAGCTAGGAATTGGAAGAAACCAGGAAAAATCTTATGGGAAGAAGTTTATACACAAATCCAATTCCAATGTCAAATGGAAGAAGGATATTATAGGAGTACAGGAAATGGAAAGAAATATTTGGAGATATGGTTACCATGGATTACATGTGCACCTTCCATAGCAATTTTACGTAATTAGTTAAAACCAATTATATTTATCCTTTTATAAACATATAAACGATACCTGTATGAATGACGAAAGAATGTTCTTAATTACCTAATGTTTATTTAATTCTTGACTTTCAGTAATAGTATAATCTAAACTAGTTAATACAATAACTGAGCGTTAGAAGTATTTAAATCATCAATTTATAACGATCTACATATTAAAGGCTGTAGGCCTTTGTAAGATTTACAGTTGAAAGTTTTGATTTACATAACACGCTCTTAAATTACAAAACTAACTAGAGCTGAAACAAGGAATTATATAAACATAATGTATTATGATTATGTATAATATGTATGTCTTATTTATGTTTTACCTATTTATGTATTTATGTAAAATCTGTATGTACTTAAATAATAAAAAAAAAAAAAAAAAGAAAACATGAAGCTATCTACTTTTCAAATAATGAAGCTATCTACAACTAGCACCATACTTTTTTCAAAAAAACTTTTTTTGTTTCTAATTCACCAAAACTGCTTTAAATCATGCCTTCAGCAGCCCAAATAACAACCAACATAAAAGTAATGTTGTGGGGTGCAGATGTGGAAGCTACAAGCAATAGAGTATTTGGATGAAAACATGAAGCTATCTACACCTAGCACCATACTTTTTTGCAAAAAAACTTTTTTTGTTTCTAATTCACCAAAACTGCTTTAAATCATGCCTTCAGCAGCCCAAATAACAACCAACATAAAAGTAATGTTGTGGGGTGCAGTATGTGGAAGCTACAAGCAATACAGTATTTGGATGAAAACAAGAAGCTATCTACACCTAGCACCATACTTTTTTGCAAAAAAACTTTTTTTGTTTCTAATTCACCAAAACTGCTTTAAATCATGCCTTCAGCAGCCCAAATAACAAGCAACATAAAAGTAATGTTGTGGGGTGCAGTATGTGGAAGCTACACGCAATACAGTATTTGGATGAAAACATGAAGCTATCTACACCTAGCACCATACTTTTTTGGAAAAAAACTTTTTTTGTTTCTAATTCACCAAAACTGCTTTAAATCATACCTTCAGCAGCCCAAATAACAACCAACATAAAAGTAATGTTGTGGGGTGCAGTATGTGGAAGCTACAAGCAATACAGTATTTGGATGAAAACATGAAGCTATCTACTTTTCAAATAATGAAGCTATCTACACCTAGCACCATACTTTTTTCAAAAAAACTTGTTTTGTTTCTAATTCACCAAAACTGCTTTAAATCATGCCTTCAGCAGCCCAAATAACAAGCAACATAAAAGTAATGTTGTGGGGTGCAGTATGTGGAAGCTACAAGCAATACAGTATTTGGATGAAAACATGAAGCTATCTACTTTTCAAATAATGAAGCTATCTACACCTAGCACCATACTTTTTTCAAAAAAACTTTTTTTGTTTCTAATTCACCAAAACTGCTTTAAATCATGCCTTCAGCAGCCCAAATAACAACCAACATAAAAGTAATGTTGTGGGGTGCAGTATGTGGAAGCTACAAGCAATACAGTATTTGGATGAAAACATGAAGCTATCTACACCTAGCACCATACTTTTTTGCAAAAAAACTTTTTTTGTTTCTAATTCACCAAAACTGCTTTAAATCATGCCCTCAGCAGCCCAAATAACATTTTTATTACCCTCATAAAAGTAATGTTGTGGGGTGCAGTATGTGGAAGCTACAAGCAATACAGTATTTGGATGAAAACATGAAGCTATCTACTTTTCAAATAATGAAGCTATCTACAACTAGCACCTTACTTTTTTGCAAAAAAACTTTTTTTGTTTCTAATTCACCAAAACTGATTTAAATCATGCCTTCAGCAGCCCAAATAACAACCAACATAAAAGTAATGTTGTGGGGTGCAGTATGTGGAAGCTACAAGCAATACAGTATTTGGATGAAAACATGAAGCTATCTACACCTAGCACCATACTTTTTTGCAAAAAAACTTTTTTTGTTTCTAATTCACCAAAACTGCTTTAAATCATGCCCTCAGCAGCCCAAATAACAACCAACATAAAAGTAATGTTGTGGGGTGCAGTATGTGGAAGCTACAAGCAATACAGTATTTGGATGAAAACATGAAGCTAGTTACACTTAGCACCTTACTTTTTTGCAAAAAAACTTTTTTTGTTTCTAATTCACCAAAAGTGCTTTAAATCATGCCTTCAGCAGCCCAAATAACAACCAACATAAAAGTAATGTTGTGGGGTGCAGTATGTGGAAGCTACACGCAATACAGTATTTGGATGAAAACATGAAGCTATCTACACCTAGCACCATACTTTTTTGGAAAAAAACTTTTTTTGTTTCTAATTCACCAAAACTGCTTTAAATCATACCTTCAGCAGCCCAAATAACAACCAACATAAAAGTAATGTTGTGGGGTGCAGTATGTGGAAGCTACAAGCAATACAGTGTTTGGATGAAAACATGAAGCTATCTACTTTTCAAATAATGAAGCTATCTACACCTAGCACCATACTTTTTTCAAAAAAACTTTTTTTGTTTCTAATTCACCAAAACTGCTTTAAATCATGCCTTCAGCAGCCCAAATAACAACCAACATAAAAGTAATATTGTGGGGTGCAGTATGTGGAAGCTACACGCAATACAGTATTTGGATGAAAACATGAAGCTATCTACACCTAGCACCATACTTTTTTCAAAGAAACTTTTTTTGTTTCTAATTCACCAAAACTGCTTTAAATCATGCCTTCAGCAGCCCAAATAACAACCAACATAAAAGTAATGTTGTGGGGTGCAGTATGTGGAAGCTACAAGCAATACAGTATTTGGATGAAAACATGAAGCTATCTACTTTTCAAATAATGAAGCTATCTACAACTAGCACCATACTTTTTTCAAAAAAACTTTTTTTGTTTTTAATTCACCAAAACTGCTTTAAATCATGCCTTCAGCAGCCCAAATAACAACCAACATAAATGTAATGTTGTGGGGTGCAGTATGTGGAAGCTACAAGCAATACAGTATTTGGATGAAAACATGAAGCTATCTACACCTAGCACCATACTTTTTTGCAAAAAAACTTTTTTTGTTTCTAATTCACCAAAACTGCTTTAAATCATGCCTTCAGCAGCCCAAAAAACAACCAAAATAAAAGTAATGTTGTGGGGTGCAGTATGTGGAAGCTACAAGCAATACAGTATTTGGATGAAAACATGAAGCTATCTACACCTAGCACCATACTTTTTTGCAAAAAAAATTTTTTTGTTTCTAATTCACCAAAACTGCTTTAAATAATGCCTTCAGCAGCCCAAATAACAACCAACATAAATGTAATGTTGTGGGGTGCAGTATGTGGAAGCTACAAGCAATACAGTATTTGGATGAAAACATGAAGCTATCTACACCTAGCACCATACTTTTTTGCAAAAAAACTTTTTTTGTTTCTAATTCACCAAAATTGCTTTAAATCATGCCCTCAGCAGCCCAAATAACAACCAACATAAAAGTAATGTTGTGGGGTGCAGTATGTGGAAGCTACACGCAATACAGTATTTGGATGAAAACATGAAGCTATCTACACCTAGCACCATACTTTTTTGGAAAAAAACTTTTTTTGTTTCTAATTCACCAAAACTGCTTTAAATCATACCTTCAGCAGCCCAAATAACAACCAACATAAAAGTAATGTTGTGGGGTGCAGTATGTGGAAGCTACAAGCAATACAGTATTTGGATGAAAACATGAAGCTATCTACTTTTCAAATAATGAAGCTATCTACACCTAGCACCATACTTTTTTCAAAAAAACTTTTTTTGTTTCTAATTCACCAAAACTGCTTTAAATCATGCCTTCAGCAGCCCAAATAACGAAGCTATTTACACCTAGCACCATACTTTTTTCAAAAAAAACTGTTTTTGTTTCTAATTCACCAAAACTGCTTTAAATCATGCCTTCAGCAGCACAAATAACAACCAACATAAAAGTAATGTTGTGGGGTGCAGTATGTGGAAGCTACAAGCAATACAGTATTTGGATGAAAACATGAAGCTATCTACTTTTCAAATAATGAAGCTATCTACAACTAGCACCATATTTTTTTCAAAAAAACTTTTTTTGTTTCTAATTCACCAAAACTGCTTTAAATCATGCCTTCAGCAGCCCAAATAACAACCAACATAAAAGTAATGTTGTGGGGTGCAGATGTGGAAGCAACAAGCAATAGAGTATTTGGATGAAAACATGAAGCTATCTACACCTAGCACCATACTTTTTTGCAAACAAAATTTTTTTGTTTCTAATTCACCAAAACTGCTTTAAATCATGCCTTCAGCAGCCCAAATAACAACCAACATAAAAGTAATGTTGTGGGGTGCAGTATGTGGAAGCTACAAGCAATACAGTATTTGGATGAAAACATGAAGCTATCTACTTTTCAATTAATGAAGCTATCTACACCTAGCACCATACTTTTTTCAAAAAAACTTTTTTTGTTTCTAATTCACCAAAACTGCTTTAAATCATGCCTTCAGCAGCCCAAAAAACAACCAACATAAAAGTAATGTTGTGGGGTGCAGTATGTGGAAGCTACAAGCAATACAGTATTTGGATGAAAACATGAAGCTATCTACTTTTCAAATAATGAAGCTATCTACAACTAGCACCTTACTTTTTTGCAAACAAAATTTTTTTGTTTCTAATTCACCAAAACTGCTTTAAATCATGCCTTCAGCAGCCCAAATAACAACCAACATAAAAGTAATGTTGTGGGGTGCAGTATGTGGAAGCTACAAGCAATACAGTATTTGGATGAAAACATGAAGCTATCTACTTTTCAATTAATGAAGCTATCTACACCTAGCACCATACTTTTTTCAAAAAAACTTTTTTTGTTTCTAATTCACCAAAACTGCTTTAAATCATGCCTTCAGCAGCCCAAAAAACAACCAACATAAAAGTAATGTTGTGGGGTGCAGTATGTGGAAGCTACAAGCAATACAGTATTTGGATGAAAACATGAAGCTATCTACTTTTCAAATAATGAAGCTATCTACAACTAGCACCTTACTTTTTTGCAAAAAAACTTTTTTTGTTTCTAATTCACCAAAACTGCCTTAAATCATGCCTTCAGCAGCCCAAATAACAACCAACATAAAAGTAATGTTGTGGGGTGCAGTATGTGGAAGCTACAAGCAATACAGTATTTGGATGAAAACATGAAGCTATCTACACCTAGCACCATACTTTTTTGCAAAAAAACTTTTTTTGTTTCTAATTCACCAAAACTGCTTTAAATCATGCCTTCAGCAGCCCAAATAACAACCAACATAAAAGTAATGTTGTGGGGTGCAGTATGTGGAAGCTACAAGCAATACAGTATTTGGATGAAAACATGAAGCTATCTACTTTTCAAATAATGAAGCTATATACAACTAGCACCATACTTTTTTCAAAAAAACTTTTTTTGTTTCCAATTCACCAAAACTGCTTTAAATCATGCCTTCAGCAGCCCAAATAACAACCAACATAAAAGTAATGTTGTGGGGTGCAGATGTGGAAGCTACAAGCAATAGAGTATTTGGATGAAAACATGAAGCTATCTGCACCTAGCACCATACTTTTTTGCAAAAAAACTTTTTTTGTTTCAGCAGCCCAAATAACAACCAACATAAAAGTAATGTTGTGGGGTGCAGATGTGGAAGCTACAAGCAATAGAGTATTTGGATGAAAACATGAAGCTATCTACACCTAGCACCATACTTTTTTGCAAAAAAACTTTTTTTGTTTCTAATTCACCAAAACTGCTTTAAATCATGCCTTCAGCAGCCCAAATAACAAGCAACATAAAAGTAATGTTGTGGGGTGCACTATGTGGAAGCTACACGCAATACAGTATTTGGATGAAAACATGAAGCTATCTACACCTAGCACCATACTTTTTTGGAAAAAAACTTTTTTTGTTTCTAATTTACCAAAACTGCTTTAAATCATACCTTCAGCAGGCCAAATAACAACCAACATAAAAGTAATGTTGTGGGGTGCAGTATGTGGAAGCTACAAGCAATACAGTATTTGGATGAAAACATGAAGCTATCTACTTTTCAAATAATGAAGCTATCTACACCTAGCACCATACTTTTTTCAAAAAAACTTTTTTTGTTTCTAATTCACCAAAACTGCTTTAAATCATGCCTTCAGCAGCCCAAATAACAACCAACATAAAAGTAATGTTGTGGGGTGCAGTATGTGGAAGCTACAAGCAATACAGTATTTGGATGAAAACATGAAGCTATCTACACCTAGCACCATACTTTTTTGCAAAAAAACTTTTTTTGTTTCTAATTCACCAAAACTGCTTTAAATCATGCCTTCAGCAGCCCAAATAACAACCGACATAAAAGTAATGTTGTGGGGTGCAGTATGTGGAAGCTACACGCAATACAGTATTTGGATGAAAACATGAAGCTATCTACACCTAGCACCATACTTTTTTGGAAAAAAACTTTTTTTGTTTCTAATTCACCAAAACTGCTTTAAATCATACCTTCAGCAGCCCAAATAACAACCAACATAAAAGTAATGTTGTGGGGTGCAGTATGTGGAAGCTACAAGCAATACAGTATTTGGATGAAAACATGAAGCTATCTACTTTTCAAATAATGAAGCTATCTACACCTAGCACCATACTTTTTTCAAAAAAACTTTTTTTGTTTCTAATTCACCAAAACTGCTTTAAATCATGCCTTCAGCAGCCCAAATAACAACCAACATAAAAGTAATGTTGTGGGGTGCAGTATGTGGAAGCTACAAGCAATACAGTATTTGGATGAAAACATGAACCTATCTACTTTTCAAATAATGAAGCTATCTACACCTAGCACCATACTTTTTTCAAAAAAACTTTTTTTGTTTCTAATTCACCAAAACTGCTTTAAATCATGCCTTCAGCAGCCCAAATAACAACCAACATAAAAGTAATGTTGTGGGGTGCAGTATGTGGAAGCTACAAGCAATACAGTATTTGGATGAAAACATGAAGCTATCTACACCTAGCACCATACTTTTTTGCAAAAAAACTTTTTTTGTTTCTAATTCACCAAAACTGCTTTAAATCATGCCCTCAGCAGCCCAAATAACAACCAACATAAAAGTAATGTTGTGGGGTGCAGTATGTGGAAGCTACAAGCAATACAGTATTTGGATGAAAACATGAAGCTAGTTACACTTAGCACCTTACTTTTTTGCAAAAAAACTTTTTTTGTTTCTAATTCACCAAAACTGCTTTAAATCATGCCTTCAGCAGCCCAAATAACAAGCAACATAAAAGTAATGTTGTGGGGTGCAGTATGTGGAAGCTACACGCAATACAGTATTTGGATGAAAACATGAAGCTATCTACACCTAGCACCATACTTTTTTGGAAAAAAACTTTTTTTGTTTCTAATTCACCAAAACTGCTTTAAATCATACCTTCAGCAGCCCAAATAACAACCAACATAAAAGTAATGTTGTGGGGTGCAGTATGTGGAAGCTACAAGCAATACAGTGTTTGGATGAAAACATGAAGCTATCTACTTTTCAAATAATGAAGCTATCTACACCTAGCACCATACTTTTTTCAAAAAAACTTTTTTTGTTTCTAATTCACCAAAACTGCTTTAAATCATGCCTTCAGCAGCCCAAATAACAAGCAACATAAAAGTAATGTTGTGGGGTGCAGTATGTGGAAGCTACACGCAATACAGTATTTGGATGAAAACATGAAGCTATCTACACCTAGCACCATACTTTTTTGGAAAAAAACTTTTTTTGTTTCTAATTCACCAAAACTGCTTTAAATCATACCTTCAGCAGCCCAAATAACAACCAACATAAAAGTAATGTTGTGGGGTGCAGTATGTGGAAGCTACAAGCAATACAGTATTTGGATGAAAACATGAAGCTATCTACTTTTCAATTAATGAAGCTATCTACACCTAGCACCATACTTTTTTCAAAAAAACTTTTTTTGTTTCTAATTCACCAAAACTGCTTTAAATCATGCCTTCAGCAGCCCAAATAACAACCAACATAAAAGTAATGTTGTGGGGTGCAGATGTGGAAGCTACAAGCAATAGAGTATTTGGATGAAAACATGAAGCTATCTACACCTAGCACCATACTTTTTTGCAAAAAAACTTTTTTTGTTTCTAATTCACCAAAACTGCTTTAAATCATGCCTTCAGCAGCCCAAATAACAACCGACATAAAAGTAATGTTGTGGGGTGCAGTATGTGGAAGCTACACGCAATACAGTATTTGGATGAAAACATGAAGCTATCTACACCTAGCACCATACTTTTTTGGAAAAAAACTTTTTTTGTTTCTAATTCACCAAAACTGCTTTAAATCATACCTTCAGCAGCCCAAATAACAACCAACATAAAAGTAATGTTGTGGGGTGCAGTATGTGGAAGCTACAAGCAATACAGTATTTGGATGAAAACATGAAGCTATCTACTTTTCAAATAATGAAGCTATCTACACCTAGCACCATACTTTTTTCAAAAAAACTTTTTTTGTTTCTAATTCACCAAAACTGCTTTAAATCATGCCTTCAGCAGCCCAAATAACAACCAACATAAAAGTAATGTTGTGGGGTGCAGTATGTGGAAGCTACAAGCAATACAGTATTTGGATGAAAACATGAAGCTATCTACTTTTCAAATAATGAAGCTATCTACAACTAGCACCTTACTTTTTTGCAAAAAAACTTTTTTTGTTTCTAATTCACCAAAACTGATTTAAATCATGCCTTCAGCAGCCCAAATAACAACCAACATAAAAGTAATGTTGTGGGGTGCAGTATGTGGAAGCTACAAGCAATACAGTATTTGGATGAAAACATGAAGCTATCTACACCTAGCACCATACTTTTTTGCAAAAAAACTTTTTTTCTTTCTAATTCACCAAAACTGCTTTAAATCATGCCCTCAGCAGCCCAAATAACAACCAACATAAAAGTAATGTTGTGGGGTGCAGTATGTGGAAGCTACAAGCAATACAGTATTTGGATGAAAACATGAAGCTAGTTACACTTAGCACCATACTTTTTTGCAAAAAAACTTTTTTTCTTTCTAATTCACCAAAACTGATTTAAATCATGCCTTCAGCAGCCCAAATAACAACCAACATAAAAGTAATGTTGTGGGGTGCAGTATGTGGAAGCTACACGCAATACAGTATTTGGATGAAAACATGAAGCTATCTACACCTAGCACCATACTTTTTTGGAAAAAAACTTTTTTTGTTTCTAATTCACCAAAACTGCTTTAAATCATACCTTCAGCAGCCCAAATAACAACCAACATAAAAGTAATGTTGTGGGGTGCAGTATGTGGAAGCTACAAGCAATACAGTGTTTGGATAAAAACATGAAGCTATCTACTTTTCAAATAATGAAGCTATCTACACCTAGCACCATACTTTTTTGCAAAAAAACTTTTTTTGTTTCTAATTCACCAAAACTGCTTTAAATCATGCCTTCAGCAGCCCAAATAACAACCAACATAAAAGTAATGTTGTGGGGTGCAGTATGTGGAAGCTACAAGCAATACAGTATTTGGATGAAAACATGAAGCTATCTACACCTAGCACCATACTTTTTTGCAAAAAAACTTTTTTTGTTTCTAATTCACCAAAACTGCTTTAAATCATGCCTTCAGCAGCCCAAATAACAAGCAACATAAAAGTAATGTTGTGGGGTGCAGTATGTGGAAGCTACACGCAATACAGTATTTGGATGAAAACATGAAGCTATCTACACCTAGCACCATACTTTTTTGGAAAAAAACTTTTTTTGTTTCTAATTCACCAAAACTGCTTTAAATCATACCTTCAGCAGCCCAAATAACAACCAACATAAAAGTAATGTTGTGGGGTGCAGTATGTGGAAGCTACAAGCAATACAGTATTTGGATGAAAACATGAAGCTATCTACTTTTCAAATAATGAAGCTATCTACACCTAGCACCATACTTTTTTCAAAAAAACTTTTTTTGTTTCTAATTCACCAAAACTGCTTTAAATCATGCCTTCAGCAGCCCAAATAACGAAGCTATCTACACCTAGCACCATACTTTTTTCAAAAAAAACTTTTTTTGTTTCTAATTCACCAAAACTGCTTTAAATCATGCCTTCAGCAGCCCAAATAACAACCAACATAAAAGTAATGTTGTGGGGTGCAGATGTGGAAGCTACAAGCAATAGAGTATTTGGATGAAAACATGAAGCTATCTACTTTTCAAATAATGAAGCTATCTACAACTAGCACCATACTTTTTTCAAAAAAACTTTTTTTGTTTCTAATTCACCAAAACTGCTTTAAATCATGCCTTCAGCAGCCCAAATAACAACCAACATAAAAGTAATGTTGTGGGGTGCAGATGTGGAAGCTACAAGCAATAGAGTATTTGGATGAAAACATGAAGCTATCTACACCTAGCACCATACTTTTTTGCAAAAAAAAATTTTTTGTTTCTAATTCACCAAAACTGCTTTAAATCATGCCTTCAGCAGCCCAAATAACAACCAACATAAAAGTAATGTTGTGGGGTGCAGTATGTGGAAGCTACAAGCAATACAGTATTTGGATGAAAACATGAAGCTATCTACTTTTCAATTAATGAAGCTATCTACACCTAGCACCATACTTTTTTCAAAAAAACTTTTTTTGTTTCTAATTCACCAAAACTGCTTTAAATCATGCCTTCAGCAGCCCAAAAAACAACCAACATAAAAGTAATGTTGTGGGGTGCAGTATGTGGAAGCTACAAGCAATACAGTATTTGGATGAAAACATGAAGCTATCTACTTTTCAAATAATGAAGCTATCTACAACTAGCACCTTACTTTTTTGCAAAAAAACTTTTTTTGTTTCTAATTCACCAAAACTGCTTTAAATCATGCCTTCAGCAGCCCAAATAACAACCAACATAAAAGTAATGTTGTGGGGTGCAGTATGTGGAAGCTACAAGCAATACAGTATTTGGATGAAAACATGAAGCTATCTACACCTAGCACCATACTTTTTTGCAAAAAAACTTTTTTTGTTTCTAATTCACCAAAACTGCTTTAAATCATGCCTTCAGCAGCCCAAATAACAACCAACATAAAAGTAATGTTGTGGGGTGCAGTATGTGGAAGCTACAAGCAATACAGTATTTGGATGAAAACATGAAGCTATCTACTTTTCAATTAATGAAGCTATCTACACCTAGCACCATACTTTTTTCAAAAAAACTTTTTTTGTTTCTAATTCACCAAAACTGCTTTAAATCATGCCTTCAGCAGCCCAAATAACAACCAACATAAAAGTAATGTTGTGGGGTGCAGTATGTGGAAGCTACAAGCAATACAGTATTTGGATGAAAACATGAAGCTATCTACTTTTCAAATAATGAAGCTATATACAACTAGCACCATACTTTTTTCAAAAAAACTTTTTTTGTTTCTAATTCACCAAAACTGCTTTAAATCATACCTTCAGCAGCCCAAATAACAACCAACATAAAAGTAATGTTGTGGGGTGCAGTATGTGGAAGCTACAAGCAATACAGTATTTGGATGAAAACATGAAGCTATCTACTTTTCAAATAATGAAGCTATCTACACCTAGCACCATACTTTTTTCAAAAAAACTTTTTTTGTTTCTAATTCACCAAAACTGCTTTAAATCATGCCTTCAGCAGCCCAAATAACGAAGCTATTTACACCTAGCACCATACTTTTTTCAAAAAAAACTTTTTTTGTTTCTAATTCACCAAAACTGCTTTAAATCATGCCTTCAGCAGCACAAATAACAACCAACATAAAAGTAATGTTGTGGGGTGCAGTATGTGGAAGCTACAAGCAATACAGTATTTGGATGAAAACATGAAGCTATCTACTTTTCAAATAATGAAGCTATCTACAACTAGCACCATATTTTTTTCAAAAAAACTTTTTTTGTTTCTAATTCACCAAAACTGCTTTAAATCATGCCTTCAGCAGCCCAAATAACAACCAACATAAAAGTAATGTTGTGGGGTGCAGATGTGGAAGCAACAAGCAATAGAGTATTTGGATGAAAACATGAAGCTATCTACACCTAGCACCATACTTTTTTGCAAACAAAATTTTTTTGTTTCTAATTCACCAAAACTGCTTTAAATCATGCCTTCAGCAGCCCAAATAACAACCAACATAAAAGTAATGTTGTGGGGTGCAGTATGTGGAAGCTACAAGCAATACAGTATTTGGATGAAAACATGAAGCTATCTACTTTTCAATTAATGAAGCTATCTACACCTAGCACCATACTTTTTTCAAAAAAACTTTTTTTGTTTCTAATTCACCAAAACTGCTTTAAATCATGCCTTCAGCAGCCCAAAAAACAACCAACATAAAAGTAATGTTGTGGGGTGCAGTATGTGGAAGCTACAAGCAATACAGTATTTGGATGAAAACATGAAGCTATCTACTTTTCAAATAATGAAGCTATCTACAACTAGCACCTTACTTTTTTGCAAAAAAACTTTTTTTGTTTCTAATTCACCAAAACTGCCTTAAATCATGCCTTCAGCAGCCCAAATAACAACCAACATAAAAGTAATGTTGTGGGGTGCAGTATGTGGAAGCTACAAGCAATACAGTATTTGGATGAAAACATGAAGCTATCTACACCTAGCACCATACTTTTTTGCAAAAAAACTTTTTTTGTTTCTAATTCACCAAAACTGCTTTAAATCATGCCTTCAGCAGCCCAAAAAACAACCAACATAAAAGTAATGTTGTGGGGTGCAGTATGTGGAAGCTACAAGCAATACAGTATTTGGATGAAAACATGAAGCTATCTACTTTTCAAATAATGAAGCTATCTACAACTAGCACCTTACTTTTTTGCAAAAAAACTTTTTTTGTTTCTAATTCACCAAAACTGCTTTAAATCATGCCTTCAGCAGCCCAAATAACAACCAACATAAAAGTAATGTTGTGGGGTGCAGTATGTGGAAGCTACAAGCAATACAGTATTTGGATGAAAACATGAAGCTATCTACTTTTCAAATAATGAAGCTATATACAACTAGCACCATACTTTTTTCAAAAAAACTTTTTTTGTTTCCAATTCACCAAAACTGCTTTAAATCATGCCTTCAGCAGCCCAAATAACAACCAACATAAAAGTAATGTTGTGGGGTGCAGATGTGGAAGCTACAAGCAATAGAGTATTTGGATGAAAACATGAAGCTATCTGCACCTAGCACCATACTTTTTTGCAAAAAAACTTTTTTTGTTTCAGCAGCCCAAATAACAACCAACATAAAAGTAATGTTGTGGGGTGCAGATGTGGAAGCTACAAGCAATAGAGTATTTGGATGAAAACATGAAGCTATCTACACCTAGCACCATACTTTTTTGCAAAAAAACTTTTTTTGTTTCTAATTCACCAAAACTGCTTTAAATCATGCCTTCAGCAGCCCAAATAACAACCAACATAAAAGTAATGTTGTGGGGTGCAGTATGTGGAAGCTACAAGCAATACAGTATTTGGATGAAAACATGAAGCTATCTACACCTAGCACCATACTTTTTTGCAAAAAAACTTTTTTTGTTTCTAATTCACCAAAACTGCTTTAAATCATGCCTTCAGCAGCCCAAATAACAACCGACATAAAAGTAATGTTGTGGGGTGCAGTATGTGGAAGCTACACGCAATACAGTATTTGGATGAAAACATGAAGCTATCTACACCTAGCACCATACTTTTTTGGAAAAAAACTTTTTTTGTTTCTAATTCACCAAAACTGCTTTAAATCATACCTTCAGCAGCCCAAATAACAACCAACATAAAAGTAATGTTGTGGGGTGCAGTATGTGGAAGCTACAAGCAATACAGTATTTGGATGAAAACATGAAGCTATCTACTTTTCAAATAATGAAGCTATCTACACCTAGCACCATACTTTTTTCAAAAAAACTTTTTTTGTTTCTAATTCACCAAAACTGCTTTAAATCATGCCTTCAGCAGCCCAAATAACAACCAACATAAAAGTAATGTTGTGGGGTGCAGTATGTGGAAGCTACAAGCAATACAGTATTTGGATGAAAACATGAACCTATCTACTTTTCAAATAATGAAGCTATCTACACCTAGCACCATACTTTTTTCAAAAAAACTTTTTTTGTTTCTAATTCACCAAAACTGCTTTAAATCATGCCTTCAGCAGCCCAAATAACAACCAACATAAAAGTAATGTTGTGGGGTGCAGTATGTGGAAGCTACAAGCAATACAGTATTTGGATGAAAACATGAAGCTATCTACACCTAGCACCATACTTTTTTGCAAAAAAACTTTTTTTGTTTCTAATTCACCAAAACTGCTTTAAATCATGCCCTCAGCAGCCCAAATAACAACCAACATAAAAGTAATGTTGTGGGGTGCAGTATGTGGAAGCTACAAGCAATACAGTATTTGGATGAAAACATGAAGCTAGTTACACTTAGCACCTTACTTTTTTGCAAAAAAACTTTTTTTGTTTCTAATTCACCAAAACTGCTTTAAATCATGCCTTCAGCAGCCCAAATAACAAGCAACATAAAAGTAATGTTGTGGGGTGCAGTATGTGGAAGCTACACGCAATACAGTATTTGGATGAAAACATGAAGCTATCTACACCTAGCACCATACTTTTTTGGAAAAAAACTTTTTTTGTTTCTAATTCACCAAAACTGCTTTAAATCATACCTTCAGCAGCCCAAATAACAACCGACATAAAAGTAATGTTGTGGGGTGCAGTATGTGGAAGCTACACGCAATACAGTATTTGGATGAAAACATGAAGCTATCTACACCTAGCACCATACTTTTTTGGAAAAAAACTTTTTTTGTTTCTAATTCACCAAAACTGCTTTAAATCATACCTTCAGCAGCCCAAATAACAACCAACATAAAAGTAATGTTGTGGGGTGCAGTATGTGGAAGCTACAAGCAATACAGTGTTTGGATGAAAACATGAAGCTATCTACTTTTCAAATAATGAAGCTATCTACACCTAGCACCATACTTTTTTCAAAAAAACTTTTTTTGTTTCTAATTCACCAAAACTGCTTTAAATCATGCCTTCAGCAGCCCAAATAACAAGCAACATAAAAGTAATGTTGTGGGGTGCAGTATGTGGAAGCTACACGCAATACAGTATTTGGATGAAAACATGAAGCTATCTACACCTAGCACCATACTTTTTTGGAAAAAAACTTTTTTTGTTTCTAATTCACCAAAACTGCTTTAAATCATACCTTCAGCAGCCCAAATAACAACCAACATAAAAGTAATGTTGTGGGGTGCAGTATGTGGAAGCTACAAGCAATACAGTATTTGGATGAAAACATGAAGCTATCTACTTTTCAATTAATGAAGCTATCTACACCTAGCACCATACTTTTTTCAAAAAAACTTTTTTTGTTTCTAATTCACCAAAACTGCTTTAAATCATGCCTTCAGCAGCCCAAATAACAACCAACATAAAAGTAATGTTGTGGGGTGCAGATGTGGAAGCTACAAGCAATAGAGTATTTGGATGAAAACATGAAGCTATCTACACCTAGCACCATACTTTTTTGCAAAAAAACTTTTTTTGTTTCTAATTCACCAAAACTGCTTTAAATCATGCCTTCAGCAGCCCAAATAACAACCAACATAAAAGTAATGTTGTGGGGTGCAGATGTGGAAGCTACAAGCAATAGAGTATTTGGATGAAAACATGAAGCTATCTACACCTAGCACCATACTTTTTTGCAAAAAAACTTTTTTTGTTTCTAATTCACCAAAACTGCTTTAAATCATGCCTTCAGCAGCCCAAATAACAACCGACATAAAAGTAATGTTGTGGGGTGCAGTATGTGGAAGCTACACGCAATACAGTATTTGGATGAAAACATGAAGCTATCTACACCTAGCACCATACTTTTTTGGAAAAAAACTTTTTTTGTTTCTAATTCACCAAAACTGCTTTAAATCATACCTTCAGCAGCCCAAATAACAACCAACATAAAAGTAATGTTGTGGGGTGCAGTATGTGGAAGCTACAAGCAATACAGTATTTGGATGAAAACATGAAGCTATCTACTTTTCAAATAATGAAGCTATCTACACCTAGCACCATACTTTTTTCAAAAAAACTTTTTTTGTTTCTAATTCACCAAAACTGCTTTAAATCATGCCTTCAGCAGCCCAAATAACAACCAACATAAAAGTAATGTTGTGGGGTGCAGTATGTGGAAGCTACAAGCAATACAGTATTTGGATGAAAACATGAAGCTATCTACTTTTCAAATAATGAAGCTATCTACAACTAGCACCTTACTTTTTTGCAAAAAAACTTTTTTTGTTTCTAATTCACCAAAACTGATTTAAATCATGCCTTCAGCAGCCCAAATAACAACCAACATAAAAGTAATGTTGTGGGGTGCAGTATGTGGAAGCTACAAGCAATACAGTATTTGGATGAAAACATGAAGCTATCTACACCTAGCACCATACTTTTTTGCAAAAAAACTTTTTTTCTTTCTAATTCACCAAAACTGCTTTAAATCATGCCCTCAGCAGCCCAAATAACAACCAACATAAAAGTAATGTTGTGGGGTGCAGTATGTGGAAGCTACAAGCAATACAGTATTTGGATGAAAACATGAAGCTAGTTACACTTAGCACCTTACTTTTTTGCAAAAAAACTTTTTTTGTTTCTAATTCACCAAAAGTGCTTTAAATCATGCCTTCAGCAGCCCAAATAACAACCAACATAAAAGTAATGTTGTGGGGTGCAGTATGTGGAAGCTACACGCAATACAGTATTTGGATGAAAACATGAAGCTATCTACACCTAGCACCATACTTTTTTGGAAAAAAACTTTTTTTGTTTCTAATTCACCAAAACTGCTTTAAATCATACCTTCAGCAGCCCAAATAACAACCAACATAAAAGTAATGTTGTGGGGTGCAGTATGTGGAAGCTACAAGCAATACAGTGTTTGGATAAAAACATGAAGCTATCTACTTTTCAAATAATGAAGCTATCTACACCTAGCACCATACTTTTTTCAAAAAAACTTTTTTTGTTTCTAATTCACCAAAACTGCTTTAAATCATGCCTTCAGCAGCCCAAATAACAACCAACATAAAAGTAATGTTGTGGGGTGCAGTATGTGGAAGCTACACGCAATACAGTATTTGGATGAAAACATGAAGCTATCTACACCTAGCACCATACTTTTTTGCAAAAAAACTTTTTTTGTTTCTAATTCACCAAAACTGCTTTAAATCATGCCTTCAGCAGCCCAAATAACAACCAACATAAAAGTAATGTTGTGGGGTGCAGTATGTGGAAGCTACAAGCAATACAGTATTTGGATGAAAACATGAAGCTATCTACTTTTCAAATAATGAAGCTATCTACACCTAGCACCATACTTTTTTGCAAAAAAACTTTTTTTGTTTCTAATTCACCAAAACTGCTTTAAATCATGCCTTCAGCAGCCCAAATAACAACCAACATAAAAGTAATGTTGTGGGGTGCAGATGTGGAAGCTACAAGCAATAGAGTATTTCGATGAAAACATGAAGCTATCTACACCTAGCACCATACTTTTTTGCAAAAAAACTTTTTTTGTTTCTAATTCACCAAAACTGCTTTAAATCATGCCTTCAGCAGCCCAAATAACAACCAACATAAAAGTAATGTTGTGGGGTGCAGATGTGGAAGCTACAAGCAATAGAGTATTTGGATGAAAACATGAAGCTATCTACACCTAGCACCATACTTTTTTGCAAAAAAACTTTTTTTGTTTCTAATTCACCAAAACTGCTTTAAATCATGCCTTCAGCAGCCCAAATAACAACCAACATAAAAGTAATGTTGTGGGGTGCAGTATGTGGAAGCTACAAGCAATAGAGTATTTGGATGAAAACATGAAGCTATCTACACCTAGCACCATACCTTTTTGGAAAAAAACTTTTTTTGTTTCTAATTCACCAAAACTGCTTTAAATCATACCTTCAGCAGCCCAAATAACAACCAACATAAAAGTAATGTTGTGGGGTGCAGTATGTGGAAGCTACAAGCAATACAGTATTTGGATGAAAACATGAAGCTATCTACTTTTCAAATAATGAAGCTATCTACACCTAGCACCATACTTTTTTCAAAAAAACTTTTTTTGTTTCTAATTCACCAAAACTGCTTTAAATCATGCTTTCAGCAGCCCAAATAACAACCAACATAAAAGTAATGTTGTGGGGTGCAGTATGTGGAAGCTACAAGCAATACAGTATTTGGATGAAAACATGAAGCTATCTACACCTAGCACCATACTTTTTTGCAAAAAAACTTTTTTTGTTTCTAATTCACCAAAACTGCTTTAAATCATGCCTTCAGCAGCCCAAATAACAACCAACATAAAAGTAATGTTGTGGGGTGCAGTATGTGGAAGCTACAAGCAATACAGTATTTGGATGAAAACATGAAGCTATCTACTTTTCAATTAATGAAGCTATCTACACCTAGCACCATACTTTTTTCAAAAAAACTTTTTTTGTTTCTAATTCACCAAAACTGCTTTAAATCATGCCTTCAGCAGCCCAAATAACAACCAACATAAAAGTAATGTTGTGGGGTGCAGTATGTGGAAGCTACAAGCAATACAGTATTTGGATTAAAACATGAAGCTATCTACTTTTCAAATAATGAAGCTATCTACAACTAGCACAATACTTTTTTCAAAAAAACTTTTTTTGTTTCTAATTCACCAAAACTGCTTTAAATCATGCCTTCAGCAGCCCAAATAACAACCAACATAAAAGTAATGTTGTGGGGTGCAGATGTGGAAGCTACAAGCAATAGAGTATTTGGATGAAAACATGAAGCTATCTACACCTAGCACCATACTTTTTTGCAAAAAAACTTTTTTTGTTTCTAATTCACCAAAACTGCTTTAAATCATGCCTTCAGCAGCCCAAATAACAACCAACATAAAAGTAATGTTGTGGGGTGCAGATGTGGAAGCTACAAGCAATAGAGTATTTGGATGAAAACATGAAGCTATCTACACCTAGCACCATACTTTTTTGCAAAAAAACTTTTTTTGTTTCTAATTCACCAAAACTGCTTTAAATCATGCCTTCAGCAGCCCAAATAACAACCGACATAAAAGTAATGTTGTGGGGTGCAGTATGTGGAAGCTACACGCAATACAGTATTTGGATGAAAACATGAAGCTATCTACACCTAGCACCATACTTTTTTGGAAAAAAACTTTTTTTGTTTCTAATTCACCAAAACTGCTTTAAATCATACCTTCAGCAGCCCAAATAACAACCAACATAAAAGTAATGTTGTGGGGTGCAGTATGTGGAAGCTACACGCAATACAGTATTTGGATGAAAACATGAAGCTATCTACACCTAGCACCATACTTTTTTGGAAAAAAACTTTTTTTGTTTCTAATTCACCAAAACTGCTTTAAATCATGCCTTCAGCAGCCCAAATAACAACCAACATAAAAGTAATGTTGTGGGGTGCAGTATGTGGAAGCTACAAGCAATACAGTATTTGGATGAAAACATGAAGCTATCTACTTTTCAAATAATGAAGCTATCTACACCTAGCACCATACTTTTTTGCAAAAAAACTTTTTTTGTTTCTAATTCACCAAAACTGCTTTAAATCATGCCCTCAGCAGCCCAAATAACAACCAACATAAAAGTAATGTTGTGGGGTGCAGTATGTGGAAGCTACAAGCAATACAGTATTTGGATGAAAACATGAAGCTAGTTACACTTAGCACCTTACTTTTTTGCAAAAAAACTTTTTTTGTTTCTAATTCACCAAAACTGCTTTAAATCATGCCTTCAGCAGCCCAAATAACAAGCAACATAAAAGTAATGTTGTGGGGTGCAGTATGTGGAAGCTACACGCAATACAGTATTTGGATGAAAACATGAAGCTATCTACACCTAGCACCATACTTTTTTGGAAAAAAACTTTTTTTGTTTCTAATTCACCAAAACTGCTTTAAATCATACCTTCAGCAGCCCAAATAACAACCAACATAAAAGTAATGTTGTGGGGTGCAGTATGTGGAAGCTACAAGCAATACAGTATTTGGATGAAAACATGAAGCTATCTACTTTTCAAATAATGAAGCTATCTACACCTAGCACCATACTTTTTTCAAAAAAACTTTTTTTGTTTCTAATTCACCAAAACTGCTTTAAATCATGCCTTCAGCAGCCCAAATAACAACCAACATAAAAGTAATGTTGTGGGGTGCAGTATGTGGAAGCTACAAGCAATACAGTATTTGGATGAAAACATGAAGCCATCTACACTTAGCACCTTACTTTTTTGCAAAAAAACTTTTTTTGTTTCTAATTCACCAAAACTGCTTTAAATCATGCCTTCAGCAGCCCAAATAACAACCAACATAAAAGTAATGTTGTGGGGTGCAGTATGTGGAAGCTACACGCAATACAGTATTTGGATGAAAACATGAAGCTATCTACACCTAGCACCATACTTTTTTGGAAAAAAACTTTTTTTGTTTCTAATTCACCAAAACTGCTTTAAATCATACCTTCAGCAGCCCAAATAACAACCAACATAAAAGTAATGTTGTGGGGTGCAGTATGTGGAAGCTACAAGCAATACAGTGTTTGGATGAAAACATGAAGCTATCTACTTTTCAAATAATGAAGCTATCTACACCTAGCACCATACTTTTTTCAAAAAAACTTTTTTTGTTTCTAATTCACCAAAACTGCTTTAAATCATGCCTTCAGCAGCCCAAATAACAACCAACATAAAAGTAATGTTGTGGGGTGCAGTATGTGGAAGCTACACGCAATACAGTATTTGGATGAAAACATGAAGCTATCTACACCTAGCACCATACTTTTTTGGAAAAAAACTTTTTTTGTTTCTAATTCACCAAAACTGCTTTAAATCATACCTTCAGCAGCCCAAATAACAATCAACATAAAAGTAATGTTGTGGGGTGCAGTATGTGGAAGCTACAAGCAATACAGTATTTGGATGAAAACATGAAGCTATCTACACCTAGCACCATACTTTTTTGCAAAAAAACTTTTTTTGTTTCTAATTCACCAAAACTGCTTTAAATCATGCCTTCAGCAGCCCAAATAACAACCAACATAAAAGTAATGTTGTGGGGTGCAGATGTGGAAGCTACAAGCAATAGAGTATTTGGATGAAAACATGAAGCTATCTACACCTAGCACCATACTTTTTTGCAAAAAAACTTTTTTTGTTTCTAATTCACCAAAACTGCTTTAAATCATGCCTTCAGCAGCCCAAATAACAACCAACATAAAAGTAATGTTGTGGGGTGCAGATGTGGAAGCTACAAGCAATAGAGTATTTGGATGAAAACATGAAGCTATCTACACCTAGCACCATACTTTTTTGCAAAAAAACTTTTTTTGTTTCTAATTCACCAAAACTGCTTTAAATCATGCCTTCAGCAGCCCAAATAACAACCAACATAAAAGTAATGTTGTGGGGTGCAGTATGTGGAAGCTACAAGCAATACAGTATTTGGATGAAAACATGAAGCTATCTACTTTTCAATTAATGAAGCTATCTACACCTAGCACCATACTTTTTTCAAAAAAACTTTTTTTGTTTCTAATTCACCAAAACTGCTTTAAATCATGCCTTCAGCAGCCCAAATAACAACCAACATAAAAATAATGTTGTGGGGTGCAGATGTGGAAGCTACAAGCAATAGAGTATTTGGATGAAAACATGAAGCTATCTACACCTAGCACCATACTTTTTTGCAAAAAAACTTTTTTTGTTTCTAATTCACCAAAACTGCTTTAAATCATGCCTTCAGCAGCCCACATAACAACCAACATAAAAGTAATGTTGTGGGGTGCAGATGTGGAAGCTACAAGCAATAGAGTATTTGGATGAAAACATGAAGCTATCTACTTTTCAAATAATGAAGCTATCTACACCTAGCACCATACTTTTTTCAAAAAAACTTTTTTTGGTTCTAATTCACCAAAACTGCTTTAAATCATGCCTTCAGCAGCCCAAATAACAACCAACATAAAAGTAATGTTGTGGGGTGCAGTATGTGGAAGCTACAAGCAATACAGTATTTGGATGAAAACATGAAGCTATCTACACCTAGCACCATACTTTTTTGCAAAAAAACTTTTTTTGTTTCTAATTCACCAAAACTGCTGTAAATCATGCCTTCAGCAGCCCAAATAACAACCAACATAAAAGTAATGTTGTGGGGTGCAGTATGTGGAAGCTACAAGCAATACAGTATTTGGATGAAAACATGAAGCTATCTACTTTTCAAATAATGAAGCTATCTACAACTAGCACCATACTTTTTTCAAAAAAACTTTTTTTGTTTCTAATTCACCAAAACTGCTTTAAATCATGCCTTCAGCAGCCCAAATAACAACCAACATAAAAGTAATGTTGTGGGGTGCAGTATGTGGAAGCTACACGCAATACAGTATTTGGATGAAAACATGAAGCTATCTACACCTAGCACCATACTTTTTTGCAAAAAAACTTTTTTTGTTTCTAATTCACCAAAACTGCTTTAAATCATACCTTCAGCAGCCCAAATAACAACCAACATAAAAGTAATGTTGTGGGGTGCAGTATGTGGAAGCTACACGCAATACAGTATTTGGATGAAAACATGAAGCTATCTACACCTAGCACCACACTTTTTTGCAAAAAAACTTTTTTTGTTTCTAATTCACCAAAACTGCTTTAAATCATGCCTTCAGCAGCCCAAATAACAACCAACATAAAAGTAATGTTGTGGGGTGCAGTATGTGGAAGCTACAAGCAATACAGTATTTGGATGAAAACATGAAGCTATCTACTTTTCAATTAATGAAGCTATCTACACCTAGCACCATACTTTTTTCAAAAAAACTTTTTTTGTTTCTAATTCACCAAAACTGCTTTAAATCATGCCTTCAGCAGCCCAAATAACAACCAACATAAAAGTAATGTTGTGGGGTGCAGTATGTGGAAGCTACAAGCAATAAAGTATTTGGATGAAAACATGAAGCTATCTACTTTTCAAATAATGAAGCTATCTACAACTAGCACCATACTTTTTTGCAAAAAACTTTTTTTGTTTCTAATTCACCAAAACTGCTTTAAATCATGCCTTCAGCAGCCCAAATAACAACCAACATAAAAGTAATGTTGTGGGGTGCAGTATGTGGAAGCTACAAGCCACACAGTATTTGGATGAAAACATGAAGCTATCTACACCTAGCGCCATACTTTTTTGCAAAAAAACTTTTTTTGTTTCTAATTCACCAAAACTGCTTTAAATCATGCCCTCAGCAGCCCAAATAACAACCAACATAAAAGTAATGTTGTGGGGTGCAGTATGTGGAAGCTACAAGCAATACAGTATTTGGATGAAAACATGAAGCTAGTTACACTTAGCACCTTACTTTTTTGCAAAAAAACTTTTTTTGTTTCTAATTCACCAAAACTGCTTTAAATCATGCCTTCAGCAGCCCAAATAACAACCAACATAAAAATAATGTTGTGGGGTGCAGATGTGGAAGCTACAAGCAATAGAGTATTTGGATGAAAACATGAAGCTATCTACACCTAGCACCATACTTTTTTCAAAAAAACTTTTTTTGTTTCTAATTCACCAAAACTGCTTTAAATCATGCCTTCAGCAGCCCAAATAACAACCAACATAAAAATAATGTTGTGGGGTGCAGATGTGGAAGCTACAAGCAATAGAGTATTTGGATGAAAACATGAAGCTATCTACACCTAGCACCATACTTTTTTGCAAAAAAACTTTTTTTGTTTCTAATTCACCAAAACTGCTTTAAATCATGCCTTCAGCAGCCCAAAAAACAACCAAAATAAAAGTAATGTTGTGGGGTGCAGTATGTGGAAGCTACAAGCAATACAGTATTTGGATGAAAACATGAAGCTATCTACACCTAGCACCATACTTTTTTGCAAAAAAAATTTTTTTGTTTCTAATTCACCAAAACTGCTTTAAATCATGCCTTCAGCAGCCCAAATAACAACCAACATAAATGTAATGTTGTGGGGTGCAGTATGTGGAAGCTACAAGCAATACAGTATTTGGATGAAAACATGAAGCTAGTTACACTTAGCACCTTACTTTTTTGCAAAAAAACTTTTTTTGTTTCTAATTCACCAAAATTGCTTTAAATCATGCCTTCAGCAGCCCAAATAACAACCAACATAAAAGTAATGTTGTGGGGTGCAGTATGTGGAAGCTACACGCAATACAGTATTTGGATGAAAACATGAAGCTATCTACACCTAGCACCATACTTTTTTGGAAAAAAACTTTTTTGTTTCTAATTCACCAAAACTGCTTTAAATCATACCTTCAGCAGCCCAAATAACAACCAACATAAAAGTAATGTTGTGGGGTGCAGTATGTGGAAGCTACACGCAATACAGTATTTGGATGAAAACATGAAGCTATCTACATCTAGCACCATACTTTTTTGGAAAAAAACTTTTTTTGTTTCTAATTCACCAAAACTGCTTTAAATCATACCTTCAGCAGCCCAAATAACAACCAACATAAAAGTAATGTTGTGGGGTGCAGTATGTGGAAGCTACAAGCAATACAGTATTTGGATGAAAACATGAAGCTATCTACTTTTCAAATAATGAAGCTATCTACACCTAGCACCATACTTTTTTCAAAAAAACTTTTTTTGGTTCTAATTCACCAAAACTGCTTTAAATCATGCCTTCAGCAGCCCAAATAACAACCAACATAAAAGTAATGTTGTGGGGTGCAGTATGTGGAAGCTACAAGCAATACAGTATTTGGATGAAAACATGAAGCTATCTACACCTAGCACCATACTTTTTTGCAAAAAAACTTTTTTTGTTTCTAATTCACCAAAACTGCTGTAAATCATGCCTTCAGCAGCCCAAATAACAACCAACATAAAAGTAATGTTGTGGGGTGCAGTATGTGGAAGCTACAAGCAATACAGTATTTGGATGAAAACATGAAGCTATCTACTTTTCAAATAATGAAGCTATCTACAACTAGCACCATACTTTTTTCAAAAAAACTTTTTTTGTTTCTAATTCACCAAAACTGCTTTAAATCATGCCTTCAGCAGCCCAAATAACAACCAACATAAAAGTAATGTTGTGGGGTGCAGTATGTGGAAGCTACACGCAATACAGTATTTGGATGAAAACATGAAGCTATCTACACCTAGCACCATACTTTTTTGCAAAAAAACTTTTTTTGTTTCTAATTCACCAAAACTGCTTTAAATCATACCTTCAGCAGCCCAAATAACAACCAACATAAAAGTAATGTTGTGGGGTGCAGTATGTGGAAGCTACAAGCAATACAGTATTTGGATGAAAACATGAAGCTAGTTACACTTAGCACCTTACTTTTTTGCAAAAAAACTTTTTTTGTTTCTAATTCACCAAAACTGCTTTAAATCATGCCTTCAGCAGCCCAAATAACAACCAACATAAAAGTAATGTTGTGGGGTGCAGTATGTGGAAGCTACACGCAATACAGTATTTGGATGAAAACATGAAGCTATCTACACCTAGCACCATACTTTTTTGGAAAAAAACTTTTTTTGTTTCTAATTCACCAAAACTGCTTTAAATCATACCTTCAGCAGCCCAAATAACAACCAACATAAAAGTAATGTTGTGGGGTGCAGTATGTGGAAGCTACAAGCAATACAGTGTTTGGATGAAAACATGAAGCTATCTACTTTTCAAATAATGAAGCTATCTACACCTAGCACCATACTTTTTTGCAAAAAAACTTTTTTTGTTTCTAATTCACC
Organism: Spea bombifrons; assembly: GCF_027358695.1. NCBI lineage: Eukaryota > Metazoa > Chordata > Amphibia > Anura > Pelobatidae > Spea > Spea bombifrons. The sequence continues at coordinate 21,386,718 of NC_071096.1, read as the reverse complement.
AAAACTGCTTTAAATCATGCCTTCAGCAGCCCAAATAACAACCAACATAAAAGTAATGTTGTGGGGTGCAGTATGTGGAAGCTACAAGCAATACAGTATTTGGATGAAAACATGAAGCTATCTACTTTTCAATTAATGAAGCTATCTACACCTAGCACCATACTTTTTTCAAAAAAACTTTTTTTGTTTCTAATTCACCAAAACTGCTTTAAATCATGCCTTCAGCAGCCCAAATAACAACCAACATAAATGTAATGTTGTGGGGTGCAGTATGTGGAAGCTACAAGCAATACAGTATTTGGATGAAAACATGAAGCTATCTACACCTAGCACCATACTTTTTTGCAAAAAAACTTTTTTTGTTTCTAATTCACCAAAACTGCTTTAAATCATGCCTTCAGCAGCCCAAATAACAACCAACATAAAAGTAATGTTGTGGGGTGCAGTATGTGGAAGCTACAAGCAATACAGTATTTGAATGAAAACATGAAGCTATCTACTTTTCAAATAATGAAGCTATCTACAACTAGCACCATACTTTTTTCAAAAAAACTTTTTTTGTTTCTAATTCACCAAAACTGCTTTAAATCATGCCTTCAGCAGCCCAAAAAACAACCAAAATAAAAGTAATGTTGTGGGGTGCAGTATGTGGAAGCTACAAGCAATACAGTATTTGGATGAAAACATGAAGCTATCTACACCTAGCACCATACTTTTTTGCAAAAAAATTTTTTTTGTTTCTAATTCACCAAAACTGCTTTAAATCATGCCTTCAGCAGCCCAAATAACAACCAACATAAATGTAATGTTGTGGGGTGCAGTATGTGGAAGCTACAAGCAATACAGTATTTGGATGAAAACATGAAGCTAGTTACACTTAGCACCTTACTTTTTTGCAAAAAAACTTTTTTTGTTTCTAATTCACCAAAATTGCTTTAAATCATGCCTTCAGCAGCCCAAATAACAACCAACATAAAAGTAATGTTGTGGGGTGCAGTATGTGGAAGCTACACGCAATACAGTATTTGGATGAAAACATGAAGCTATCTACATCTAGCACCATACTTTTTTGGAAAAAAACTTTTTTTGTTTCTAATTCACCAAAACTGCTTTAAATCATACCTTCAGCAGCCCAAATAACAACCAACATAAAAGTAATGTTGTGGGGTGCAGTATGTGGAAGCTACAAGCAATACAGTATTTGGATGAAAACATGAAGCTATCTACTTTTCAAATAATGAAGCTATCTACACCTAGCACCATACCTTTTTCAAAAAAACTTTTTTTGGTTCTAATTCACCAAAACTGCTTTAAATCATGCCTTCAGCAGCCCAAATAACAACCAACATAAAAGTAATGTTGTGGGGTGCAGTATGTGGAAGCTACAAGCAATACAGTATTTGGATGAAAACATGAAGCTATCTACACCTAGCACCATACTTTTTTGCAAAAAAACTTTTTTTGTTTCTAATTCACCAAAACTGCTGTAAATCATGCCTTCAGCAGCCCAAATAACAACCAACATAAAAGTAATGTTGTGGGGTGCAGTATGTGGAAGCTACAAGCAATACAGTATTTGGATGAAAACATGAAGCTATCTACTTTTCAAATAATGAAGCTATCTACAACTAGCACCATACTTTTTTCAAAAAAACTTTTTTTGTTTCTAATTCACCAAAACTGCTTTAAATCATGCCTTCAGCAGCCCAAATAACAACCAACATAAAAGTAATGTTGTGGGGTGCAGTATGTGGAAGCTACACGCAATACAGTATTTGGATGAAAACATGAAGCTATCTACACCTAGCACCATACTTTTTTGCAAAAAAACTTTTTTTGTTTCTAATTCACCAAAACTGCTTTAAATCATACCTTCAGCAGCCCAAATAACAACCAACATAAAAGTAATGTTGTGGGGTGCAGTATGTGGAAGCTACAAGCAATACAGTATTTGGATGAAAACATGAAGCTAGTTACACTTAGCACCTTACTTTTTTGCAAAAAAACTTTTTTTGTTTCTAATTCACCAAAACTGCTTTAAATCATACCTTCAGCAGCCCAAATAACAACCAACATAAAAGTAATGTTGTGGGGTGCAGTATGTGGAAGCTACAAGAAATACAGTGTTTGGATGAAAACATGAAGCTATCTACTTTTCAAATAATGAAGCTATCTACACCTAGCACCATACTTTTTTCAAAAAAACTTTTTTTGTTTCTAATTCACCAAAACTGCTTTAAATCATGCCTTCAGCAGCCCAAATAACAACCAACATAAAAGTAATGTTGTGGGGTGCAGTATGTGGAAGCTACAAGCAATAAAGTATTTGGATGAAAACATGAAGCTATCTACTTTTCAAATAATGAAGCTATCTACAACTAGCACCATACTTTTTTGCAAAAAAACTTTTTTTGTTTCTAATTCACCAAAACTGCTTTAAATCATGCCTTCAGCAGCCCAAATAACAACCAACATAAAAGTAATGTTGTGGGGTGCAGTATGTGGAAGCTACAAGCCACACAGTATTTGGATGAAAACATGAAGCTATCTACACCTAGCGCCATACTTTTTTGCAAAAAAACTTTTTTTGTTTCTAATTCACCAAAACTGCATTAAATCATGCCTTCAGCAGCCCAAATAACAACCAACATAAAAGTAATGTTGTGGGGTGCAGTATGTGGAAGCTACAAGCAATACAGTATTTGAATGAAAACATGAAGCTATCTACTTTTCAAATAATGAAGCTATCTACAACTAGCACCATACTTTTTTCAAAAAAACTTTTTTTGTTTCTAATTCACCAAAACTGCTTTAAATCATGCCTTCAGCAGCCCAAATAACAACCAACATAAAAGTAATGTTGTGGGGTGCAGTATGTGGAAGCTACAAGCAATACAGTATTTGGATGAAAACATGAAGCTATCTACTTTTCAAATAATGAAGCTATCTACAACTAGCACCATACTTTTTTCAAAAAAACTTTTTTTGTTTCTAATTCACCAAAACTGCTTTAAATCATGCCCTCAGCAGCCCAAATAACAACCAACATAAAATTAATGTTGTGGGGTGCAGTATGTGGAAGCTATAAGCAATACAGTATTTGGATGAAAACATGAAGCTAGTTACACTTAGCACCTTACTTTTTTGCAAAAAAACTTTTTTTGTTTCTAATTCACCAAAACTGCTTTAAATCATGCCTTCAGCAGCCCAAATAACAACCAACATAAAATTAATGTTGTGGGGTGCAGTATGTGGAAGCTACAAGCAATACAGTATTTGGATGAAAACATGAAGCTATCTACACCTAGCACCATACTTTTTTGCAAAAAAACTTTTTTTGTTTCTAATTCACCAAAACTGCTTTAAATCATGCCCTCAGCAGCCCAAATAACAACCAACATAAAAGTAATGTTGTGGGGTGCAGTATGTGGAAGCTACAAGCAATACAGTATTTGGATGAAAACATGAAGCTATCTACTTTTCAATTAATGAAGCTATCTACACCTAGCACCATACTTTTTTCAAAAAAACTTTTTTTGTTTCTAATTCACCAAAACTGCTTTAAATCATGCCTTCAGCAGCCCAAATAACAACCAACATAAAAGTAATGTTGTGGGATGCAGTATGTGGAAGCTACACGCAATACAGTATTTGGATGAAAACATGAAGCTATCTACACTTAGCACCATACTTTTTTGCAAAAAAACTTTTTTTGTTTCTAATTCACCAAAACTGCTTTAAATCATGCCTTCAGCAGCCCAAATAACAACCAACATAAAAGTAATGTTGTGGGATGCAGTATGTGGAAGCTACACGCAATACAGTATTTGGATGAAAACATGAAGCTATCTACACTTAGCACCATACTTTTTTGCAAAAAAACTTTTTTTGTTTCTAATTCACCAAAACTGCTTTAAATCATGCCTTCAGCAGCCCAAATAACAACCAACATAAAAGTAATGTTGTGGGGTGCAGTATGTGGAAGCTACAAGCAATACAGTATTTGGATGAAAACATGAAGCTATCTACACTTAGCACCATACTTTTTTGAAAAAAAACTTTTTTTGTTTCTAATTCACCAAAACTGCTTTAAATCATGCCTTCAGCAGCCCAAATAACAACCAACATAAAAGTAATGTTGTGGGGTGCAGTATGTGGAAGCTACAAGCAATACAGTATTTGGATGAAAACATGAAGCTTTCTACACCTAGCACCATACTTTTTTGCCAAAAAACTTTTTTTGTTTTTAATTCACCAAAACTGCTTTAAATAATGCCCTCAGCAGCCCAAATAACAACCAACATAAAAGTAATGTTGTGGGGTGCAGTATGTGGAAGCTACAAGCAATACAGTATTTGGATGAAAACATGAAGCTATCTACACCTAGCACCATACTTTTTTGCAAAAAAACTTTTTTTGTTTCTAATTCACCAAAACTGCTTTAAATCATGCCCTCAGCAGCCCAAATAACAACCAACATAAAATTAATGTTGTGGGGTGCAGTATGTGGAAGCTACAAGCAATACAGTATTTGGATGAAAACATGAAGCTATCTACACCTAGCACCATACTTTTTTGCAAAAAAACTTTTTTTGTTTCTAATTCACCAAAACTGCTTTAAATCATGCCCTCAGGAGCCCAAATAACAACCAACATAAAAGTAATGTTGTGGGGTGCAGTATGTGGAAGCTACAAGCAATACAGTATTTGGATGAAAACATGAAGCTAGTTACACTTAGCACCTTACTTTTTTGCAAAAAAACTTTTTTTGTTTCTAATTCACCAAAACTGCTTTAAATCATGCCTTCAGCAGCCCAAATAACAACCAACATAAAAGTAATGTTGTGGGGTGCAGTATGTGGAAGCTACAAGCAATACAGTATTTGGATGAAAACATGAAGCTATCTACACCTAGCACCATACTTTTTTGCAAAAAAACTTTTTTTGTTTCTAATTCACCAAAACTGCTTTAAATCATGCCTTCAGCAGCCCAAATAACAACCAACATAAAAGTAATGTTGTGGGCTGCAGTATGTGGAAGCTACACGCAATACAGTATTTGGATGAAAACATGAAGCTATCTACACCTAGCACCATACTTTTTTGCAAAAAAACTTTTTTTGTTTCTAATTCACCAAAACTGCTTTAAATCATGCCTTCAGCAGCCCAAATAACAACCAACATAAAAGTAATGTTGTGGGGTGCAGTATGTGGAAGCTACAAGCAATACAGTATTTGGATGAAAACATGAAGCTATCTACTTTTCAAATCATGAAGCTATCTACACCTAGCACCATACTTTTTTCAAAAAAACTTTTTTTGTTTCTAATTCACCAAAACTGCTTAAAATCATGCCTTCAGCAGCCCAAATAACAACCAACATAAAAGTAATGTTGTGGGGTGCAGTATGTGGAAGCTACAAGCAATACAGTATTTGAATGAAAACATGAAGCTATCTACTTTTCAAATAATGAAGCTATCTACAACAAGCACCATACTTTTTTTCAAAAAAACTTTTTTTGTTTCTAATTCACCAAAACTGCTTTAAATCATGCCTTCAGCAACCCAAATAACAACCAACATAAATGTAATGTTGTGGGGTGCAGTATGTGGAAGCTACAAGCAATACAGTATTTGGATGAAAACATGAAGCTATCTACACCTAGCACCATACTTTTTTGCAAAAAAACTTTTTTTGTTTCTAATTCACCAAAACTGCTTTAAATCATGCCTTCAGCAGCCCAAAAAACAACCAAAATAAAAGTAATGTTGTGGGGTGCAGTATGTGGAAGCTACAAGCAATACAGTATTTGGATGAAAACATGAAGCTAGTTACACTTAGCACCTTACTTTTTTGCAAAAAAACTTTTTTTGTTTCTAATTCACCAAAACTGCTTTAAATCATGCCTTCAGCAGCCCAAATAACAACCAACATAAAAGTAATGTTGTGGGGTGCAGTATGTGGAAGCTACACGCAATACAGTATTTGGATGAAAACATGAAGCTATCTACACCTAGCACCATGCTTTTTTGCAAAAAAACTTTTTTTGTTTCTAATTCAGCAAAACTGCTTTAAATCATGCCTTCAGCAGCCCAAATAACAACCAACATAAAAGTAATGTTGTGGGGTGCAGTATGTGGAAGCTACAAGCAATACAGTATTTGGATGAAAACATGAAGCTATCCACTTTTCAAATCATGAAGCTATCTACACCTAGCACCATACTTTTTTCAAAAAAACTTTTTTTGTTTCTAATTCACCAAAACTGCTTTAAATCATGCCTTCAGCAGCCCAAATAACAACCAACATAAAAGTAATGTTGTGGGGTACAGTATGTGGAAGCTACAAGCCACACAGTATTTGGATGAAAACATGAAGCTATCTACACCTAGCACCATACTTTTTTGCAAAAAAACTTTTTTTGTTTCTAATTCACCAAAACTGCTTTAAATCATGCCCTCAGCAGCCCAAATAACAACCAACATAAAAGTAATGTTGTGGGGTGCAGTATGTGGAAGCTACAAGCAATACAGTATTTGGATGAAAACATGAAGCTAGTTACACTTAGCACCTTACTTTTTTGCAAAAAAACTTTTTTTGTTTCTAATTCACCAAAACTGCTTTAAATCATGCCTTCAGCAGCCCAAATAACAACCAACATAAAAGTAATGTTGTGGGGTGCAGTATGTGGAAGCTACACGCAATACAGTATTTGGATGAAAACATGAAGCTATCTACACCTAGCACCATACTTTTTTGGAAAAAAACTTTTTTTGTTTCTAATTCACCAAAACTGCTTTAAATCATGCCTTCAGCAGCCCAAATAACAACCAACATAAAAGTAATGTTGTGGGGTGCAGTATGTGGAAGCTACAAGCAATAGAGTATTTGGATGAAAACATGAAGCTATCTACTTTTCAAATAATGAAGCTATCTACACCTAGCACCATACTTTTTTCAAAAAAACTTTTTTTGTTTCTAATTCACCAAAACTGCTTTAAATCATGCCTTCAGCAGCCCAAATAACAACCAACATAAAAGTAATGTTGTGGGGTGCAGTATGTGGAAGCTACAAGCAATACAGTATTTGAATGAAAACATGAAGCTATCTACTTTTCAAATAATGAAGCTATCTACAACTAGCACCATACTTTTTTCAAAAAAACTTTTTTTGTTTCTAATTCACCAAAACTGCTTTAAATCATGCCTTCAGCAGCCCAAATAACAACCAACATAAATGTAATGTTGTGGGGTGCAGTATGTGGAAGCTACAAGCAATACAGTATTTGGATGAAAACATGAAGCTATCTACACCTAGCACCATACTTTTTTGCAAAAAAACTTTTTTTGTTTCTAATTCACCAAAACTGCTTTAAATCATGCCTTCAGCAGCCCAAAAAACAACCAAAATAAAAGTAATGTTGTGGGGTGCAGTATGTGGAAGCTACAAGCAATACAGTATTTGGATGAAAACATGAAGCTAGTTACACTTAGCACCTTACTTTTTTGCAAAAAAACTTTTTTTGTTTCTAATTCACCAAAATTGCTTTAAATCATGCCTTCAGCAGCCCAAATAACAACCAACATAAAAGTAATGTTGTGGGGTGCAGTATGTGGAAGCTACACGCAATACAGTATTTGGATGAAAACATGAAGCTATCTACACCTAGCACCATACTTTTTTGGAAAAAAACTTTTTTTGTTTCTAATTCACCAAAACTGCTTTAAATCATACCTTCAGCAGCCCAAATAACAACCAACATAAAAGTAATGTTGTGGGGTGCAGTATGTGGAAGCTACACGCAATACAGTATTTGGATGAAAACATGAAGCTATCTACATCTAGCACCATACTTTTTTGGAAAAAAACTTTTTTTGTTTCTAATTCACCAAAACTGCTTTAAATCATACCTTCAGCAGCCCAAATAACAACCAACATAAAAGTAATGTTGTGGGGTGCAGTATGTGGAAGCTACAAGCAATACAGTATTTGGATGAAAACATGAAGCTATCTACACCTAGCACCATACTTTTTTGCAAAAAAACTTTTTTTGTTTCTAATTCACCAAAACTGCTGTAAATCATGCCTTCAGAAGCCCAAATAACAACCAACATAAAAGTAATGTTGTGGGGTGCAGTATGTGGAAGCTACAAGCAATACAGTATTTGGATGAAAACATGAAGCTATCTACTTTTCAAATAATGAAGCTATCTACAACTAGCACCATACTTTTTTCAAAAAAACTTTTTTTGTTTCTAATTCACCACAACTGCTTTAAATCATGCCTTCAGCAGCCCAAATAACAACCAACATAAAAGTAATGTTGTGGGGTGCAGATGTGGAAGCTACAAGCAATAGAGTATTTGGATGAAAACATGAAGCTATCTACACCTAGCACCATACTTTTTTGCAAAAAAAATGTTTTTGTTTCTAATTCACCAAAACTACTTTAAATCATGCCTTCAGCAGCCCAAATAACAACCAACATAAAAGTAATGTTGTGGGGTGCAGTATGTGGAAGCTACAAGCAATACAGTATTTGGATGAAAACATGAAGCTATCTACACCTAGCACCATACTTTTTTGCAAAAAAAAATTTTTTGTTTCTAATTCACCAAAACTGCTTTAAATCATGCCTTCAGCAGCCCAAATAACAACCAACATAAAAGTAATGTTGTGGGGTGCAGTATGTGGAAGCTACAAGCAATACAGTATTTGGATGAAAACATGAAGCTATCTACACCTAGCACCATACTTTTTTGCAAAAAAACTTTTTTGTTTCTAATTCACCAAAACTGCTTTAAATCATGCCTTCAGCAGCCCAAATAACAACCAACATAAAAGTAATGTTGTGGGGTGCAGTATGTGGAAGCTACAAGCAATACAGTATTTGGATGAAAACATGAAGCTATCTACTTTTCAAATAATGAAGCTATATACAACTAGCACCATACTTTTTTCAAAAAAACTTTTTTTGTTTCCAATTCACCAAAACTGCTTTAAATCATGCCTTCAGCAGCCCAAATAACAACCAACATAAAAGTAATGTTGTGGGGTGCAGATGTGGAAGCTACAAGCAATAGAGTATTTGGATGAAAACATGAAGCTATCTGCACCTAGCACCATACTTTTTTGCAAAAAAACTTTTTTTGTTTCTAATTCACCAAAACTGCTTTAAATCATGCCTTCAGCAGCCCAAATAACAAGCAACATAAAAGTAATGTTGTGGGGTGCACTATGTGGAAGCTACACGCAATACAGTATTTGGATGAAAACATGAAGCTATCTACACCTAGCACCATACTTTTTTGGAAAAAACTTTTTTTGTTTCTAATTTACCAAAACTGCTTTAAATCATACCTTCAGCAGGCCAAATAACAACCAACATAAAAGTAATGTTGTGGGGTGCAGTATGTGGAAGCTACAAGCAATACAGTATTTGGATGAAAACATGAAGCTATCTACTTTTCAAATAATGAAGCTATCTACACCTAGCACCATACTTTTTTCAAAAAAACTTTTTTTGTTTCTAATTCACCAAAACTGCTTTAAATCATGCCTTCAGCAGCCCAAATAACAACCAACATAAAAGTAATGTTGTGGGGTGCAGTATGTGGAAGCTACAAGCAATACAGTATTTGGATGAAAACATGAAGCTATCTACACCTAGCACCATACTTTTTTGCAAAAAAACTTTTTTTGTTTCTAATTCACCAAAACTGCTTTAAATCATGCCTTCAGCAGCCCAAATAACAACCAACATAAAAGTAATATTGTGGGGTGCAGATGTGGAAGCTACAAGCAATAGAGTATTTCGATGAAAACATGAAGCTATCTACACCTAGCACCATACTTTTTTGCAAAAAAACTTTTTTTGTTTCTAATTCACCAAAACTGCTTTAAATCATGCCTTCAGCAGCCCAAATAACAACCGACATAAAAGTAATGTTGTGGGGTGCAGTATGTGGAAGCTACACGCAATACAGTATTTGGATGAAAACATGAAGCTATCTACACCTAGCACCATACTTTTTTGGAAAAAAACTTTTTTTGTTTCTAATTCACCAAAACTGCTTTAAATCATACCTTCAGCAGCCCAAATAACAACCAACATAAAAGTAATGTTGTGGGGTGCAGTATGTGGAAGCTACAAGCAATACAGTATTTGGATGAAAACATGAAGCTATCTACTTTTCAAATAATGAAGCTATCTACACCTAGCACCATACTTTTTTCAAAAAAACTTTTTTTGTTTCTAATTCACCAAAACTGCTTTAAATCATGCCTTCAGCAGCCCAAATAACAACCAACATAAAAGTAATGTTGTGGGGTGCAGTATGTGGAAGCTACAAGCAATACAGTATTTGGATGAAAACATGAAGCTATCTACTTTTCAAATAATGAAGCTATCTACACCTAGCACCATACTTTTTTGCAAAAAAACTTTTTTTGTTTCTAATTCACCAAAACTGCTTTAAATCATGCCCTCAGCAGCCCAAATAACAACCAACATAAAAGTAATGTTGTGGGGTGCAGTATGTGGAAGCTACAAGCAATACAGTATTTGGATGAAAACATGAAGCTAGTTACACTTAGCACCTTACTTTTTTGCAAAAAAACTTTTTTTGTTTCTAATTCACCAAAACTGCTTTAAATCATGCCTTCAGCAGCCCAAATAACAACCAACATAAAAGTAATGTTGTGGGGTGCAGTATGTGGAAGCTACACGCAATACAGTATTTGGATGAAAACATGAAGCTATCTACACCTAGCACCATACTTTTTTGGAAAAAAACTTTTTTTGTTTCTAATTCACCAAAACTGCTTTAAATCATACCTTCAGCAGCCCAAATAACAACCAACATAAAAGTAATGTTGTGGGGTGCAGTATGTGGAAGCTACAAGCAATACAGTGTTTGGATGAAAACATGAAGCTATCTACTTTTCAAATAATGAAGCTATCTACACCTAGCACCATACTTTTTTCAAAAAAACTTTTTTTGTTTCTAATTCACCAAAACTGCTTTAAATCATGCCTTCAGCAGCCCAAATAACAAGCAACATAAAAGTAATGTTGTGGGGTGCAGTATGTGGAAGCTACACGCAATACAGTATTTGGATGAAAACATGAAGCTATCTACACCTAGCACCATACTTTTTTGGAAAAAAACTTTTTTTGTTTCTAATTCACCAAAACTGCTTTAAATCATACCTTCAGCAGCCCAAATAACAACCAACATAAAAGTAATGTTGTGGGGTGCAGTATGTGGAAGCTACAAGCAATACAGTATTTGGATGAAAACATGAAGCTATCTACACCTAGCACCATACTTTTTTGCAAAAAAACTTTTTTTGTTTCTAATTCACCAAAACTGCTTTAAATCATGCCTTCAGCAGCCCAAACAACAACCAACATAAAAGTAATGTTGTGGGGTGCAGATGTGGAAGCTACAAGCAATAGAGTATTTCGATGAAAACATGAAGCTATCTACACCTAGCACCATACTTTTTTGCAAAAAAACTTTTTTTGTTTCTAATTCACCAAAACTGCTTTAAATCATGCCTTCAGCAGCCCAAATAACAACCGACATAAAAGTAATGTTGTGGGGTGCAGTATGTGGAAGCTACACGCAATACAGTATTTGGATGAAAACATGAAGCTATCTACACCTAGCACCATACTTTTTTGGAAAAAAACTTTTTTTGTTTCTAATTCACCAAAACTGCTTTAAATCATACCTTCAGCAGCCCAAATAACAACCAACATAAAAGTAATGTTGTGGGGTGCAGTATGTGGAAGCTACAAGCAATACAGTATTTGGATGAAAACATGAAGCTATCTACTTTTCAAATAATGAAGCTATCTACACCTAGCACCATACTTTTTTCAAAAAAACTTTTTTTGTTTCTAATTCACCAAAACTGCTTTAAATCATGCCTTCAGCAGCCCAAATAACAACCAACATAAAAGTAATGTTGTGGGGTGCAGTATGTGGAAGCTACAAGCAATACAGTATTTGGATGAAAACATGAAGCTATCTACTTTTCAAATAATGAAGCTATCTACACCTAGCACCATACTTTTTTCAAAAAAACTTTTTTTGTTTCTAATTCACCAAAACTGCTTTAAATCATGCCTTCAGCAGCCCAAATAACAACCAACATAAAAGTAATGTTGTGGGGTGCAGTATGTGGAAGCTACAAGCAATACAGTATTTGGATGAAAACATGAAGCTATCTACACCTAGCACCATACTTTTTTGCAAAAAAACTTTTTTTGTTTCTAATTCACCAAAACTGCTTTAAATCATGCCCTCAGCAGCCCAAATAACAACCAACATTAAAGTAATGTTGTGGGGTGCAGTATGTGGAAGCTACAAGCAATACAGTATTTGGATGAAAACATGAAGCTAGTTACACTTAGCACCTTACTTTTTTGCAAAAAAACTTTTTTTGTTTCTAATTCACCAAAACTGCTTTAAATCATGCCTTCAGCAGCCCAAATAACAACCAACATAAAAGTAATGTTGTGGGGTGCAGTATGTGGAAGCTACACGCAATACAGTATTTGGATGAAAACATGAAGCTATCTACACCTAGCACCATACTTTTTTGGAAAAAAACTTTTTTTGTTTCTAATTCACCAAAACTGCTTTAAATCATACCTTCAGCAGCCCAAATAACAACCAACATAAAAGTAATGTTGTGGGGTGCAGTATGTGGAAGCTACAAGCAATACAGTGTTTGGATGAAAACATGAAGCTATCTACTTTTCAAATAATGAAGCTATCTACACCTAGCACCATACTTTTTTCAAAAAAACTTTTTTTGTTTCTAATTCACCAAAACTGCTTTAAATCATGCCTTCAGCAGCCCAAATAACAAGCAACATAAAAGTAATGTTGTGGGGTGCAGTATGTGGAAGCTACACGCAATACAGTATTTGGATGAAAACATGAAGCTATCTACACCTAGCACCATACTTTTTTGGAAAAAAACTTTTTTTGTTTCTAATTCACCAAAACTGCTTTAAATCATACCTTCAGCAGCCCAAATAACAACCAACATAAAAGTAATGTTGTGGGGTGCAGTATGTGGAAGCTACAAGCAATACAGTATTTGGATGAAAACATGAAGCTATCTACACCTAGCACCATACTTTTTTGCAAAAAAACTTTTTTTGTTTCTAATTCACCAAAACTGCTTTAAATCATGCCTTCAGCAGCCCAAACAACAACCAACATAAAAGTAATGTTGTGGGGTGCAGATGTGGAAGCTACAAGCAATAGAGTATTTGGATGAAAACATGAAGCTATCTACACCTAGCACCATACTTTTTTGCAAAAAAACTTTTTTTGTTTCTAATTCACCAAAACTGCTTTAAATCATGCCTTCAGCAGCCCAAATAACAACCAACATAAAAGTAATGTTGTGGGGTGCAGATGTGGAAGCTACAAGCAATAGAGTATTTGGATGAAAACATGAAGCTATCTACACCTAGCACCATACTTTTTTGCAAAAATACTTTTTTTGTTTCTAATTCACCAAAACTGCTTTAAATCATACCTTCAGCAGCCCAAATAACAACCAACATTAAAGTAATGTTGTGGGGTGCAGTATGTGGAAGCTACAAGCAATACAGTATTTGGATGAAAACATGAAGCTATCTACTTTTCAAATAATGAAGCTATCTACACCTAGCACCATACTTTTTTCAAAAAAACTTTTTTTGTTTCTAATTCACCAAAACTGCTTTAAATCATGCCTTCAGCAGCCCAAATAATAACCAACATAAAAGTAATGTTGTGGGGTGCAGTATGTGGAAGCTACAAGCAATACAGTATTTGGATGAAAACATGAAGCTATCTACACCTAGCACCATACTTTTTTGCAAAAAAACTTTTTTTGTTTCTAATTCACCAAAACTGCTTTAAATCATGCCTTCAGCAGCCCAAATAACAACCAACATAAAAGTAATGTTGTGGGGTGCAGTATGTGGAAGCTACAAGCAATACAGTATTTGGATGAAAACATGAAGCTATCTACTTTTCAATTAATGAAGCTATCTACACCTAGCACCATACTTTTTTCAAAAAAACTTTTTTTGTTTCTAATTCACCAAAACTGCTTTAAATCATGCCTTCAGCAGCCCAAATAACAACCAACATAAAAGTAATGTTGTGGGGTGCAGTATGTGGAAGCTACAAGCAATACAGTATTTGGATGAAAACATGAAGCTATCTACTTTTCAAATAATGAAGCTATCTACAACTAGCACCATACTTTTTTCAAAAAACTTTTTTTGTTTCTCATTCTCCAAAACTGCTTTAAATCATGCCTTCAGCAGCCCAAATAACAACCAACATAAAAGTAATGTTGTGGGGTGGAGATGTGGAAGCTACAAGCAATAGAGTATTTGGATGAAAACATGAAGCTATCTACACCTAGCACCATACTTTTTTGCAAAAAAACTTTTTTTGTTTCTAATTCACCAAAACTGCTTTAAATCATGCCTTCAGCAGCCCAAATAATAACCAACATAAAAGTAATGTTGTGGGGTGCAGTATGTGGAAGCTACAAGCAATACAGTATTTGGATGAAAACATGAAGCTGTCTACTTTTCAAATAATGAAGCTATCTACAACTAGCACCATACTTTTTTCAAAAAAACTTTTTTTGTTTCTAATTCACCAAAACTGCTTTAAATCATGCCTTCAGCAGCCCAAATAACAACCAACATAAAAGTAATGTTGTGGGGTGCAGTATGTGGAAGCTACAAGCAATACAGTATTTGGATGAAAACATGAAGCTATCTACTTTTCAAATAATGAAGCTATCTACAACTAGCACCATACTTTTTTCAAAAAAACTTTTTTTGTTTCTAATTCACCAAAACTGCTTTAAATCATGCCCTCAGCAGCCCAAATAACAACCAACATAAAATTAATGTTGTGGGGTGCAGTATGTGGAAGCTATAAGCAATACAGTATTTGGATGAAAACATGAAGCTATCTACACCTAGCACCATACTTTTTTGCAAAAAAACTTTTTTTGTTTCTAATTCACCAAAACTGCTTTAAATCATGCCCTCAGCAGCCCAAATAACAACCAACATAAAAGTAATGTTGTGGGGTGCAGTATGTGGAAGCTACAAGCAATACAGTATTTGGATGAAAACATGAAGCTGTCTACTTATCAAATAATGAAGCTATCTACAACTAGCACCATACTTTTTTCAAAAAAACTTTTTTTGTTTCTAATTCACCAAAACTGCTTTAAATCATGCCTTCAGCAGCCCAAATAACAACCAACATAAAAGTAATGTTGTGGGGTGCAGTATGTGGAAGCTACAAGCAATACAGTATTTGGATGAAAACATGAAGCTATCTACTTTTCAAATAATGAAGCTATCTACAACTAGCACCATACTTTTTTCAAAAAAACTTTTTTTGTTTCTAATTCACCAAAACTGCTTTAAATCATGCCCTCAGCAGCCCAAATAACAACCAACATAAAATTAATGTTGTGGGGTGCAGTATGTGGAAGCTATAAGCAATACAGTATTTGGATGAAAACATGAAGCTAGTTACACTTAGCACCTTACTTTTTTGCAAAAAAACTTTTTTTGTTTCTAATTCACCAAAACTGCTTTAAATCATGCCTTCAGCAGCCCAAATAACAACCAACATAAAAGTAATGTTGTGGGGTGCAGTATGTGGAAGCTACACGCAATACAGTATTTGGATGAAAACATGAAGCTATCTACACCTAGCACCATACTTTTTTGGAAAAAAACTTTTTTTGTTTCTAATTCACCAAAACTGCTTTAAATCATACCTTCAGCAGCCCAAATAACAACCAACATAAAAGTAATGTTGTGGGGTGCAGTATGTGGAAGCTACAAGCAATACAGTATTTGGATGAAAACATGAAGCTATCTACACCTAGCACCATACTTTTTTGCAAAAAAACTTTTTTTGTTTCTAATTCACCAAAACTGCTTTAAATCATGCCTTCAGCAGCCCAAATAACAACCAACATAAAAGTAATGTTGTTGGGTGCAGTATGTGGAAGCTACAAGCAATACAGTATTTGGATGAAAACATGAAGCTATCTACACCTAGCACCATACTTTTTTTGCAAAAAAACTTTTTTTGTTTCTAATTCACCAAAACTGCTTTAAATCATGCCCTCAGCAGCCCAAATAACAACCAACATAAAATTAATGTTGTGGGGTGCAGTATGTGGAAGCTACAAGCAATACAGTATTTGGATGAAAACATGAAGCTATCTACACCTAGCACCATACTTTTTTGCAAAAAAACTTTTTTTTGTTTCTAATTCACCAAAACTGCTTTAAATCATGCCCTCAGCATTCCAAATAACAACCAACATAAAAGTAATGTTGTGGGGTGCAGTATGTGGAAGCTACAAGCAATACAGTATTTGGATGAAAACATGAAGCTATCTACTTTTCAAATAATGAAGCTATCTACAACTAGCACCATACTTTTTTCAAAAAACTTTTTTTGTTTCTCATTCTCCAAAACTGCTTTAAATCATGCCTTCAGCAGCCCAAATAACAACCAACATAAAAGTAATGTTGTGGGGTGGAGATGTGGAAGCTACAAGCAATGGAGTATTTGGATGAAAACATGAAGCTATCTACACCTAGCACCATACTTTTTTGCAAAAAAACTTTTTTTGTTTCTAATTCACCAAAACTGCTTTAAATCATGCCCTCAGCAGCCCAAATAACAACCAACATAAAAGTAATGTTGTGGGGTGCAGTATGTGGAAGCTACAAGCAATACAGTATTTGGATGAAAACATGAAGCTATCTACTTTTCAAATAAAGAAGCTATCTACACCTAGCACCATACTTTTTTCAAAAAAACTTTTTTTGTTTCTAATTCACCAAAACTGCTTTAAATCATGCCTTCAGCAGCCCAAATAACAACCAACATAAAAGTAATGTTGTGGGGTGCAGTATGTGGAAGCTACAAGCAATACAGTATTTGGATGAAAACATGAAGCTATCTACACCTAGCACCATACTTTTTTGCAAAGAAACTTTTTTTGTTTCTAATTCACCAAAACTGCTTTAAATCATGCCCTCAGCAGCCCAAATAACAACCAACATAAAATTAATGTTGTGGGGTGCAGTATGTGGAAGCTACAAGCAATACAGTATTTGGATGAAAACATGAAGCTATCTACACCTAGCACCATACTTTTTTGCAAAAAAACTTTTTTTGTTTCTAATTCACCAAAACTGCTTTAAATCATGTCTTCAGCAGCCCAAAAAACAACCAAAATAAAAGTAATGTTGTGGGGTGCAGTATGTGGAAGCTACAAGCAATACAGTATTTGGATGAAAACATGAAGCTAGTTACACTTAGCACCTTACTTTTTTGCAAAAAAACTTTTTTTGTTTCTAATTCACCAAAACTGCTTTAAATCATGCCTTCAGCAGCCCAAATAACAACCAACATAAAAGTAATGTTGTGGGGTGCAGTATGTGGAAGCTACACGCAATACAGTATTTGGATGAAAACATGAAGCTATCTACACCTAGCACCATACTTTTTTCAAAAAAACTTTTTTTGTTTCTAATTCACCAAAACTGCTTTAAATCATGCCTTCAGCAGCCCAAATAACAACCAACATAAAAGTAATGTTGTGGGGTGCAGTATGTGGAAGCTACAAGCAATACAGTATTTGGATGAAAACATGAAGCTATCTACTTTTCAATTAATGAAGCTATCTACACCTAGCACCATACTTTTTTCAAAAAAACTTTTTTTGTTTCTAATTCACCAAAACTGCTTTAAATCATGCCTTCAGCAGCCCAAATAACCACCAACATAAAAGTAATGTTGTGGGGTGCAGTATGTGGAAGCTACAAGCAATACAGTATTTGGATGAAAACATGAAGCTATCTACACCTAGCACCATACTTTTTTGCAAAAAAACTTTTTTTGTTTCTAATTCACCAAAACTGCTTTAAATCATGCCTTCAGCAGGCCAAATAACAACCAACATAAAAGTAATGTTGTGGGCTGCAGTATGTGGAAGCTACACGCAATACAGTATTTGGATGAAAACATGAAGCTATCTACACCTAGCACCATACTTTTTTGCAAAAAAACTTTTTTTGTTTCTAATTCACCAAAACTGCTTTAAATCATGCCTTCAGCAGCCCAAATAACAACCAACATAAAAGTAATGTTGTGGGGTGCAGTATGTGGAAGCTACAAGCAATACAGTATTTGGATGAAAACATGAAGCTATCTACTTTTCAAATAATGAAGCTATCTACAACTAGCACCATACTTTTTTCAAAAAAACTTTTTTTGTTTCTAATTCACCAAAACTGCTTTAAAT
The DNA here is from genome assembly GCF_027358695.1 of Spea bombifrons. Taxonomy (NCBI): domain Eukaryota; kingdom Metazoa; phylum Chordata; class Amphibia; order Anura; family Pelobatidae; genus Spea; species Spea bombifrons. Next base: position 21,368,329 of record NC_071096.1, on the reverse strand, counting down.
CATGCCCTCAGCAGCCCAAATAACAACCAACATAAAATTAATGTTGTGGGGTGCAGTATGTGGAAGCTATAAGCAATACAGTATTTGGATGAAAACATGAAGCTAGTTACACTTAGCACCTTACTTTTTTGCAAAAAAACTTTTTTTGTTTCTAATTCACCAAAACTGCTTTAAATCATGCCTTCAGCAGCCCAAATAACAACCAACATAAAAGTAATGTTGTGGGGTGCAGTATGTGGAAGCTACACGCAATACAGTATTTGGATGAAAACATGAAGCTATCTACACCTAGCACCATACTTTTTTGGAAAAAAACTTTTTTTGTTTCTAATTCACCAAAACTGCTTTAAATCATACCTTCAGCAGCCCAAATAACAACCAACATAAAAGTAATGTTGTGGGGTGCAGTATGTGGAAGCTACAAGCAATACAGTATTTGGATGAAAACATGAAGCTATCTACTTTTCAAATAATGAAGCTATCTACAACTAGCACCTTACTTTTTTGCAAAAAACTTTTTTTGTTTCTAATTCACCAAAACTGCTTTAAATCATGCCTTCAGCAGCCCAAATAACAACCAACATAAAAGTAATGTTGTGGGGTGTAGATGTGGAAGCTACAAGCAATAGAGTATTTGGATGAAAACATGAAGCTATCTACACCTAGCACCATACTTTTTTGCAAAAAAACTTTTTTTGTTTCTAATTCACCAAAACTGCTTTAAATCATGCCTTCAGCAGCCCAAATAACAACCAACATAAAAGTAATGTTGTGGGGTGCAGTATGTGGAAGCTACAAGCAATACAGTATTTGGATGAAAACATGAAGCTATCTACACCTAGCCCCATACTTTTTTGCAAAAAAACTTTTTTTGTTTCTAATTCACCAAAACTGCTTTAAATCATGCCTTCAGCAGCCCAAATAACAAGCAACATAAAAGTAATGTTGTGGGGTGCAGTATGTGGAAGCTACAAGCAATACAGTATTTGGATGAAAACATGAAGCTATCTACTTTTCAAATAATGAAGCTATCTACACCTAGCACCATACTTTTTTCAAAAAAACTTTTTTTGTTTCTAATTCACCAAAACTGCTTTAAATCATGCCTTCAGCAGCCCAAATAACAACCAACATAAAAGTAATGTTGTGGGGTGCAGTATGTGGAAGCTACAAGCAATACAGTATTTGGATGAAAACATGAAGCTATCTACTTTTCAAATAATGAAGCTATCTACAACTAGCACCTTACTTTTTTGCAAAAAACTTTTTTTGTTTCTAATTCACCAAAACTGCTTTAAATCATGCCTTCAGCAGCCCAAATAACAACCAACATAAAAGTAATGTTGTGGGGTGCAGATGTGGAAGCTACAAGCAATACAGTATTTGGATGAAAACATGAAGCTATCTACACCTAGCACCATACTTTTTTGCAAAAAAACTTTTTTTGTTTCTAATTCACCAAAACTGCTTTAAATCATGCCTTCAGCAGCCCAAATAACAACCAACATAAAAGTAATGTTGTGGGGTGCAGTATGTGGAAGCTACAAGCAATACAGTATTTGGATGAAAACATGAAGCTATCTACTTTTCAAATAATGAAGCTATCTACACCTAGCACCATACTTTTTTCAAAAAAACTTTTTTTGTTTCTAATTCACCAAAACTGCTTTAAATCATGCCTTCAGCAGCCCAAATAACAACCAACATAAAAGTAATGTTGTGGGGTGCAGATGTGGAAGCTACAAGCAATAGAGTATTTGGATGAAAACATGAAGCTATCTACACCTAGCACCATACTTTTTTGGAAAAAAACTTTTTTTGTTTCTAATTCACCAAAACTGCTTTAAATCATACCTTCAGCAGCCCAAATAACAACCAACATAAAAGTAATGTTGTGGGGTGCAGTATGTGGAAGCTACAAGCAATACAGTATTTGGATGAAAACATGAAGCTATCTAAACCTAGCACCATACTTTTTTGCAAAAAAAACTTTTTTTGTTTCTAATTCACCAAAACTGCTTTAAATCATGCCCTCAGCAGCCCAAATAACAACCAACATAAAAGTAATGTTGTGGGGTGCAGTATGTGGAAGCTACAAGCAATACAGTATTTGGATGAAAACATGAAGCTAGTTACACTTAGCACCTTACTTTTTTGCAAAAAAACTTTTTTTGTTTCTAATTCACCAAAACTGCTTTAAATCATGCCTTCAGCAGCCCAAATAACAACCAACATAAAAGTAATGTTGTGGGGTGCAGTATGTGGAAGCTACACGCAATACAGTATTTGGATGAAAACATGAAGCTATCTACACCTAGCACCATACTTTTTTGCAAAAAAACTTTTTTTGTTTCTAATTCACCAAAACTGCTTTAAATCATACCTTCAGCAGCCCAAATAACAACCAACATAAAAGTAATGTTGTGGGGTGCAGATGTGGAAGCTACAAGCAATAGAGTATTTCGATGAAAACATGAAGCTAGTTACACTTAGCACCTTACTTTTTTGCAAAAAAACTTTTTTTGTTTCTAATTCACCAAAACTGCTTTAAATCATGCCTTCAGCAGCCCAAATAACAACCAACATAAAAGTAATGTTGTGGGGTGCAGTATGTGGAAGCTACAAGCAATACAGTATTTGGATGAAAACATGAAGCTATCTACTTTTCAAATAATGAAGCTATCTACAACTAGCACCATACTTTTTTCAAAAAAACTTTTTTTGTTTCTAATTCACCAAAACTGCTTTAAATCATGCCTTCAGCAGCCCAAATAACAACCAACATAAAAGTAATGTTGTGGGGTGCAGATGTGGAAGCTACAAGCAATAGAGTATTTGGATGAAAACATGAAGCTATCTACACCTAGCACCATACTTTTTTGCAAAAAAACTTTTTTGTTTCTAATTCACCAAAACTGCTTTAAATCATACCTTCAGCAGCCCAAATAACAACCAACATAAAAGTAATGTTGTGGGGTGCAGTATGTGGAAGCTACAAGCAATAGAGTATTTGGATGAAAACATGAAGCTATCTACAACTAGCACCATACTTTTTTGCAAAAAAACTTTTTTTGTTTCTAATTCACCAAAACTGCTTTAAATCATGCCTTCAGCAGCCCAAATAACAACCAACATAAAAGTAATGTTGTGGGGTGCAGTATGTGGAAGCTACACGCAATACAGTATTTGGATGAAAACATGAAGCTATCTACACCTAGCACCATACTTTTTTGGAAAAAAACTTTTTTTGTTTCTAATTCACCAAAACTGCTTTAAATCATACCTTCAGCAGCCCAAATAACAACCAACATAAAAGTAATGTTGTGGGGTGCAGTATGTGGAAGCTACAAGCAATACAGTATTTGGATGAAAACATGAAGCTATCTACTTTTCAAATAATGAAGCTATCTACACCTAGCACCATACTTTTTTCAAAAAAACTTTTTTTGTTTCTAATTCACCAAAACTGCTTTAAATCATGCCTTCAGCAGCCCAAATAACAACCAACATAAAAGTAATGTTGTGGGGTGCAGTATGTGGAAGCTACAAGCAATACAGTATTTGGATGAAAACATGAAGCTATCTACTTTTCAATTAATGAAGCTATCTACACCTAGCACCATACTTTTTTCAAAAAAACTTTTTTTGTTTCTAATTCCCCAAAACTGCTTTAAATCATGCCTTCAGCAGCCCAAATAACAACCAACATAAAAGTAATGTTGTGGGGTGCAGTATGTGGAAGCTACAAGCAATACAGTATTTGGATGAAAACATGAAGCTAGTTACACTTAGCACCTTACTTTTTTGCAAAAAAACTTTTTTTGTTTCTAATTCACCAAAACTGCTTTAAATCATGCCTTCAGCAGCCCAAATAACAACCAACATAAAAGTAATGTTGTGGGGTGCAGATGTGGAAGCTACAAGCAATACAGTATTTGGATGAAAACATGAAGCTATCTACACCTAGCACCATACTTTTTTGCAAAAAAAAATTTTTTTGTTTCTAATTCACCAAAACTGCTTTAAATCATGCCTTCAGCAGCCCAAATAACAACCAACATAAAAGTAATGTTGTGGGGTGCAGTATGTGGAAGCTACAAGCAATACAGTATTTGGATGAAAACATGAAGCTATCTACACCTAGCAGCATACTTTTTTGCAAAAAAACTTTTTTTGTTTCTAATTCACCAAAACTGCTTTAAATCATGCCCTCAGCAGCCCAAATAACAACACACATAAAAGTAATGTTGTGGGGTGCAGTATGTGGAAGCTACACGCAATACAGTATTTGGATGAAAACATGAAGCTATCTACTTTTCAAATAATGAAGCTATCTACACCTAGCACCATACTTTTTTCAAAAAAACTTTTTTTGTTTCTAATTCTCCAAAACTGCTTTAAATCATGCCTTCAGCAGCCCAAATAACAACCAACATAAAAGTAATGATGTGGGATGCAGTATGTGGAAGCTACAAGCAATACAGTATTTGGATGAAAACATGAAGCTTTCTACACCTAGCACCATACTTTTTTGCAAAAAAACTTTTTTTGTTTCTAATTCTCCAAAACTGCTTTAAATCATGCCTTCAGCAGCCCAAATAACAACCAACATAAAAGTAATGTTGTGGGATGCAGTATGTGGAAGCTACAAGCAATACAGTATTTGGATGAAAACATGAAGCTTTCTACACCTAGCACCATACTTTTTTGCAAACAAACTTTTTTTGTTTCTAATTCTCCAAAACTGCTTTAAATCATGCCTTCAGCAGCCCAAATAACAACCAACATAAAAGTAATGTTGTGGGGTGCAGTATGTGGAAGCTACAAGCAATACAGTATTTGGATGAAAACATGAAGCTATCTACTTTTCAAATAAAGAAGCTATCTACACCTAGCACCATACTTTTTTCCAAAAAACTTTTTTTGTTTCTAATTCACCAAAACTGCTTTAAATCATGCCTTCAGCAGCCCAAATAACAACCAACATAAAAGTAATGTTGTGGGGTGCAGTATGTGGAAGCTACAAGCAATACAGTATTTGGATGAAAACATGAAGCTATCTACACCTAGCACCATACTTTTTTGCAAAAAAACTTTTTTTGTTTCTAATTCACCAAAACTGCTTTAAATCATGCCCTCAGCAGCCCAAATAACAACCAACATAAAATTAATGTTGTGGGGTGCAGTATGTGGAAGCTACAAGCAATACAATATTTGGATGAAAACATGAAGCTATCTACACCTAGCACCATACTTTTTTGCAAAAAAACTTTTTTTGTTTCTAATTCACCAAAACTGCTTTAAATCATGCCCTCAGGAGCCCAAATAACAACCAACATAAAAGTAATGTTGTGGGGTGCAGTATGTGGAAGCTACAAGCAATACAGTATTTGGATGAAAACATGAAGCTAGTTACACTTAGCACCTTACTTTTTTGCAAAAAAACTTTTTTTGTTTCTAATTCACCAAAACTGCTTTAAATCATGCCTTCAGCAGCCCAAATAACAACCAACATAAAAGTAATGTTGTGGGGTGCAGTATGTGGAAGCTACAAGAAATACAGTATTTGGATGAAAACATGAAGCTATCTACACCTAGCACCATACTTTTTTGCAAAAAAACTTTTTTTGTTTCTAATTCACCAAAACTGCTTTAAATCATGCCTTCAGCAGCCCAAATAACAACCAACATAAAAGTAATGTTGTGGGGTGCAGTATGTGGAAGCTACAAGCAATACAGTATTTGAATGAAAACATGAAGCTATCTACTTTTCAAATAATGAAGCTATCTACAACAAGCACCATACTTTTTTTCAAAAAAACTTTTTTTGTTTCTAATTCACCAAAACTGCTTTAAATCATGCCTTCAGCAACCCAAATAACAACCAACATAAATGTAATGTTGTGGGGTGCAGTATGTGGAAGCTACAAGCAATACAGTATTTGGATGAAAACATGAAGCTATCTACACCTAGCACCATACTTTTTTGCAAAAAAACTTTTTTTGTTTCTAATTCACCAAAACTGCTTTAAATCATGTCTTCAGCAGCCCAAAAAACAACCAAAATAAAAGTAATGTTGTGGGGTGCAGTATGTGGAAGCTACAAGCAATACAGTATTTGGATGAAAACATGAAGCTAGTTACACTTAGCACCTTACTTTTTTGCAAAAAAACTTTTTTTGTTTCTAATTCACCAAAACTGCTTTAAATCATGCCTTCAGCAGCCCAAATAACAACCAACATAAAAGTAATGTTGTGGGGTGCAGTATGTGGAAGCTACACGCAATACAGTATTTGGATGAAAACATGAAGCTATCTACACCTAGCACCATACTTTTTTCAAAAAAACTTTTTTTGTTTCTAATTCACCAAAACTGCTTTAAATCATGCCTTCAGCAGCCCAAATAACAACCAACATAAAAGTAATGTTGTGGGGTGCAGTATGTGGAAGCTACAAGCAATACAGTATTTGGATGAAAACATGAAGCTATCTACTTTTCAATTAATGAAGCTATCTACACCTAGCACCATACTTTTTTCAAAAAAACTTTTTTTGTTTCTAATTCACCAAAACTGCTTTAAATCATGCCTTCAGCAGCCCAAATAACCACCAAAATAAAAGTAATGTTGTGGGGTGCAGTATGTGGAAGCTACAAGCAATACAGTATTTGGATGAAAACATGAAGCTATCTACACCTAGCACCATACTTTTTTGCAAAAAAACTTTTTTTGTTTCTAATTCACCAAAACTGCTTTAAATCATGCCTTCAGCAGCCCAAATAACAACCAACATAAAAGTAATGTTGTGGGCTGCAGTATGTGGAAGCTACACGCAATACAGTATTTGGATGAAAACATGAAGCTATCTACACCTAGCACCATACTTTTTTGCAAAAAAACTTTTTTTGTTTCTAATTCACCAAAACTGCTTTAAATCATGCCTTCAGCAGCCCAAATAACAACCAACATAAAAGTAATGTTGTGGGGTGCAGTATGTGGAAGCTACAAGCAATACAGTATTTGGATGAAAACATGAAGCTATCTACTTTTCAAATAATGAAGCTATCTACAACTAGCACCATACTTTTTTCAAAAAAACTTTTTTGTTTCTAATTCACCAAAACTGCTTTAAATCATGCCCTCAGCAGCCCAAATAACAACCAACATAAAATTAATGTTGTGGGGTGCAGTATGTGGAAGCTATAAGCAATACAGTATTTGGATGAAAACATGAAGCTAGTTACACTTAGCACCTTACTTTTTTGCAAAAAAACTTTTTTTGTTTCTAATTCACCAAAACTGCTTTAAATCATGCCTTCAGCAGCCCAAATAACAACCAACATAAAAGTAATGTTGTGGGGTGCAGTATGTGGAAGCTACACGCAATACAGTATTTGGATGAAAACATGAAGCTATCTACACCTAGCACCATACTTTTTTGGAAAAAAACTTTTTTTGTTTCTAATTCACCAAAACTGCTTTAAATCATACCTTCAGCAGCCCAAATAACAACCAACATAAAAGTAATGTTGTGGGGTGCAGTATGTGGAAGCTACAAGCAATACAGTATTTGGATGAAAACATGAAGCTATCTACACCTAGCACCATACTTTTTTGCAAAAAAACTTTTTTTGTTTCTAATTCACCAAAACTGCTTTAAATCATGCCTTCAGCAGCCCAAATAACAACCAACATAAAAGTAATGTTGTTGGGTGCAGTATGTGGAAGCTACAAGCAATACAGTATTTGGATGAAAACATGAAGCTATCTACACCTAGCACCATACTTTTTTGCAAAAAAACTTTTTTTGTTTCTAATTCACCAAAACTGCTTTAAATCATGCCCTCAGCAGCCCAAATAACAACCAACATAAAATTAATGTTGTGGGGTGCAGTATGTGGAAGCTACAAGCAATACAGTATTTGGATGAAAACATGAAGCTATCTACACCTAGCACCATACTTTTTTGCAAAAAAACTTTTTTTGTTTCTAATTCACCAAAACTGCTTTAAATCATGCCTTCAGCAGCCCAAATAACAACCAACATAAAAGTAATGTTGTTGGGTGCAGTATGTGGAAGCTACAAGCAATACAGTATTTGGATGAAAACATGAAGCTATCTACACCTAGCACCATACTTTTTTGCAAAAAAACTTTTTTTGTTTCTAATTCACCAAAACTGCTTTAAATCATGCCTTCAGCAGCCCAAATAACAACCAACATAAAAGTAATGTTGTGGGCTGCAGTATGTGGAAGCTACACGCAATACAGTATTTGGATGAAAACATGAAGCTATCTACACCTAGCACCATACTTTTTTGCAAAAAAACTTTTTTTGTTTCTAATTCACCAAAACTGCTTTAAATCATGCCTTCAGCAGCCCAAATAACAACCAACATAAAAGTAATGTTGTGGGGTGCAGTATGTGGAAGCTACACGCAATACAGTATTTGGATGAAAACATGAAGCTATCCACTTTTCAAATCATGAAGCTATCTACACCTAGCACCATACTTTTTTCAAAAAAACTTTTTTTGTTTCTAATTCACCAAAACTGCTTTAAATCATGCCTTCAGCAGCCCAAATAACAACCAACATAAAAGTAATGTTGTGGGGTGCAGTATGTGGAAGCTACAAGCAATACAGTATTTGGATGAAAACATGAAGCTATCTACACCTAGCACCATACTTTTTTGGAAAAAAACTTTTTTTGTTTCTAATTCACCAAAACTGCTTTAAATCATACCTTCAGCAGCCCAAATAACAACCAACATAAAAGTAATGTTGTGGGGTGCAGTATGTGGAAGCTACAAGCAATACAGTATTTGGATGAAAACATGAAGCTAGTTACACTTAGCACCTTACTTTTTTGCAAAAAAACTTTTTTTGTTTCTAATTCACCAAAACTGCTTTAAATCATGCCTTCAGCAGCCCAAATAACAACCAACATAAAAGTAATGTTGTGGGGTGCAGTATGTGGAAGCTACAAGCAATACAGTATTTGGATGAAAACATGAAGCTATCTACACCTAGCACCATACTTTTTTGCAAAAAAACTTTTTTTGTTTCTAATTCACCAAAACTGCTTTAAATCATGCCTTCAGCAGCCCAAATAACAACCAACATAAAAGTAATGTTGTGGGCTGCAGTATGTAGAAGCTACACGCAATACAGTATTTGGATGAAAACATGAAGCTATCTACACCTAGCACCATACTTTTTTGCAAAAAAACTTTTTTTGTTTCTAATTCACCAAAACTGCTTTAAATCATGCCTTCAGCAGCCCAAATAACAACCAACATAAAAGTAATGTTGTGGGGTGCAGTATGTGGAAGCTACACGCAATACAGTATTTGGATGAAAACATGAAGCTATCCACTTTTCAAATCATGAAGCTATCTACACCTAGCACCATACTTTTTTGGAAAAAAACTTTTTTTGTTTCTAATTCACCAAAACTGCTTTAAATCATACCTTCAGCAGCCCAAATAACAACCAACATAAAAGTAATGTTGTGGGGTGCAGTATGTGGAAGCTACAAGCAATACAGTATTTGGATGAAAACATGAAGCTATCTACTTTTCAAATAATGAAGCTATCTACACCTAGCACCATACTTTTTTCAAAAAAACTTTTTTTGTTTCTAATTCACCAAAACTGCTTTAAATCATGCCTTCAGCAGCCCAAATAACAACCAACATAAAAGTAATGTTGTTGGGTGCAGTATGTGGAAGCTACAAGCAATACAGTATTTGGATGAAAACATGAAGCTATCTACACCTAGCACCATACTTTTTTGCAAAAAAACTTTTTTTGTTTCTAATTCACCAAAACTGCTTTAAATCATGCCCTCAGGAGCCCAAATAACAACCAACATAAAAGTAATGTTGTGGGGTGCAGTATGTGGAAGCTACAAGCAATACAGTATTTGGATGAAAACATGAAGCTAGTTACACTTAGCACCTTACTTTTTTGCAAAAAAACTTTTTTTGTTTCTAATTCACCAAAACTGCTTTAAATCATGCCTTCAGCAGCCCAAATAACAACCAACATAAAAGTAATGTTGTGGGGTGCAGTATGTGGAAGCTACACGCAATACAGTATTTGGATGAAAACATGAAGCTATCCACTTTTCAAATCATGAAGCTATCTACACCTAGCACCATACTTTTTTCAAAAAAACTTTTTTTGTTTCTAATTCACCAAAACTGCTTTAAATCATGCCTTCAGCAGCCCAAATAACAACCAACATAAAAGTAATGTTGTGGGGTGCAGTATGTGGAAGCTACAAGCAATACAGTATTTGGATGAAAACATGAAGCTATCTACACCTAGCACCATACTTTTTTGGAAAAAAACTTTTTTTGTTTCTAATTCACCAAAACTGCTTTAAATCATACCTTCAGCAGCCCAAATAACAACCAACATAAAAGTAATGTTGTGGGGTGCAGTATGTGGAAGCTACAAGCAATACAGTATTTGGATGAAAACATGAAGCTATCTACACCTAGCACCATACTTTTTTGCAAAAAAACTTTTTTTGTTTCTAATTCACCAAAACTGCTTTAAATCATGCCCTCAGCAGCCCAAATAACAACCAACATAAAATTAATGTTGTGGGGTGCAGTATGTGGAAGCTACAAGCAATACAGTATTTGGATGAAAACATGAAGCTATCTACACCTAGCACCATACTTTTTTGCAAAAAAACTTTTTTTGTTTCTAATTCACCAAAACTGCTTTAAATCATGCTCTCAGGAGCCCAAATAACAACCAACATAAAAGTAATGTTGTGGGGTGCAGTATGTGGAAGCTACAAGCAATACAGTATTTGGATGAAAACATGAAGCTAGTTACACTTAGCACCTTACTTTTTTGCAAAAAAACTTTTTTTGTTTCTAATTCACCAAAACTGCTTTAAATCATGCCTTCAGCAGCCCAAATAACAACCAACATAAAAGTAATGTTGTGGGGTGCAGTATGTGGAAGCTACAAGCAATACAGTATTTGGATGAAAACATGAAGCTATCTACACCTAGCACCATACTTTTTTGCAAAAAAACTTTTTTTGTTTCTAATTCACCAAAACTGCTTTAAATCATGCTCTCAGGAGCCCAAATAACAACCAACATAAAAGTAATGTTGTGGGGTGCAGTATGTGGAAGCTACAAGCAATACAGTATTTGGATGAAAACATGAAGCTAGTTACACTTAGCACCTTACTTTTTTGCAAAAAAACTTTTTTTGTTTCTAATTCTCCAAAACTGCTTTAAATCATGCCTTCAGCAGCCCAAATAACAACCAACATAAAAGTAATGTTGTGGGATGCAGTATGTGGAAGCTACATGCAATACAGTATTTGGATGAAAACATGAAGCTATCTACACTTAGCACCATACTTTTTTGCAAAAAAACTTTTTTTGTTTCTAATTCACCAAAACTGCTTTAAATCATGCCTTCAGCAGCCCAAATAACAACCAACATAAAAGTAATGTTGTGGGGTGCAGTATGTGGAAGCTACAAGCAATACAGTATTTGGATGAAAACATGAAGCTATCTACACTTAGCACCATACTTTTTTGAAAAAAAACTTTTTTTGTTTCTAATTCACCAAAACTGCTTTAAATCATACCTTCAGCAGCCCAAATAACAACCAACATAAAAGTAATGTTGTGGGGTGCAGTATGTGGAAGCTACAAGCAATACAGTATTTGGATGAAAACATGAAGCTAGTTACACTTAGCACCTTACTTTTTTGCAAAAAAACTTTTTTTGTTTCTAATTCACAAAAACTGCTTTAAATCATGCCTTCAGCAGCCCAAATAACAACCAACATAAAAGTAATGTTGTGGGGTGCAGATGTGGAAGCTACAAGCAATACAGTATTTGGATGAAAACATGAAGCTATCTACACCTAGCACCATACTTTTTTGCAAAAAAAATTTTTTTGTTTCTAATTCACCAAAACTGCTTTAAATCATGCCTTCAGCAGCCCAAATAACAACCAACATAAAAGTAATGTTGTGGGGTGCAGTATGTGGAAGCTACAAGCAATACAGTATTTGGATGAAAACATGAAGCTATCTACACCTAGCAGCATACTTTTTTGCAAAAAAACTTTTTTTGTTTCTAATTCACCAAAACTGCTTTAAATCATGCCCTCAGCAGCCCAAATAACAACACACATAAAAGTAATGTTGTGGGGTGCAGTATGTGGAAGCTACACGCAATACAGTATTTGGATGAAAACATGAAGCTATCTACTTTTCAAATAATGAAGCTATCTACACCTAGCACCATACTTTTTTCAAAAAAACTTTTTTTGTTTCTAATTCTCCAAAACTGCTTTAAATCATGCCTTCAGCAGCCCAAATAACAACCAACATAAAAGTAATGTTGTGGGATGCAGTATGTGGAAGCTACAAGCAATACAGTATTTGGATGAAAACATGAAGCTTTCTACACCTAGCACCATACTTTTTTGCAAACAAACTTTTTTTGTTTCTAATTCTCCAAAACTGCTTTAAATCATGCCTTCAGCAGCCCAAATAACAACCAACATAAAAGTAATGTTGTGGGATGCAGTATGTGGAAGCTACACGCAATACAGTATTTGGATGAAAACATGAAGCTATCTACACCTAGCACCATACTTTTTTGCAAAAAAACTTTTTTTGTTTCTAATTCACCAAAACTGCTTTAAATCATGCCTTCAGCAGCCCAAATAACAACCAACATAAAAGTAATGTTGTGGGGTGCAGTATGTGGAAGCTACAAGCAATACAGTATTTCGATGAAAACATGAAGCTATCTACACCTAGCACCATACTTTTTTGGAAAAAAACTTTTTTTGTTTCTAATTCACCAAAACTGCTTTAAATCATACCTTCAGCAGCCCAAATAACAACCAACATAAAAGTAATGTTGTGGGGTGCAGTATGTGGAAGCTACAAGCAATACAGTATTTGGATGAAAACATGAAGCTATCTACTTTTCAAATAATGAAGCTATCTACACCTAGCACCATACTTTTTTCAAAAAAACTTTTTTTGTTTCTAATTCACCAAAACTGCTTTAAATCATGCCTTCAGCAGCCCAAATAACAACCAACATAAAAGTAATGTTGTGGGGTGCAGTATGTGGAAGCTACAAGCAATACAGTATTTGGATGAAAACATGAAGCTAGTTACACTTAGCACCTTACTTTTTTGCAAAAAAACTTTTTTTGTTTCTAATTCACCAAAACTGCTTTAAATCATGCCTTCAGCAGCCCAAATAACAACCAACATAAAAGTAATGTTGTGGGGTGCAGTATGTGGAAGCTACAAGAAATACAGTATTTGGATGAAAACATGAAGCTATCTACACCTAGCACCATACTTTTTTGCAAAAAAACTTTTTTTGTTTCTAATTCACCAAAACTGCTTTAAATCATGCCTTCAGCAGCCCAAATAACAACCAACATAAAAGTAATGTTGTGGGGTGCAGTATGTGGAAGCTACAAGCAATACAGTATTTGAATGAAAACATGAAGCTATCTACTTTTCAAATAATGAAGCTATCTACAACAAGCACCATACTTTTTTTCAAAAAAACTTTTTTTGTTTCTAATTCACCAAAACTGCTTTAAATCATGCCTTCAGCAACCCAAATAACAACCAACATAAATGTAATGTTGTGGGGTGCAGTATGTGGAAGCTACAAGCAATACAGTATTTGGATGAAAACATGAAGCTATCTACACCTAGCACCATACTTTTTTGCAAAAAAACTTTTTTTGTTTCTAATTCACCAAAACTGCTTTAAATCATGTCTTCAGCAGCCCAAAAAACAACCAAAATAAAAGTAATGTTGTGGGGTGCAGTATGTGGAAGCTACAAGCAATACAGTATTTGGATGAAAACATGAAGCTAGTTACACTTAGCACCTTACTTTTTTGCAAAAAAACTTTTTTTGTTTCTAATTCACCAAAGCTGCTTTAAATCATGCCTTCAGCAGCCCAAATAACAACCAACATAAAAGTAATGTTGTGGGGTGCAGTATGTGGAAGCTACACGCAATAAAGTATTTGGATGAAAACATGAAGCTATCCACTTTTCAAATCATGAAGCTATCTACACCTAGCACCATACTTTTTTCAAAAAAACTTTTTTTGTTTCTAATTCACCAAAACTGCTTTAAATCATACCTTCAGCAGCCCAAATAACAACCAACATAAAAGTAATGTTGTGGGGTGCAGTATGTGGAAGCTACAAGCAATACAGTATTTGGATGAAAACATGAAGCTATCTACTTTTCAAATAATGAAGCTATCTACACCTAGCACCATACTTTTTTCAAAAAAACTTTTTTTGTTTCTAATTCACCAAAACTGCTTTAAATCATGCCTTCAGCAGCCCAAATAACAACCAACATAAAAGTAATGTTGTGGGGTGCAGTATGTGGAAGCTACAAGCAATACAGTATTTGGATGAAAACATGAAGCTTTCTACACCTAGCACCATACTTTTTTGCAAAAAAACTTTTTTTGTTTCTAATTCTCCAAAACTGCTTTAAATCATGCCTTCAGCAGCCCAAATAACAACCAACATAAAAGTAATGTTGTGGGATGCAGTATGTGGAAGCTACACGCAATACAGTATTTGGATGAAAACATGAAGCTATCTACACCTAGCACCATACTTTTTTCAAAAAAACTTTTTTTGTTTCTAATTCTCCAAAACTGCTTTAAATCATGCCTTCAGCAGCCCAAATAACAACCAACATAAAAGTAATGTTGTGGGATGCAGTATGTGGAAGCTACAAGCAATACAGTATTTGGATGAAAACATGAAGCTTTCTACACCTAGCACCATACTTTTTTGCAAAAAAACTTTTTTTGTTTCTAATTCTCCAAAACTGCTTTAAATCATGCCTTCAGCAGCCCAAATAACAACCAACATAAAAGTAATGTTGTGGGATGCAGTATGTGGAAGCTACACGCAATACAGTATTTGGATGAAAACATGAAGCTATCTACACCTAGCACCATACTTTTTTCAAAAAAACTTTTTTTGTTTCTAATTCTCCAAAACTGCTTTAAATCATGCCTTCAGCAGCCCAAATAACAACCAACATAAAAGTAATGTTGTGGGATGCAGTATGTGGAAGCTACAAGCAATACAGTATTTGGATGAAAACATGAAGCTTTCTACACCTAGCACCATACTTTTTTGCAAACAAACTTTTTTTGTTTCTAATTCTCCAAAACTGCTTTAAATCATGCCTTCAGCAGCCCAAATAACAACCAACATAAAAGTAATGTTGTGGGATGCAGTATGTGGAAGCTACACGCAATACAGTATTTGGATGAAAACATGAAGCTTTCTACACCTAGCACCATACTTTTTTGCAAAAAAACTTTTTTTGTTTCTAATTCACCAAAACTGCTTTAAATCATGCCTTCAGCAGCCCAAATAACAACCAACATAAAAGTAATGTTGTGGGGTGCAGTATGTGGAAGCTACAAGCAATACAGTATTTGGATGAAAACATGAAGCTATCTACACCTAGCACCATACTTTTTTGGAAAAAAACTTTTTTTGTTTCTAATTCACCAAAACTGCTTTAAATCATACCTTCAGCAGCCCAAATAACAACCAACATAAAAGTAATGTTGTGGGGTGCAGTATGTGGAAGCTACAAGCAATACAGTATTTGGATGAAAACATGAAGCTATCTACTTTTCAAATAATGAAGCTATCTACACCTAGCACCATACTTTTTTCAAAAAAACTTTTTTTGTTTCTAATTCACCAAAACTGCTTTAAATCATGCCTTCAGCAGCCCAAATAACAACCAACATAAAAGTAATGTTGTGGGGTGCAGTATGTGGAAGCTACAAGCAATACAGTATTTGGATGAAAACATGAAGCTAGTTACACTTAGCACCTTACTTTTTTGCAAAAAAACTTTTTTTGTTTCTAATTCACCAAAACTGCTTTAAATCATGCCTTCAGCAGCCCAAATAACAACCAACATAAAAGTAATGTTGTGGGGTGCAGTATGTGGAAGCTACAAGAAATACAGTATTTGGATGAAAACATGAAGCTATCTACACCTAGCACCATACTTTTTTGCAAAAAAACTTTTTTTGTTTCTAATTCACCAAAACTGCTTTAAATCATGCCTTCAGCAGCCCAAATAACAACCAACATAAAAGTAATGTTGTGGGGTGCAGTATGTGGAAGCTACAAGCAATACAGTATTTGAATGAAAACATGAAGCTATCTACTTTTCAAATAATGAAGCTATCTACAACAAGCACCATACTTTTTTTCAAAAAAACTTTTTTTGTTTCTAATTCACCAAAACTGCTTTAAATCATGCCTTCAGCAGCCCAAATAACAACCAACATAAAAGTAATGTTGTGGGATGCAGTATGTGGAAGCTACACGCAATACAGTATTTGGATGAAAACATGAAGTTATCTACACCTAGCACCATACTTTTTTGCAAAAAAACTTTTTTTGTTTCTAATTCACCAAAACTGCTTTAAATCATGCCTTCAGCAGCCCAAATAACAACCAACATAAAAGTAATGTTGTGGGGTGCAGTATGTGGAAGCTACAAGCAATACAGTATTTCGATGAAAACATGAAGCTATCTACACCTAGCACCATACTTTTTTGGAAAAAAACTTTTTTTGTTTCTAATTCACCAAAACTGCTTTAAATCATACCTTCAGCAGCCCAAATAACAACCAACATAAAAGTAATGTTGTGGGGTGCAGTATGTGGAAGCTACAAGCAATACAGTATTTGGATGAAAACATGAAGCTATCTACTTTTCAAATAATGAAGCTATCTACACCTAGCACCATACTTTTTTCAAAAAAACTTTTTTTGTTTCTAATTCACCAAAACTGCTTTAAATCATGCCTTCAGCAGCCCAAATAACAACCAACATAAAAGTAATGTTGTGGGGTGCAGTATGTGGAAGCTACCATCAATACAGTATTTGGATGAAAACATGAAGCTTTCTACACCTAGCACCATACTTTTTTGCAAAAAAACTTTTTTTGTTTCTAATTCTCCAAAACTGCTTTAAATCATGCCTTCAGCAGCCCAAATAACAACCAACATAAAAGTAATGTTGTGGGATGCAGTATGTGGAAGCTACACGCAATACAGTATTTGGATGAAAACATGAAGCTATCTACACCTAGCACCATACTTTTTTCAAAAAAACTTTTTTTGTTTCTAATTCTCCAAAACTGCTTTAAATCATGCCTTCAGCAGCCCAAATAACAACCAACATAAAAGTAATGTTGTGGGATGCAGTATGTGGAAGCTACAAGCAATACAGTATTTGGATGAAAACATGAAGCTTTCTACACCTAGCACCATACTTTTTTGCAAAAAAACTTTTTTTGTTTCTAATTCTCCAAAACTGCTTTAAATCATGCCTTCAGCAGCCCAAATAACAACCAACATAAAAGTAATGTTGTGGGATGCAGTATGTGGAAGCTACACGCAATACAGTATTTGGATGAAAACATGAAGCTATCTACACCTAGCACCATACTTTTTTCAAAAAAACTTTTTTTGTTTCTAATTCTCCAAAACTGCTTTAAATCATGCCTTCAGCAGCCCAAATAACAACCAACATAAAAGTAATGTTGTGGGATGCAGTATGTGGAAGCTACAAGCAATACAGTATTTGGATGAAAACATGAAGCTTTCTACACCTAGCACCATACTTTTTTGCAAACAAACTTTTTTTGTTTCTAATTCTCCAAAACTGCTTTAAATCATGCCTTCAGCAGCCCAAATAACAACCAACATAAAAGTAATGTTGTGGGATGCAGTATGTGGAAGCTACACGCAATACAGTATTTGGATGAAAACATGAAGCTATCTACACCTAGCACCATACTTTTTTGCAAAAAAACTTTTTTTGTTTCTAATTCACCAAAACTGCTTTAAATCATGCCTTCAGCAGCCCAAATAACAACCAACATAAAAGTAATGTTGTGGGGTGCAGTATGTGGAAGCTACAAGCAATACAGTATTTGAATGAAAACATGAAGCTATCTACTTTTCAAATAATGAAGCTATCTACAACAAGCACCATACTTTTTTGCAAAAAAACTTTTTTTGTTTCTAATTCACCAAAACTGCTTTAAATCATGCCCTCAGCAGCCCAAATAACAACCAACATAAAAGTAATGTTGTGGGGTGCAGTATGTGGAAGCTACAAGCAATACAGTATTTGGATGAAAACATGAAGCTAGTTACACTTAGCACCTTACTTTTTTGCAAAAAAACTTTTTTTGTTTCTAATTCACCAAAACTGCTTTAAATCATGCCTTCAGCAGCCCAAATAACAAGCAACATAAAAGTAATGTTGTGGGGTGCAGTATGTGGAAGCTACACGCAATACAGTATTTGGATGAAAACATGAAGCTATCTACACCTAGCACCATACTTTTTTGGAAAAAAACTTTTTTTGTTTCTAATTCACCAAAACTGCTTTAAATCATACCTTCAGCAGCCCAAATAACAACCAACATAAAAGTAATGTTGTGGGGTGCAGTATGTGGAAGCTACAAGCAATACAGTGTTTGGATGAAAACATGAAGCTATCTACTTTTCAAATAATGAAGCTATCTACACCTAGCACCATACTTTTTTCAAAAAAACTTTTTTTGTTTCTAATTCACCAAAACTGCTTTAAATCATGCCTTCAGCAGCCCAAATAACAAGCAACATAAAAGTAATGTTGTGGGGTGCAGTATGTGGAAGCTACACGCAATACAGTATTTGGATGAAAACATGAAGCTATCTACACCTAGCACCATACTTTTTTGGAAAAAAACTTTTTTTGTTTCTAATTCACCAAAACTGCTTTAAATCATACCTTCAGCAGCCCAAATAACAACCAACATAAAAGTAATGTTGTGGGGTGCAGTATGTGGAAGCTACAAGCAATACAGTATTTGGATGAAAACATGAAGCTATCTACTTTTCAATTAATGAAGCTATCTACACCTAGCACCATACTTTTTTCAAAAAAACTTTTTTTGTTTCTAATTCACCAAAACTGCTTTAAATCATGCCTTCAGCAGCCCAAATAACAACCAACATAAAAGTAATGTTGTGGGGTGCAGATGTGGAAGCTACAAGCAATAGAGTATTTGGATGAAAACATGAAGCTATCTACACCTAGCACCATACTTTTTTGCAAAAAAACTTTTTTTGTTTCTAATTCACCAAAACTGCTTTAAATCATGCCTTCAGCAGCCCAAATAACAACCGACATAAAAGTAATGTTGTGGGGTGCAGTATGTGGAAGCTACACGCAATACAGTATTTGGATGAAAACATGAAGCTATCTACACCTAGCACCATACTTTTTTGGAAAAAAACTTTTTTTGTTTCTAATTCACCAAAACTGCTTTAAATCATACCTTCAGCAGCCCAAATAACAACCAACATAAAAGTAATGTTGTGGGGTGCAGTATGTGGAAGCTACAAGCAATACAGTATTTGGATGAAAACATGAAGCTATCTACTTTTCAAATAATGAAGCTATCTACACCTAGCACCATACTTTTTTCAAAAAAACTTTTTTTGTTTCTAATTCACCAAAACTGCTTTAAATCATGCCTTCAGCAGCCCAAATAACAACCAACATAAAAGTAATGTTGTGGGGTGCAGTATGTGGAAGCTACAAGCAATACAGTATTTGGATGAAAACATGAAGCTATCTACACCTAGCACCATACTTTTTTGCAAAAAAACTTTTTTTCTTTCTAATTCACCAAAACTGCTTTAAATCATGCCCTCAGCAGCCCAAATAACAACCAACATAAAAGTAATGTTGTGGGGTGCAGTATGTGGAAGCTACAAGCAATACAGTATTTGGATGAAAACATGAAGCTAGTTACACTTAGCACCATACTTTTTTGCAAAAAAACTTTTTTTCTTTCTAATTCACCAAAACTGATTTAAATCATGCCTTCAGCAGCCCAAATAACAACCAACATAAAAGTAATGTTGTGGGGTGCAGTATGTGGAAGCTACACGCAATACAGTATTTGGATGAAAACATGAAGCTATCTACACCTAGCACCATACTTTTTTGGAAAAAAACTTTTTTTGTTTCTAATTCACCAAAACTGCTTTAAATCATACCTTCAGCAGCCCAAATAACAACCAACATAAAAGTAATGTTGTGGGGTGCAGTATGTGGAAGCTACAAGCAATACAGTGTTTGGATAAAAACATGAAGCTATCTACTTTTCAAATAATGAAGCTATCTACACCTAGCACCATACTTTTTTGCAAAAAAACTTTTTTTGTTTCTAATTCACCAAAACTGCTTTAAATCATGCCTTCAGCAGCCCAAATAACAACCAACATAAAAGTAATGTTGTGGGGTGCAGTATGTGGAAGCTACAAGCAATACAGTATTTGGATGAAAACATGAAGCTATCTACACCTAGCACCATACTTTTTTGCAAAAAAACTTTTTTTGTTTCTAATTCACCAAAACTGCTTTAAATCATGCCTTCAGCAGCCCAAATAACAAGCAACATAAAAGTAATGTTGTGGGGTGCAGTATGTGGAAGCTACACGCAATACAGTATTTGGATGAAAACATGAAGCTATCTACACCTAGCACCATACTTTTTTGGAAAAAAACTTTTTTTGTTTCTAATTCACCAAAACTGCTTTAAATCATACCTTCAGCAGCCCAAATAACAACCAACATAAAAGTAATGTTGTGGGGTGCAGTATGTGGAAGCTACAAGCAATACAGTATTTGGATGAAAACATGAAGCTATCTACTTTTCAAATAATGAAGCTATCTACACCTAGCACCATACTTTTTTCAAAAAAACTTTTTTTGTTTCTAATTCACCAAAACTGCTTTAAATCATGCCTTCAGCAGCCCAAATAACGAAGCTATCTACACCTAGCACCATACTTTTTTCAAAAAAAACTTTTTTTGTTTCTAATTCACCAAAACTGCTTTAAATCATGCCTTCAGCAGCACAAATAACAACCAACATAAAAGTAATGTTGTGGGGTGCAGTATGTGGAAGCTACAAGCAATACAGTATTTGGATGAAAACATGAAGCTATCTACTTTTCAAATAATGAAGCTATCTACAACTAGCACCATACTTTTTTCAAAAAAACTTTTTTTGTTTCTAATTCACCAAAACTGCTTTAAATCATGCCTTCAGCAGCCCAAATAACAACCAACATAAAAGTAATGTTGTGGGGTGCAGATGTGGAAGCTACAAGCAATAGAGTATTTGGATGAAAACATGAAGCTATCTACACCTAGCACCATACTTTTTTGCAAAAAAAAATTTTTTGTTTCTAATTCACCAAAACTGCTTTAAATCATGCCTTCAGCAGCCCAAATAACAACCAACATAAAAGTAATGTTGTGGGGTGCAGTATGTGGAAGCTACAAGCAATACAGTATTTGGATGAAAACATGAAGCTATCTACTTTTCAATTAATGAAGCTATCTACACCTAGCACCATACTTTTTTCAAAAAAACTTTTTTTGTTTCTAATTCACCAAAACTGCTTTAAATCATGCCTTCAGCAGCCCAAAAAACAACCAACATAAAAGTAATGTTGTGGGGTGCAGTATGTGGAAGCTACAAGCAATACAGTATTTGGATGAAAACATGAAGCTATCTACTTTTCAAATAATGAAGCTATCTACAACTAGCACCTTACTTTTTTGCAAAAAAACTTTTTTTGTTTCTAATTCACCAAAACTGCTTTAAATCATGCCTTCAGCAGCCCAAATAACAACCAACATAAAAGTAATGTTGTGGGGTGCAGTATGTGGAAGCTACAAGCAATACAGTATTTGGATGAAAACATGAAGCTATCTACACCTAGCACCATACTTTTTTGCAAAAAAACTTTTTTTGTTTCTAATTCACCAAAACTGCTTTAAATCATGCCTTCAGCAGCCCAAATAACAACCAACATAAAAGTAATGTTGTGGGGTGCAGTATGTGGAAGCTACAAGCAATACAGTATTTGGATGAAAACATGAAGCTATCTACTTTTCAATTAATGAAGCTATCTACACCTAGCACCATACTTTTTTCAAAAAAACTTTTTTTGTTTCTAATTCACCAAAACTGCTTTAAATCATGCCTTCAGCAGCCCAAATAACAACCAACATAAAAGTAATGTTGTGGGGTGCAGTATGTGGAAGCTACAAGCAATACAGTATTTGGATGAAAACATGAAGCTATCTACTTTTCAAATAATGAAGCTATATACAACTAGCACCATACTTTTTTCAAAAAAACTTTTTTTGTTTCTAATTCACCAAAACTGCTTTAAATCATACCTTCAGCAGCCCAAATAACAACCAACATAAAAGTAATGTTGTGGGGTGCAGTATGTGGAAGCTACAAGCAATACAGTATTTGGATGAAAACATGAAGCTATCTACTTTTCAAATAATGAAGCTATCTACACCTAGCACCATACTTTTTTCAAAAAAACTTTTTTTGTTTCTAATTCACCAAAACTGCTTTAAATCATGCCTTCAGCAGCCCAAATAACGAAGCTATTTACACCTAGCACCATACTTTTTTCAAAAAAAACTTTTTTTGTTTCTAATTCACCAAAACTGCTTTAAATCATGCCTTCAGCAGCACAAATAACAACCAACATAAAAGTAATGTTGTGGGGTGCAGTATGTGGAAGCTACAAGCAATACAGTATTTGGATGAAAACATGAAGCTATCTACTTTTCAAATAATGAAGCTATCTACAACTAGCACCATATTTTTTTCAAAAAAACTTTTTTTGTTTCTAATTCACCAAAACTGCTTTAAATCATGCCTTCAGCAGCCCAAATAACAACCAACATAAAAGTAATGTTGTGGGGTGCAGATGTGGAAGCAACAAGCAATAGAGTATTTGGATGAAAACATGAAGCTATCTACACCTAGCACCATACTTTTTTGCAAACAAAATTTTTTTGTTTCTAATTCACCAAAACTGCTTTAAATCATGCCTTCAGCAGCCCAAATAACAACCAACATAAAAGTAATGTTGTGGGGTGCAGTATGTGGAAGCTACAAGCAATACAGTATTTGGATGAAAACATGAAGCTATCTACTTTTCAATTAATGAAGCTATCTACACCTAGCACCATACTTTTTTCAAAAAAACTTTTTTTGTTTCTAATTCACCAAAACTGCTTTAAATCATGCCTTCAGCAGCCCAAAAAACAACCAACATAAAAGTAATGTTGTGGGGTGCAGTATGTGGAAGCTACAAGCAATACAGTATTTGGATGAAAACATGAAGCTATCTACTTTTCAAATAATGAAGCTATC
This sequence comes from Spea bombifrons, assembly GCF_027358695.1. Classification (NCBI taxonomy): domain Eukaryota; kingdom Metazoa; phylum Chordata; class Amphibia; order Anura; family Pelobatidae; genus Spea; species Spea bombifrons. Next base: position 21,344,952 of record NC_071096.1, on the reverse strand, counting down.
TACAACTAGCACCTTACTTTTTTGCAAAAAAACTTTTTTTGTTTCTAATTCACCAAAACTGCCTTAAATCATGCCTTCAGCAGCCCAAATAACAACCAACATAAAAGTAATGTTGTGGGGTGCAGTATGTGGAAGCTACAAGCAATACAGTATTTGGATGAAAACATGAAGCTATCTACACCTAGCACCATACTTTTTTGCAAAAAAACTTTTTTTGTTTCTAATTCACCAAAACTGCTTTAAATCATGCCTTCAGCAGCCCAAAAAACAACCAACATAAAAGTAATGTTGTGGGGTGCAGTATGTGGAAGCTACAAGCAATACAGTATTTGGATGAAAACATGAAGCTATCTACTTTTCAAATAATGAAGCTATCTACAACTAGCACCTTACTTTTTTGCAAAAAAACTTTTTTTGTTTCTAATTCACCAAAACTGCTTTAAATCATGCCTTCAGCAGCCCAAATAACAACCAACATAAAAGTAATGTTGTGGGGTGCAGTATGTGGAAGCTACAAGCAATACAGTATTTGGATGAAAACATGAAGCTATCTACTTTTCAAATAATGAAGCTATATACAACTAGCACCATACTTTTTTCAAAAAAACTTTTTTTGTTTCCAATTCACCAAAACTGCTTTAAATCATGCCTTCAGCAGCCCAAATAACAACCAACATAAAAGTAATGTTGTGGGGTGCAGATGTGGAAGCTACAAGCAATAGAGTATTTGGATGAAAACATGAAGCTATCTGCACCTAGCACCATACTTTTTTGCAAAAAAACTTTTTTTGTTTCAGCAGCCCAAATAACAACCAACATAAAAGTAATGTTGTGGGGTGCAGATGTGGAAGCTACAAGCAATAGAGTATTTGGATGAAAACATGAAGCTATCTACACCTAGCACCATACTTTTTTGCAAAAAAACTTTTTTTGTTTCTAATTCACCAAAACTGCTTTAAATCATGCCTTCAGCAGCCCAAATAACAACCAACATAAAAGTAATGTTGTGGGGTGCAGATGTGGAAGCTACAAGCAATAGAGTATTTGGATGAAAACATGAAGCTATCTACACCTAGCACCATACTTTTTTGCAAAAAAACTTTTTTTGTTTCTAATTCACCAAAACTGCTTTAAATCATGCCTTCAGCAGCCCAAATAACAACCGACATAAAAGTAATGTTGTGGGGTGCAGTATGTGGAAGCTACACGCAATACAGTATTTGGATGAAAACATGAAGCTATCTACACCTAGCACCATACTTTTTTGGAAAAAAACTTTTTTTGTTTCTAATTCACCAAAACTGCTTTAAATCATACCTTCAGCAGCCCAAATAACAACCAACATAAAAGTAATGTTGTGGGGTGCAGTATGTGGAAGCTACAAGCAATACAGTATTTGGATGAAAACATGAAGCTATCTACTTTTCAAATAATGAAGCTATCTACACCTAGCACCATACTTTTTTCAAAAAAACTTTTTTTGTTTCTAATTCACCAAAACTGCTTTAAATCATGCCTTCAGCAGCCCAAATAACAACCAACATAAAAGTAATGTTGTGGGGTGCAGTATGTGGAAGCTACAAGCAATACAGTATTTGGATGAAAACATGAAGCTATCTACTTTTCAAATAATGAAGCTATCTACAACTAGCACCTTACTTTTTTGCAAAAAAACTTTTTTTGTTTCTAATTCACCAAAACTGATTTAAATCATGCCTTCAGCAGCCCAAATAACAACCAACATAAAAGTAATGTTGTGGGGTGCAGTATGTGGAAGCTACAAGCAATACAGTATTTGGATGAAAACATGAAGCTATCTACACCTAGCACCATACTTTTTTGCAAAAAAACTTTTTTTCTTTCTAATTCACCAAAACTGCTTTAAATCATGCCCTCAGCAGCCCAAATAACAACCAACATAAAAGTAATGTTGTGGGGTGCAGTATGTGGAAGCTACAAGCAATACAGTATTTGGATGAAAACATGAAGCTAGTTACACTTAGCACCTTACTTTTTTGCAAAAAAACTTTTTTTGTTTCTAATTCACCAAAAGTGCTTTAAATCATGCCTTCAGCAGCCCAAATAACAACCAACATAAAAGTAATGTTGTGGGGTGCAGTATGTGGAAGCTACACGCAATACAGTATTTGGATGAAAACATGAAGCTATCTACACCTAGCACCATACTTTTTTGGAAAAAAACTTTTTTTGTTTCTAATTCACCAAAACTGCTTTAAATCATACCTTCAGCAGCCCAAATAACAACCAACATAAAAGTAATGTTGTGGGGTGCAGTATGTGGAAGCTACAAGCAATACAGTGTTTGGATAAAAACATGAAGCTATCTACTTTTCAAATAATGAAGCTATCTACACCTAGCACCATACTTTTTTCAAAAAAACTTTTTTTGTTTCTAATTCACCAAAACTGCTTTAAATCATGCCTTCAGCAGCCCAAATAACAACCAACATAAAAGTAATGTTGTGGGGTGCAGTATGTGGAAGCTACACGCAATACAGTATTTGGATGAAAACATGAAGCTATCTACACCTAGCACCATACTTTTTTGCAAAAAAACTTTTTTTGTTTCTAATTCACCAAAACTGCTTTAAATCATGCCTTCAGCAGCCCAAATAACAACCAACATAAAAGTAATGTTGTGGGGTGCAGTATGTGGAAGCTACAAGCAATACAGTATTTGGATGAAAACATGAAGCTATCTACTTTTCAAATAATGAAGCTATCTACACCTAGCACCATACTTTTTTGCAAAAAAACTTTTTTTGTTTCTAATTCACCAAAACTGCTTTAAATCATGCCTTCAGCAGCCCAAATAACAACCAACATAAAAGTAATGTTGTGGGGTGCAGATGTGGAAGCTACAAGCAATAGAGTATTTCGATGAAAACATGAAGCTATCTACACCTAGCACCATACTTTTTTGCAAAAAAACTTTTTTTGTTTCTAATTCACCAAAACTGCTTTAAATCATGCCTTCAGCAGCCCAAATAACAACCAACATAAAAGTAATGTTGTGGGGTGCAGATGTGGAAGCTACAAGCAATAGAGTATTTGGATGAAAACATGAAGCTATCTACACCTAGCACCATACTTTTTTGCAAAAAAACTTTTTTTGTTTCTAATTCACCAAAACTGCTTTAAATCATGCCTTCAGCAGCCCAAATAACAACCAACATAAAAGTAATGTTGTGGGGTGCAGTATGTGGAAGCTACAAGCAATAGAGTATTTGGATGAAAACATGAAGCTATCTACACCTAGCACCATACCTTTTTGGAAAAAAACTTTTTTTGTTTCTAATTCACCAAAACTGCTTTAAATCATACCTTCAGCAGCCCAAATAACAACCAACATAAAAGTAATGTTGTGGGGTGCAGTATGTGGAAGCTACAAGCAATACAGTATTTGGATGAAAACATGAAGCTATCTACTTTTCAAATAATGAAGCTATCTACACCTAGCACCATACTTTTTTCAAAAAAACTTTTTTTGTTTCTAATTCACCAAAACTGCTTTAAATCATGCTTTCAGCAGCCCAAATAACAACCAACATAAAAGTAATGTTGTGGGGTGCAGTATGTGGAAGCTACAAGCAATACAGTATTTGGATGAAAACATGAAGCTATCTACACCTAGCACCATACTTTTTTGCAAAAAAACTTTTTTTGTTTCTAATTCACCAAAACTGCTTTAAATCATGCCTTCAGCAGCCCAAATAACAACCAACATAAAAGTAATGTTGTGGGGTGCAGTATGTGGAAGCTACAAGCAATACAGTATTTGGATGAAAACATGAAGCTATCTACTTTTCAATTAATGAAGCTATCTACACCTAGCACCATACTTTTTTCAAAAAAACTTTTTTTGTTTCTAATTCACCAAAACTGCTTTAAATCATGCCTTCAGCAGCCCAAATAACAACCAACATAAAAGTAATGTTGTGGGGTGCAGTATGTGGAAGCTACAAGCAATACAGTATTTGGATTAAAACATGAAGCTATCTACTTTTCAAATAATGAAGCTATCTACAACTAGCACAATACTTTTTTCAAAAAAACTTTTTTTGTTTCTAATTCACCAAAACTGCTTTAAATCATGCCTTCAGCAGCCCAAATAACAACCAACATAAAAGTAATGTTGTGGGGTGCAGATGTGGAAGCTACAAGCAATAGAGTATTTGGATGAAAACATGAAGCTATCTACACCTAGCACCATACTTTTTTGCAAAAAAACTTTTTTTGTTTCTAATTCACCAAAACTGCTTTAAATCATGCCTTCAGCAGCCCAAATAACAACCAACATAAAAGTAATGTTGTGGGGTGCAGATGTGGAAGCTACAAGCAATAGAGTATTTGGATGAAAACATGAAGCTATCTACACCTAGCACCATACTTTTTTGCAAAAAAACTTTTTTTGTTTCTAATTCACCAAAACTGCTTTAAATCATGCCTTCAGCAGCCCAAATAACAACCGACATAAAAGTAATGTTGTGGGGTGCAGTATGTGGAAGCTACACGCAATACAGTATTTGGATGAAAACATGAAGCTATCTACACCTAGCACCATACTTTTTTGGAAAAAAACTTTTTTTGTTTCTAATTCACCAAAACTGCTTTAAATCATACCTTCAGCAGCCCAAATAACAACCAACATAAAAGTAATGTTGTGGGGTGCAGTATGTGGAAGCTACACGCAATACAGTATTTGGATGAAAACATGAAGCTATCTACACCTAGCACCATACTTTTTTGGAAAAAAACTTTTTTTGTTTCTAATTCACCAAAACTGCTTTAAATCATGCCTTCAGCAGCCCAAATAACAACCAACATAAAAGTAATGTTGTGGGGTGCAGTATGTGGAAGCTACAAGCAATACAGTATTTGGATGAAAACATGAAGCTATCTACTTTTCAAATAATGAAGCTATCTACACCTAGCACCATACTTTTTTGCAAAAAAACTTTTTTTGTTTCTAATTCACCAAAACTGCTTTAAATCATGCCCTCAGCAGCCCAAATAACAACCAACATAAAAGTAATGTTGTGGGGTGCAGTATGTGGAAGCTACAAGCAATACAGTATTTGGATGAAAACATGAAGCTAGTTACACTTAGCACCTTACTTTTTTGCAAAAAAACTTTTTTTGTTTCTAATTCACCAAAACTGCTTTAAATCATGCCTTCAGCAGCCCAAATAACAAGCAACATAAAAGTAATGTTGTGGGGTGCAGTATGTGGAAGCTACACGCAATACAGTATTTGGATGAAAACATGAAGCTATCTACACCTAGCACCATACTTTTTTGGAAAAAAACTTTTTTTGTTTCTAATTCACCAAAACTGCTTTAAATCATACCTTCAGCAGCCCAAATAACAACCAACATAAAAGTAATGTTGTGGGGTGCAGTATGTGGAAGCTACAAGCAATACAGTATTTGGATGAAAACATGAAGCTATCTACTTTTCAAATAATGAAGCTATCTACACCTAGCACCATACTTTTTTCAAAAAAACTTTTTTTGTTTCTAATTCACCAAAACTGCTTTAAATCATGCCTTCAGCAGCCCAAATAACAACCAACATAAAAGTAATGTTGTGGGGTGCAGTATGTGGAAGCTACAAGCAATACAGTATTTGGATGAAAACATGAAGCCATCTACACTTAGCACCTTACTTTTTTGCAAAAAAACTTTTTTTGTTTCTAATTCACCAAAACTGCTTTAAATCATGCCTTCAGCAGCCCAAATAACAACCAACATAAAAGTAATGTTGTGGGGTGCAGTATGTGGAAGCTACACGCAATACAGTATTTGGATGAAAACATGAAGCTATCTACACCTAGCACCATACTTTTTTGGAAAAAAACTTTTTTTGTTTCTAATTCACCAAAACTGCTTTAAATCATACCTTCAGCAGCCCAAATAACAACCAACATAAAAGTAATGTTGTGGGGTGCAGTATGTGGAAGCTACAAGCAATACAGTGTTTGGATGAAAACATGAAGCTATCTACTTTTCAAATAATGAAGCTATCTACACCTAGCACCATACTTTTTTCAAAAAAACTTTTTTTGTTTCTAATTCACCAAAACTGCTTTAAATCATGCCTTCAGCAGCCCAAATAACAACCAACATAAAAGTAATGTTGTGGGGTGCAGTATGTGGAAGCTACACGCAATACAGTATTTGGATGAAAACATGAAGCTATCTACACCTAGCACCATACTTTTTTGGAAAAAAACTTTTTTTGTTTCTAATTCACCAAAACTGCTTTAAATCATACCTTCAGCAGCCCAAATAACAATCAACATAAAAGTAATGTTGTGGGGTGCAGTATGTGGAAGCTACAAGCAATACAGTATTTGGATGAAAACATGAAGCTATCTACACCTAGCACCATACTTTTTTGCAAAAAAACTTTTTTTGTTTCTAATTCACCAAAACTGCTTTAAATCATGCCTTCAGCAGCCCAAATAACAACCAACATAAAAGTAATGTTGTGGGGTGCAGATGTGGAAGCTACAAGCAATAGAGTATTTGGATGAAAACATGAAGCTATCTACACCTAGCACCATACTTTTTTGCAAAAAAACTTTTTTTGTTTCTAATTCACCAAAACTGCTTTAAATCATGCCTTCAGCAGCCCAAATAACAACCAACATAAAAGTAATGTTGTGGGGTGCAGATGTGGAAGCTACAAGCAATAGAGTATTTGGATGAAAACATGAAGCTATCTACACCTAGCACCATACTTTTTTGCAAAAAAACTTTTTTTGTTTCTAATTCACCAAAACTGCTTTAAATCATGCCTTCAGCAGCCCAAATAACAACCAACATAAAAGTAATGTTGTGGGGTGCAGTATGTGGAAGCTACAAGCAATACAGTATTTGGATGAAAACATGAAGCTATCTACTTTTCAATTAATGAAGCTATCTACACCTAGCACCATACTTTTTTCAAAAAAACTTTTTTTGTTTCTAATTCACCAAAACTGCTTTAAATCATGCCTTCAGCAGCCCAAATAACAACCAACATAAAAATAATGTTGTGGGGTGCAGATGTGGAAGCTACAAGCAATAGAGTATTTGGATGAAAACATGAAGCTATCTACACCTAGCACCATACTTTTTTGCAAAAAAACTTTTTTTGTTTCTAATTCACCAAAACTGCTTTAAATCATGCCTTCAGCAGCCCAAAAAACAACCAAAATAAAAGTAATGTTGTGGGGTGCAGTATGTGGAAGCTACAAGCAATACAGTATTTGGATGAAAACATGAAGCTATCTACACCTAGCACCATACTTTTTTGCAAAAAAAATTTTTTTGTTTCTAATTCACCAAAACTGCTTTAAATCATGCCTTCAGCAGCCCAAATAACAACCAACATAAATGTAATGTTGTGGGGTGCAGTATGTGGAAGCTACAAGCAATACAGTATTTGGATGAAAACATGAAGCTAGTTACACTTAGCACCTTACTTTTTTGCAAAAAAACTTTTTTTGTTTCTAATTCACCAAAATTGCTTTAAATCATGCCTTCAGCAGCCCAAATAACAACCAACATAAAAGTAATGTTGTGGGGTGCAGTATGTGGAAGCTACACGCAATACAGTATTTGGATGAAAACATGAAGCTATCTACACCTAGCACCATACTTTTTTGGAAAAAAACTTTTTTGTTTCTAATTCACCAAAACTGCTTTAAATCATACCTTCAGCAGCCCAAATAACAACCAACATAAAAGTAATGTTGTGGGGTGCAGTATGTGGAAGCTACACGCAATACAGTATTTGGATGAAAACATGAAGCTATCTACATCTAGCACCATACTTTTTTGGAAAAAAACTTTTTTTGTTTCTAATTCACCAAAACTGCTTTAAATCATACCTTCAGCAGCCCAAATAACAACCAACATAAAAGTAATGTTGTGGGGTGCAGTATGTGGAAGCTACAAGCAATACAGTATTTGGATGAAAACATGAAGCTATCTACTTTTCAAATAATGAAGCTATCTACACCTAGCACCATACTTTTTTCAAAAAAACTTTTTTTGGTTCTAATTCACCAAAACTGCTTTAAATCATGCCTTCAGCAGCCCAAATAACAACCAACATAAAAGTAATGTTGTGGGGTGCAGTATGTGGAAGCTACAAGCAATACAGTATTTGGATGAAAACATGAAGCTATCTACACCTAGCACCATACTTTTTTGCAAAAAAACTTTTTTTGTTTCTAATTCACCAAAACTGCTGTAAATCATGCCTTCAGCAGCCCAAATAACAACCAACATAAAAGTAATGTTGTGGGGTGCAGTATGTGGAAGCTACAAGCAATACAGTATTTGGATGAAAACATGAAGCTATCTACTTTTCAAATAATGAAGCTATCTACAACTAGCACCATACTTTTTTCAAAAAAACTTTTTTTGTTTCTAATTCACCAAAACTGCTTTAAATCATGCCTTCAGCAGCCCAAATAACAACCAACATAAAAGTAATGTTGTGGGGTGCAGTATGTGGAAGCTACACGCAATACAGTATTTGGATGAAAACATGAAGCTATCTACACCTAGCACCATACTTTTTTGCAAAAAAACTTTTTTTGTTTCTAATTCACCAAAACTGCTTTAAATCATACCTTCAGCAGCCCAAATAACAACCAACATAAAAGTAATGTTGTGGGGTGCAGTATGTGGAAGCTACAAGCAATACAGTATTTGGATGAAAACATGAAGCTAGTCACTTAGCACCTTACTTTTTTGCAAAAAAACTTTTTTTGTTTCTAATTCACCAAAACTGCTTTAAATCATGCCTTCAGCAGCCCAAATAACAACCAACATAAAAGTAATGTTGTGGGGTGCAGTATGTGGAAGCTACACGCAATACAGTATTTGGATGAAAACATGAAGCTATCTACACCTAGCACCATACTTTTTTGGAAAAAAACTTTTTTTGTTTCTAATTCACCAAAACTGCTTTAAATCATACCTTCAGCAGCCCAAATAACAACCAACATAAAAGTAATGTTGTGGGGTGCAGTATGTGGAAGCTACAAGCAATACAGTGTTTGGATGAAAACATGAAGCTATCTACTTTTCAAATAATGAAGCTATCTACACCTAGCACCATACTTTTTTGCAAAAAAACTTTTTTTGTTTCTAATTCACCAAAACTGCTTTAAATCATGCCTTCAGCAGCCCAAATAACAACCAACATAAAAGTAATGTTGTGGGGTGCAGTATGTGGAAGCTACAAGCAATACAGTATTTGGATGAAAACATGAAGCTATCTACTTTTCAATTAATGAAGCTATCTACACCTAGCACCATACTTTTTTCAAAAAAACTTTTTTTGTTTCTAATTCACCAAAACTGCTTTAAATCATGCCTTCAGCAGCCCAAATAACAACCAACATAAATGTAATGTTGTGGGGTGCAGTATGTGGAAGCTACAAGCAATACAGTATTTGGATGAAAACATGAAGCTATCTACACCTAGCACCATACTTTTTTGCAAAAAAACTTTTTTTGTTTCTAATTCACCAAAACTGCTTTAAATCATGCCTTCAGCAGCCCAAATAACAACCAACATAAAAGTAATGTTGTGGGGTGCAGTATGTGGAAGCTACAAGCAATACAGTATTTGAATGAAAACATGAAGCTATCTACTTTTCAAATAATGAAGCTATCTACAACTAGCACCATACTTTTTTCAAAAAAACTTTTTTTGTTTCTAATTCACCAAAACTGCTTTAAATCATGCCTTCAGCAGCCCAAATAACAACCAACATAAATGTAATGTTGTGGGGTGCAGTATGTGGAAGCTACAAGCAATACAGTATTTGGATGAAAACATGAAGCTATCTACACCTAGCACCATACTTTTTTGCAAAAAAACTTTTTTTGTTTCTAATTCACCAAAACTGCTTTAAATCATGCCTTCAGCAGCCCAAAAAACAACCAAAATAAAAGTAATGTTGTGGGGTGCAGTATGTGGAAGCTACAAGCAATACAGTATTTGGATGAAAACATGAAGCTAGTTACACTTAGCACCTTACTTTTTTGCAAAAAAACTTTTTTTGTTTCTAATTCACCAAAATTGCTTTAAATCATGCCTTCAGCAGCCCAAATAACAACCAACATAAAAGTAATGTTGTGGGGTGCAGTATGTGGAAGCTACACGCAATACAGTATTTGGATGAAAACATGAAGCTATCTACACCTAGCACCATACTTTTTTGGAAAAAAACTTTTTTTGTTTCTAATTCACCAAAACTGCTTTAAATCATACCTTCAGCAGCCCAAATAACAACCAACATAAAAGTAATGTTGTGGGGTGCAGTATGTGGAAGCTACACGCAATACAGTATTTGGATGAAAACATGAAGCTATCTACATCTAGCACCATACTTTTTTGGAAAAAAACTTTTTTTGTTTCTAATTCACCAAAACTGCTTTAAATCATACCTTCAGCAGCCCAAATAACAACCAACATAAAAGTAATGTTGTGGGGTGCAGTATGTGGAAGCTACAAGCAATACAGTATTTGGATGAAAACATGAAGCTATCTACACCTAGCACCATACTTTTTTGCAAAAAAACTTTTTTTGTTTCTAATTCACCAAAACTGCTGTAAATCATGCCTTCAGAAGCCCAAATAACAACCAACATAAAAGTAATGTTGTGGGGTGCAGTATGTGGAAGCTACAAGCAATACAGTATTTGGATGAAAACATGAAGCTATCTACTTTTCAAATAATGAAGCTATCTACAACTAGCACCATACTTTTTTCAAAAAAACTTTTTTTGTTTCTAATTCACCACAACTGCTTTAAATCATGCCTTCAGCAGCCCAAATAACAACCAACATAAAAGTAATGTTGTGGGGTGCAGATGTGGAAGCTACAAGCAATAGAGTATTTGGATGAAAACATGAAGCTATCTACACCTAGCACCATACTTTTTTGCAAAAAAAATGTTTTTGTTTCTAATTCACCAAAACTACTTTAAATCATGCCTTCAGCAGCCCAAATAACAACCAACATAAAAGTAATGTTGTGGGGTGCAGTATGTGGAAGCTACAAGCAATACAGTATTTGGATGAAAACATGAAGCTATCTACACCTAGCACCATACTTTTTTGCAAAAAAAAATTTTTTGTTTCTAATTCACCAAAACTGCTTTAAATCATGCCTTCAGCAGCCCAAATAACAACCAACATAAAAGTAATGTTGTGGGGTGCAGTATGTGGAAGCTACAAGCAATACAGTATTTGGATGAAAACATGAAGCTATCTACACCTAGCACCATACTTTTTTGCAAAAAAACTTTTTTGTTTCTAATTCACCAAAACTGCTTTAAATCATGCCTTCAGCAGCCCAAATAACAACCAACATAAAAGTAATGTTGTGGGGTGCAGTATGTGGAAGCTACAAGCAATACAGTATTTGGATGAAAACATGAAGCTATCTACTTTTCAAATAATGAAGCTATATACAACTAGCACCATACTTTTTTCAAAAAAACTTTTTTTGTTTCCAATTCACCAAAACTGCTTTAAATCATGCCTTCAGCAGCCCAAATAACAACCAACATAAAAGTAATGTTGTGGGGTGCAGATGTGGAAGCTACAAGCAATAGAGTATTTGGATGAAAACATGAAGCTATCTGCACCTAGCACCATACTTTTTTGCAAAAAAACTTTTTTTGTTTCTAATTCACCAAAACTGCTTTAAATCATGCCTTCAGCAGCCCAAATAACAAGCAACATAAAAGTAATGTTGTGGGGTGCACTATGTGGAAGCTACACGCAATACAGTATTTGGATGAAAACATGAAGCTATCTACACCTAGCACCATACTTTTTTGGAAAAAACTTTTTTTGTTTCTAATTTACCAAAACTGCTTTAAATCATACCTTCAGCAGGCCAAATAACAACCAACATAAAAGTAATGTTGTGGGGTGCAGTATGTGGAAGCTACAAGCAATACAGTATTTGGATGAAAACATGAAGCTATCTACTTTTCAAATAATGAAGCTATCTACACCTAGCACCATACTTTTTTCAAAAAAACTTTTTTTGTTTCTAATTCACCAAAACTGCTTTAAATCATGCCTTCAGCAGCCCAAATAACAACCAACATAAAAGTAATGTTGTGGGGTGCAGTATGTGGAAGCTACAAGCAATACAGTATTTGGATGAAAACATGAAGCTATCTACACCTAGCACCATACTTTTTTGCAAAAAAACTTTTTTTGTTTCTAATTCACCAAAACTGCTTTAAATCATGCCTTCAGCAGCCCAAATAACAACCAACATAAAAGTAATATTGTGGGGTGCAGATGTGGAAGCTACAAGCAATAGAGTATTTCGATGAAAACATGAAGCTATCTACACCTAGCACCATACTTTTTTGCAAAAAAACTTTTTTTGTTTCTAATTCACCAAAACTGCTTTAAATCATGCCTTCAGCAGCCCAAATAACAACCGACATAAAAGTAATGTTGTGGGGTGCAGTATGTGGAAGCTACACGCAATACAGTATTTGGATGAAAACATGAAGCTATCTACACCTAGCACCATACTTTTTTGGAAAAAAACTTTTTTTGTTTCTAATTCACCAAAACTGCTTTAAATCATACCTTCAGCAGCCCAAATAACAACCAACATAAAAGTAATGTTGTGGGGTGCAGTATGTGGAAGCTACAAGCAATACAGTATTTGGATGAAAACATGAAGCTATCTACTTTTCAAATAATGAAGCTATCTACACCTAGCACCATACTTTTTTCAAAAAAACTTTTTTTGTTTCTAATTCACCAAAACTGCTTTAAATCATGCCTTCAGCAGCCCAAATAACAACCAACATAAAAGTAATGTTGTGGGGTGCAGTATGTGGAAGCTACAAGCAATACAGTATTTGGATGAAAACATGAAGCTATCTACTTTTCAAATAATGAAGCTATCTACACCTAGCACCATACTTTTTTGCAAAAAAACTTTTTTTGTTTCTAATTCACCAAAACTGCTTTAAATCATGCCCTCAGCAGCCCAAATAACAACCAACATAAAAGTAATGTTGTGGGGTGCAGTATGTGGAAGCTACAAGCAATACAGTATTTGGATGAAAACATGAAGCTAGTTACACTTAGCACCTTACTTTTTTGCAAAAAAACTTTTTTTGTTTCTAATTCACCAAAACTGCTTTAAATCATGCCTTCAGCAGCCCAAATAACAACCAACATAAAAGTAATGTTGTGGGGTGCAGTATGTGGAAGCTACACGCAATACAGTATTTGGATGAAAACATGAAGCTATCTACACCTAGCACCATACTTTTTTGGAAAAAAACTTTTTTTGTTTCTAATTCACCAAAACTGCTTTAAATCATACCTTCAGCAGCCCAAATAACAACCAACATAAAAGTAATGTTGTGGGGTGCAGTATGTGGAAGCTACAAGCAATACAGTGTTTGGATGAAAACATGAAGCTATCTACTTTTCAAATAATGAAGCTATCTACACCTAGCACCATACTTTTTTCAAAAAAACTTTTTTTGTTTCTAATTCACCAAAACTGCTTTAAATCATGCCTTCAGCAGCCCAAATAACAAGCAACATAAAAGTAATGTTGTGGGGTGCAGTATGTGGAAGCTACACGCAATACAGTATTTGGATGAAAACATGAAGCTATCTACACCTAGCACCATACTTTTTTGGAAAAAAACTTTTTTTGTTTCTAATTCACCAAAACTGCTTTAAATCATACCTTCAGCAGCCCAAATAACAACCAACATAAAAGTAATGTTGTGGGGTGCAGTATGTGGAAGCTACAAGCAATACAGTATTTGGATGAAAACATGAAGCTATCTACACCTAGCACCATACTTTTTTGCAAAAAAACTTTTTTTGTTTCTAATTCACCAAAACTGCTTTAAATCATGCCTTCAGCAGCCCAAACAACAACCAACATAAAAGTAATGTTGTGGGGTGCAGATGTGGAAGCTACAAGCAATAGAGTATTTCGATGAAAACATGAAGCTATCTACACCTAGCACCATACTTTTTTGCAAAAAAACTTTTTTTGTTTCTAATTCACCAAAACTGCTTTAAATCATGCCTTCAGCAGCCCAAATAACAACCGACATAAAAGTAATGTTGTGGGGTGCAGTATGTGGAAGCTACACGCAATACAGTATTTGGATGAAAACATGAAGCTATCTACACCTAGCACCATACTTTTTTGGAAAAAAACTTTTTTTGTTTCTAATTCACCAAAACTGCTTTAAATCATACCTTCAGCAGCCCAAATAACAACCAACATAAAAGTAATGTTGTGGGGTGCAGTATGTGGAAGCTACAAGCAATACAGTATTTGGATGAAAACATGAAGCTATCTACTTTTCAAATAATGAAGCTATCTACACCTAGCACCATACTTTTTTCAAAAAAACTTTTTTTGTTTCTAATTCACCAAAACTGCTTTAAATCATGCCTTCAGCAGCCCAAATAACAACCAACATAAAAGTAATGTTGTGGGGTGCAGTATGTGGAAGCTACAAGCAATACAGTATTTGGATGAAAACATGAAGCTATCTACTTTTCAAATAATGAAGCTATCTACACCTAGCACCATACTTTTTTCAAAAAAACTTTTTTTGTTTCTAATTCACCAAAACTGCTTTAAATCATGCCTTCAGCAGCCCAAATAACAACCAACATAAAAGTAATGTTGTGGGGTGCAGTATGTGGAAGCTACAAGCAATACAGTATTTGGATGAAAACATGAAGCTATCTACACCTAGCACCATACTTTTTTGCAAAAAAACTTTTTTTGTTTCTAATTCACCAAAACTGCTTTAAATCATGCCCTCAGCAGCCCAAATAACAACCAACATTAAAGTAATGTTGTGGGGTGCAGTATGTGGAAGCTACAAGCAATACAGTATTTGGATGAAAACATGAAGCTAGTTACACTTAGCACCTTACTTTTTTGCAAAAAAACTTTTTTTGTTTCTAATTCACCAAAACTGCTTTAAATCATGCCTTCAGCAGCCCAAATAACAACCAACATAAAAGTAATGTTGTGGGGTGCAGTATGTGGAAGCTACACGCAATACAGTATTTGGATGAAAACATGAAGCTATCTACACCTAGCACCATACTTTTTTGGAAAAAAACTTTTTTTGTTTCTAATTCACCAAAACTGCTTTAAATCATACCTTCAGCAGCCCAAATAACAACCAACATAAAAGTAATGTTGTGGGGTGCAGTATGTGGAAGCTACAAGCAATACAGTGTTTGGATGAAAACATGAAGCTATCTACTTTTCAAATAATGAAGCTATCTACACCTAGCACCATACTTTTTTCAAAAAAACTTTTTTTGTTTCTAATTCACCAAAACTGCTTTAAATCATGCCTTCAGCAGCCCAAATAACAAGCAACATAAAAGTAATGTTGTGGGGTGCAGTATGTGGAAGCTACACGCAATACAGTATTTGGATGAAAACATGAAGCTATCTACACCTAGCACCATACTTTTTTGGAAAAAAACTTTTTTTGTTTCTAATTCACCAAAACTGCTTTAAATCATACCTTCAGCAGCCCAAATAACAACCAACATAAAAGTAATGTTGTGGGGTGCAGTATGTGGAAGCTACAAGCAATACAGTATTTGGATGAAAACATGAAGCTATCTACACCTAGCACCATACTTTTTTGCAAAAAAACTTTTTTTGTTTCTAATTCACCAAAACTGCTTTAAATCATGCCTTCAGCAGCCCAAACAACAACCAACATAAAAGTAATGTTGTGGGGTGCAGATGTGGAAGCTACAAGCAATAGAGTATTTGGATGAAAACATGAAGCTATCTACACCTAGCACCATACTTTTTTGCAAAAAAACTTTTTTTGTTTCTAATTCACCAAAACTGCTTTAAATCATGCCTTCAGCAGCCCAAATAACAACCAACATAAAAGTAATGTTGTGGGGTGCAGATGTGGAAGCTACAAGCAATAGAGTATTTGGATGAAAACATGAAGCTATCTACACCTAGCACCATACTTTTTTGCAAAAATACTTTTTTTGTTTCTAATTCACCAAAACTGCTTTAAATCATACCTTCAGCAGCCCAAATAACAACCAACATTAAAGTAATGTTGTGGGGTGCAGTATGTGGAAGCTACAAGCAATACAGTATTTGGATGAAAACATGAAGCTATCTACTTTTCAAATAATGAAGCTATCTACACCTAGCACCATACTTTTTTCAAAAAAACTTTTTTTGTTTCTAATTCACCAAAACTGCTTTAAATCATGCCTTCAGCAGCCCAAATAATAACCAACATAAAAGTAATGTTGTGGGGTGCAGTATGTGGAAGCTACAAGCAATACAGTATTTGGATGAAAACATGAAGCTATCTACACCTAGCACCATACTTTTTTGCAAAAAAACTTTTTTTGTTTCTAATTCACCAAAACTGCTTTAAATCATGCCTTCAGCAGCCCAAATAACAACCAACATAAAAGTAATGTTGTGGGGTGCAGTATGTGGAAGCTACAAGCAATACAGTATTTGGATGAAAACATGAAGCTATCTACTTTTCAATTAATGAAGCTATCTACACCTAGCACCATACTTTTTTCAAAAAAACTTTTTTTGTTTCTAATTCACCAAAACTGCTTTAAATCATGCCTTCAGCAGCCCAAATAACAACCAACATAAAAGTAATGTTGTGGGGTGCAGTATGTGGAAGCTACAAGCAATACAGTATTTGGATGAAAACATGAAGCTATCTACTTTTCAAATAATGAAGCTATCTACAACTAGCACCATACTTTTTTCAAAAAACTTTTTTTGTTTCTCATTCTCCAAAACTGCTTTAAATCATGCCTTCAGCAGCCCAAATAACAACCAACATAAAAGTAATGTTGTGGGGTGGAGATGTGGAAGCTACAAGCAATAGAGTATTTGGATGAAAACATGAAGCTATCTACACCTAGCACCATACTTTTTTGCAAAAAAACTTTTTTTGTTTCTAATTCACCAAAACTGCTTTAAATCATGCCTTCAGCAGCCCAAATAATAACCAACATAAAAGTAATGTTGTGGGGTGCAGTATGTGGAAGCTACAAGCAATACAGTATTTGGATGAAAACATGAAGCTGTCTACTTTTCAAATAATGAAGCTATCTACAACTAGCACCATACTTTTTTCAAAAAAACTTTTTTTGTTTCTAATTCACCAAAACTGCTTTAAATCATGCCTTCAGCAGCCCAAATAACAACCAACATAAAAGTAATGTTGTGGGGTGCAGTATGTGGAAGCTACAAGCAATACAGTATTTGGATGAAAACATGAAGCTATCTACTTTTCAAATAATGAAGCTATCTACAACTAGCACCATACTTTTTTCAAAAAAACTTTTTTTGTTTCTAATTCACCAAAACTGCTTTAAATCATGCCCTCAGCAGCCCAAATAACAACCAACATAAAATTAATGTTGTGGGGTGCAGTATGTGGAAGCTATAAGCAATACAGTATTTGGATGAAAACATGAAGCTATCTACACCTAGCACCATACTTTTTTGCAAAAAAACTTTTTTTGTTTCTAATTCACCAAAACTGCTTTAAATCATGCCCTCAGCAGCCCAAATAACAACCAACATAAAAGTAATGTTGTGGGGTGCAGTATGTGGAAGCTACAAGCAATACAGTATTTGGATGAAAACATGAAGCTGTCTACTTATCAAATAATGAAGCTATCTACAACTAGCACCATACTTTTTTCAAAAAAACTTTTTTTGTTTCTAATTCACCAAAACTGCTTTAAATCATGCCTTCAGCAGCCCAAATAACAACCAACATAAAAGTAATGTTGTGGGGTGCAGTATGTGGAAGCTACAAGCAATACAGTATTTGGATGAAAACATGAAGCTATCTACTTTTCAAATAATGAAGCTATCTACAACTAGCACCATACTTTTTTCAAAAAAACTTTTTTTGTTTCTAATTCACCAAAACTGCTTTAAATCATGCCCTCAGCAGCCCAAATAACAACCAACATAAAATTAATGTTGTGGGGTGCAGTATGTGGAAGCTATAAGCAATACAGTATTTGGATGAAAACATGAAGCTAGTTACACTTAGCACCTTACTTTTTTGCAAAAAAACTTTTTTTGTTTCTAATTCACCAAAACTGCTTTAAATCATGCCTTCAGCAGCCCAAATAACAACCAACATAAAAGTAATGTTGTGGGGTGCAGTATGTGGAAGCTACACGCAATACAGTATTTGGATGAAAACATGAAGCTATCTACACCTAGCACCATACTTTTTTGGAAAAAAACTTTTTTTGTTTCTAATTCACCAAAACTGCTTTAAATCATACCTTCAGCAGCCCAAATAACAACCAACATAAAAGTAATGTTGTGGGGTGCAGTATGTGGAAGCTACAAGCAATACAGTATTTGGATGAAAACATGAAGCTATCTACACCTAGCACCATACTTTTTTGCAAAAAAACTTTTTTTGTTTCTAATTCACCAAAACTGCTTTAAATCATGCCTTCAGCAGCCCAAATAACAACCAACATAAAAGTAATGTTGTTGGGTGCAGTATGTGGAAGCTACAAGCAATACAGTATTTGGATGAAAACATGAAGCTATCTACACCTAGCACCATACTTTTTTTGCAAAAAAACTTTTTTTGTTTCTAATTCACCAAAACTGCTTTAAATCATGCCCTCAGCAGCCCAAATAACAACCAACATAAAATTAATGTTGTGGGGTGCAGTATGTGGAAGCTACAAGCAATACAGTATTTGGATGAAAACATGAAGCTATCTACACCTAGCACCATACTTTTTTGCAAAAAAACTTTTTTTTGTTTCTAATTCACCAAAACTGCTTTAAATCATGCCCTCAGCATTCCAAATAACAACCAACATAAAAGTAATGTTGTGGGGTGCAGTATGTGGAAGCTACAAGCAATACAGTATTTGGATGAAAACATGAAGCTATCTACTTTTCAAATAATGAAGCTATCTACAACTAGCACCATACTTTTTTCAAAAAACTTTTTTTGTTTCTCATTCTCCAAAACTGCTTTAAATCATGCCTTCAGCAGCCCAAATAACAACCAACATAAAAGTAATGTTGTGGGGTGGAGATGTGGAAGCTACAAGCAATGGAGTATTTGGATGAAAACATGAAGCTATCTACACCTAGCACCATACTTTTTTGCAAAAAAACTTTTTTTGTTTCTAATTCACCAAAACTGCTTTAAATCATGCCCTCAGCAGCCCAAATAACAACCAACATAAAAGTAATGTTGTGGGGTGCAGTATGTGGAAGCTACAAGCAATACAGTATTTGGATGAAAACATGAAGCTATCTACTTTTCAAATAAAGAAGCTATCTACACCTAGCACCATACTTTTTTCAAAAAAACTTTTTTTGTTTCTAATTCACCAAAACTGCTTTAAATCATGCCTTCAGCAGCCCAAATAACAACCAACATAAAAGTAATGTTGTGGGGTGCAGTATGTGGAAGCTACAAGCAATACAGTATTTGGATGAAAACATGAAGCTATCTACACCTAGCACCATACTTTTTTGCAAAGAAACTTTTTTTGTTTCTAATTCACCAAAACTGCTTTAAATCATGCCCTCAGCAGCCCAAATAACAACCAACATAAAATTAATGTTGTGGGGTGCAGTATGTGGAAGCTACAAGCAATACAGTATTTGGATGAAAACATGAAGCTATCTACACCTAGCACCATACTTTTTTGCAAAAAAACTTTTTTTGTTTCTAATTCACCAAAACTGCTTTAAATCATGCCCTCAGGAGCCCAAATAACAACCAACATAAAAGTAATGTTGTGGGGTGCAGTATGTGGAAGCTACAAGCAATACAGTATTTGGATGAAAACATGAAGCTAGTTACACTTAGCACCTTACTTTTTTGCAAAAAAACTTTTTTTGTTTCTAATTCACCAAAACTGCTTTAAATCATGCCTTCAGCAGCCCAAATAACAACCAACATAAAAGTAATGTTGTGGGGTGCAGTATGTGGAAGCTACAAGAAATACAGTATTTGGATGAAAACATGAAGCTATCTACACCTAGCACCATACTTTTTTGCAAAAAAACTTTTTTTGTTTCTAATTCACCAAAACTGCTTTAAATCATGCCTTCAGCAGCCCAAATAACAACCAACATAAAAGTAATGTTGTGGGGTGCAGTATGTGGAAGCTACAAGCAATACAGTATTTGAATGAAAACATGAAGCTATCTACTTTTCAAATAATGAAGCTATCTACAACAAGCACCATACTTTTTTTCAAAAAAACTTTTTTTGTTTCTAATTCACCAAAACTGCTTTAAATCATGCCTTCAGCAACCCAAATAACAACCAACATTAATGTAATGTTGTGGGGTGCAGTATGTGGAAGCTACAAGCAATACAGTATTTGGATGAAAACATGAAGCTATCTACACCTAGCACCATACTTTTTTGCAAAAAAACTTTTTTTGTTTCTAATTCACCAAAACTGCTTTAAATCATGTCTTCAGCAGCCCAAAAAACAACCAAAATAAAAGTAATGTTGTGGGGTGCAGTATGTGGAAGCTACAAGCAATACAGTATTTGGATGAAAACATGAAGCTAGTTACACTTAGCACCTTACTTTTTTGCAAAAAAACTTTTTTTGTTTCTAATTCACCAAAACTGCTTTAAATCATGCCTTCAGCAGCCCAAATAACAACCAACATAAAAGTAATGTTGTGGGGTGCAGTATGTGGAAGCTACACGCAATACAGTATTTGGATGAAAACATGAAGCTATCTACACCTAGCACCATACTTTTTTCAAAAAAACTTTTTTTGTTTCTAATTCACCAAAACTGCTTTAAATCATGCCTTCAGCAGCCCAAATAACAACCAACATAAAAGTAATGTTGTGGGGTGCAGTATGTGGAAGCTACAAGCAATACAGTATTTGGATGAAAACATGAAGCTATCTACTTTTCAATTAATGAAGCTATCTACACCTAGCACCATACTTTTTTCAAAAAAACTTTTTTTGTTTCTAATTCACCAAAACTGCTTTAAATCATGCCTTCAGCAGCCCAAATAACCACCAACATAAAAGTAATGTTGTGGGGTGCAGTATGTGGAAGCTACAAGCAATACAGTATTTGGATGAAAACATGAAGCTATCTACACCTAGCACCATACTTTTTTGCAAAAAAACTTTTTTTGTTTCTAATTCACCAAAACTGCTTTAAATCATGCCTTCAGCAGGCCAAATAACAACCAACATAAAAGTAATGTTGTGGGCTGCAGTATGTGGAAGCTACACGCAATACAGTATTTGGATGAAAACATGAAGCTATCTACACCTAGCACCATACTTTTTTGCAAAAAAACTTTTTTTGTTTCTAATTCACCAAAACTGCTTTAAATCATGCCTTCAGCAGCCCAAATAACAACCAACATAAAAGTAATGTTGTGGGGTGCAGTATGTGGAAGCTACAAGCAATACAGTATTTGGATGAAAACATGAAGCTATCTACTTTTCAAATAATGAAGCTATCTACAACTAGCACCATACTTTTTTCAAAAAAACTTTTTTTGTTTCTAATTCACCAAAACTGCTTTAAATCATGCCCTCAGCAGCCCAAATAACAACCAACATAAAATTAATGTTGTGGGGTGCAGTATGTGGAAGCTATAAGCAATACAGTATTTGGATGAAAACATGAAGCTAGTTACACTTAGCACCTTACTTTTTTGCAAAAAAACTTTTTTTGTTTCTAATTCACCAAAACTGCTTTAAATCATGCCTTCAGCAGCCCAAATAACAACCAACATAAAAGTAATGTTGTGGGGTGCAGTATGTGGAAGCTACACGCAATACAGTATTTGGATGAAAACATGAAGCTATCTACACCTAGCACCATACTTTTTTGGAAAAAAACTTTTTTTGTTTCTAATTCACCAAAACTGCTTTAAATCATACCTTCAGCAGCCCAAATAACAACCAACATAAAAGTAATGTTGTGGGGTGCAGTATGTGGAAGCTACAAGCAATACAGTATTTGGATGAAAACATGAAGCTATCTACACCTAGCACCATACTTTTTTGCAAAAAAACTTTTTTTGTTTCTAATTCACCAAAACTGCTTTAAATCATGCCTTCAGCAGCCCAAATAACAACCAACATAAAAGTAATGTTGTTGGGTGCAGTATGTGGAAGCTACAAGCAATACAGTATTTGGATGAAAACATGAAGCTATCTACACCTAGCACCATACTTTTTTGCAAAAAAACTTTTTTTGTTTCTAATTCACCAAAACTGCTTTAAATCATGCCCTCAGCAGCCCAAATAACAACCAACATAAAATTAATGTTGTGGGGTGCAGTATGTGGAAGCTACAAGCAATACAGTATTTGGATGAAAACATGAAGCTATCTACACCTAGCACCATACTTTTTTGCAAAAAAACTTTTTTTGTTTCTAATTCACCAAAACTGCTTTAAATCATGCCCTCAGCAGCCCAAATAACAACCAACATAAAATTAATGTTGTGGGGTGCAGTATGTGGAAGCTACAAGCAATACAGTATTTGGATGAAAACATGAAGCTATCTACACCTAGCACCATACTTTTTTGCAAAAAAACTTTTTTTGTTTCTAATTCACCAAAACTGCTTTAAATCATGCTCTCAGGAGCCCAAATAACAACCAACATAAAAGTAATGTTGTGGGGTGCAGTATGTGGAAGCTACAAGCAATACAGTATTTGGATGAAAACATGAAGCTAGTTACACTTAGCACCTTACTTTTTTGCAAAAAAACTTTTTTTGTTTCTAATTCACCAAAACTGCTTTAAATCATGCCTTCAGCAGCCCAAATAACAACCAACATAAAAGTAATGTTGTGGGGTGCAGTATGTGGAAGCTACAAGCAATACAGTATTTGGATGAAAACATGAAGCTATCTACACCTAGCACCATACTTTTTTGCAAAAAAACTTTTTTTGTTTCTAATTCACCAAAACTGCTTTAAATCATGCCTTCAGCAGCCCAAATAACAACCAACATAAAAGTAATGTTGTGGGCTGCAGTATGTAGAAGCTACACGCAATACAGTATTTGGATGAAAACATGAAGCTATCTACACCTAGCACCATACTTTTTTGCAAAAAAACTTTTTTTGTTTCTAATTCACCAAAACTGCTTTAAATCATGCCTTCAGCAGCCCAAATAACAACCAACATAAAAGTAATGTTGTGGGGTGCAGTATGTGGAAGCTACACGCAATACAGTATTTGGATGAAAACATGAAGCTATCCACTTTTCAAATCATGAAGCTATCTACACCTAGCACCATACTTTTTTGGAAAAAAACTTTTTTTGTTTCTAATTCACCAAAACTGCTTTAAATCATACCTTCAGCAGCCCAAATAACAACCAACATAAAAGTAATGTTGTGGGGTGCAGTATGTGGAAGCTACAAGCAATACAGTATTTGGATGAAAACATGAAGCTATCTACTTTTCAAATAATGAAGCTATCTACACCTAGCACCATACTTTTTTCAAAAAAACTTTTTTTGTTTCTAATTCACCAAAACTGCTTTAAATCATGCCTTCAGCAGCCCAAATAACAACCAACATAAAAGTAATGTTGTGGGGTGCAGTATGTGGAAGCTACAAGCAATACAGTATTTGGATGAAAACATGAAGCTAGTTACACTTAGCACCTTACTTTTTTGCAAAAAAACTTTTTTTGTTTCTAATTCACCAAAACTGCTTTAAATCATGCCTTCAGCAGCCCAAATAACAACCAACATAAAAGTAATGTTGTGGGGTGCAGTATGTGGAAGCTACAAGAAATACAGTATTTGGATGAAAACATGAAGCTATCTACACCTAGCACCATACTTTTTTGCAAAAAAACTTTTTTTGTTTCTAATTCACCAAAACTGCTTTAAATCATGCCTTCAGCAGCCCAAATAACAACCAACATAAAAGTAATGTTGTGGGGTGCAGTATGTGGAAGCTACAAGCAATACAGTATTTGAATGAAAACATGAAGCTATCTACTTTTCAAATAATGAAGCTATCTACAACAAGCACCATACTTTTTTTCAAAAAAACTTTTTTTGTTTCTAATTCACCAAAACTGCTTTAAATCATGCCTTCAGCAGCCCAAATAACAACCAACATAAAAGTAATGTTGTGGGATGCAGTATGTGGAAGCTACACGCAATACAGTATTTGGATGAAAACATGAAGCTATCTACACCTAGCACCATACTTTTTTGCAAAAAAACTTTTTTTGTTTCTAATTCACCAAAACTGCTTTAAATCATGCCTTCAGCAGCCCAAATAACAACCAACATAAAAGTAATGTTGTGGGGTGCAGTATGTGGAAGCTACAAGCAATACAGTATTTCGATGAAAACATGAAGCTATCTACACCTAGCACCATACTTTTTTGGAAAAAACTTTTTTTGTTTCTAATTCACCAAAACTGCTTTAAATCATACCTTCAGCAGCCCAAATAACAACCAACATAAAAGTAATGTTGTGGGGTGCAGTATGTGGAAGCTACAAGCAATACAGTATTTGGATGAAAACATGAAGCTATCTACTTTTCAAATAATGAAGCTATCTACACCTAGCACCATACTTTTTTCAAAAAAACTTTTTTTGTTTCTAATTCACCAAAACTGCTTTAAATCATGCCTTCAGCAGCCCAAATAACAACCAACATAAAAGTAATGTTGTGGGGTGCAGTATGTGGAAGCTACAAGCAATACAGTATTTGGATGAAAACATGAAGCTAGTTACACTTAGCACCTTACTTTTTTGCAAAAAAACTTTTTTTGTTTCTAATTCACCAAAACTGCTTTAAATCATGCCTTCAGCAGCCCAAATAACAACCAACATAAAAGTAATGTTGTGGGGTGCAGTATGTGGAAGCTACAAGAAATACAGTATTTGGATGAAAACATGAAGCTATCTACACCTAGCACCATACTTTTTTGCAAAAAAACTTTTTTTGTTTCTAATTCACCAAAACTGCTTTAAATCATGCCTTCAGCAGCCCAAATAACAACCAACATAAAAGTAATGTTGTGGGGTGCAGTATGTGGAAGCTACAAGCAATACAGTATTTGAATGAAAACATGAAGCTATCTACTTTTCAAATAATGAAGCTATCTACAACAAGCACCATACTTTTTTTCAAAAAAACTTTTTTTGTTTCTAATTCACCAAAACTGCTTTAAATCATGCCTTCAGCAACCCAAATAACAACCAACATAAAAGTAATGTTGTGGGATGCAGTATGTGGAAGCTACACGCAATACAGTATTTGGATGAAAACATGAAGCTATCTACACTTAGCACCATACTTTTTTGCAAAAAAACTTTTTTTGTTTCTAATTCACCAAAACTGCTTTAAATCATGCCTTCAGCAGCCCAAATAACAAAAAACATAAAAGTAATGTTGTGGGGTGCAGTATGTGGAAGCTACAAGCAATACAGTATTTGGATGAAAACATGAAGCTTTCTACACCTAGCACCATACTTTTGTGCAAAAAAACTTTTTTGTTTCTAATTCACCAAAACTGCTTTAAATCATGCCTTCAGCAGCCCAAATAACAACCAACATAAAAGTAATGTTGTGGGGTGCAGTATGTGGAAGCTACAAGCAATACAGTATTTGGATGAAAACATGAAGCTATCTACACCTAGCACCATACTTTTTTGCAAAAAAACTTTTTTTGTTTCTAATTCACCAAAACTGCTTTAAATCATGCCCTCAGCAGCCCAAATAACAACCAACATAAAATTAATGTTGTGGGGTGCAGTATGTGGAAGCTACAAGCAATACAGTATTTGGATGAAAACATGAAGCTATCTACACCTAGCACCATACTTTTTTGCAAAAAAACTTTTTTTGTTTCTAATTCACCAAAACTGCTTTAAATCATGCTCTCAGGAGCCCAAATAACAACCAACATAAAAGTAATGTTGTGGGGTGCAGTATGTGGAAGCTACAAGCAATACAGTATTTGGATGAAAACATGAAGCTAGTTACACTTAGCACCTTACTTTTTTGCAAAAAAACTTTTTTTGTTTCTAATTCACCAAAACTGCTTTAAATCATGCCTTCAGCAGCCCAAATAACAACCAACATAAAAGTAATGTTGTGGGGTGCAGTATGTGGAAGCTACAAGCAATACAGTATTTGGATGAAAACATGAAGCTATCTACACCTAGCACCATACTTTTTTGCAAAAAAACTTTTTTTGTTTCTAATTCACCAAAACTGCTTTAAATCATGCCTTCAGCAGCCCAAATAACAACCAACATAAAAGTAATGTTGTGGGCTGCAGTATGTAGAAGCTACACGCAATACAGTATTTGGATGAAAACATGAAGCTATCTACACCTAGCACCATACTTTTTTGCAAAAAAACTTTTTTTGTTTCTAATTCACCAAAACTGCTTTAAATCATGCCTTCAGCAGCCCAAATAACAACCAACATAAAAGTAATGTTGTGGGGTGCAGTATGTGGAAGCTACACGCAATACAGTATTTGGATGAAAACATGAAGCTATCCACTTTTCAAATCATGAAGCTATCTACACCTAGCACCATACTTTTTTGGAAAAAAACTTTTTTTGTTTCTAATTCACCAAAACTGCTTTAAATCATACCTTCAGCAGCCCAAATAACAACCAACATAAAAGTAATGTTGTGGGGTGCAGTATGTGGAAGCTACAAGCAATACAGTATTTGGATGAAAACATGAAGCTATCTACTTTTCAAATAATGAAGCTATCTACACCTAGCACCATACTTTTTTCAAAAAAACTTTTTTTGTTTCTAATTCACCAAAACTGCTTTAAATCATGCCTTCAGCAGCCCAAATAACAACCAACATAAAAGTAATGTTGTGGGGTGCAGTATGTGGAAGCTACAAGCAATACAGTATTTGGATGAAAACATGAAGCTAGTTACACTTAGCACCTTACTTTTTTGCAAAAAAACTTTTTTTGTTTCTAATTCACCAAAACTGCTTTAAATCATGCCTTCAGCAGCCCAAATAACAACCAACATAAAAGTAATGTTGTGGGGTGCAGTATGTGGAAGCTACAAGAAATACAGTATTTGGATGAAAACATGAAGCTATCTACACCTAGCACCATACTTTTTTGCAAAAAAACTTTTTTTGTTTCTAATTCACCAAAACTGCTTTAAATCATGCCTTCAGCAGCCCAAATAACAACCAACATAAAAGTAATGTTGTGGGGTGCAGTATGTGGAAGCTACAAGCAATACAGTATTTGAATGAAAACATGAAGCTATCTACTTTTCAAATAATGAAGCTATCTACAACAAGCACCATACTTTTTTCAAAAAAACTTTTTTTGTTTCTAATTCACCAAAACTGCTTTAAATCATGCCTTCAGCAACCCAAATAACAACCAACATAAAAGTAATGTTGTGGGATGCAGTATGTGGAAGCTACACGCAATACAGTATTTGGATGAAAACATGAAGCTATCTACACTTAGCACCATACTTTTTTGCAAAAAAACTTTTTTTGTTTCTAATTCACCAAAACTGCTTTAAATCATGCCTTCAGCAGCCCAAATAACAAAAAACATAAAAGTAATGTTGTGGGGTGCAGTATGTGGAAGCTACAAGCAATACAGTATTTGGATGAAAACATGAAGCTTTCTACACCTAGCACCATACTTTTGTGCAAAAAAACTTTTTTTGTTTCTAATTCTCCAAAACTGCTTTAAATCATGCCTTCAGCAGCCCAAATAACAACCAACATAAAAGTAATGTTGTGGGATGCAGTATGTGGAAGCTACATGCAATACAGTATTTGGATGAAAACATGAAGCTATCTACACTTAGCACCATACTTTTTTGCAAAAAAACTTTTTTTGTTTCTAATTCACCAAAACTGCTTTAAATCATGCCTTCAGCAGCCCAAATAACAACCAACATAAAAGTAATGTTGTGGGGTGCAGTATGTGGAAGCTACAAGCAATACAGTATTTGGATGAAAACATGAAGCTATCTACACTTAGCACCATACTTTTTTGAAAAAAAACTTTTTTTGTTTCTAATTCACCAAAACTGCTTTAAATCATACCTTCAGCAGCCCAAATAACAACCAACATAAAAGTAATGTTGTGGGGTGCAGTATGTGGAAGCTACAAGCAATACAGTATTTGGATGAAAACATGAAGCTAGTTACACTTAGCACCTTACTTTTTTGCAAAAAAACTTTTTTTGTTTCTAATTCACAAAAACTGCTTTAAATCATGCCTTCAGCAGCCCAAATAACAACCAACATAAAAGTAATGTTGTGGGGTGCAGATGTGGAAGCTACAAGCAATACAGTATTTGGATGAAAACATGAAGCTATCTACACCTAGCACCATACTTTTTTGCAAAAAAAATTTTTTTGTTTCTAATTCACCAAAACTGCTTTAAATCATGCCTTCAGCAGCCCAAATAACAACCAACATAAAAGTAATGTTGTGGGGTGCAGTATGTGGAAGCTACAAGCAATACAGTATTTGGATGAAAACATGAAGCTATCTACACCTAGCAGCATACTTTTTTGCAAAAAAACTTTTTTTGTTTCTAATTCACCAAAACTGCTTTAAATCATGCCCTCAGCAGCCCAAATAACAACACACATAAAAGTAATGTTGTGGGGTGCAGTATGTGGAAGCTACACGCAATACAGTATTTGGATGAAAACATGAAGCTATCTACTTTTCAAATAATGAAGCTATCTACACCTAGCACCATACTTTTTTCAAAAAAACTTTTTTTGTTTCTAATTCTCCAAAACTGCTTTAAATCATGCCTTCAGCAGCCCAAATAACAACCAACATAAAAGTAATGTTGTGGGATGCAGTATGTGGAAGCTACAAGCAATACAGTATTTGGATGAAAACATGAAGCTTTCTACACCTAGCACCATACTTTTTTGCAAACAAACTTTTTTTGTTTCTAATTCTCCAAAACTGCTTTAAATCATGCCTTCAGCAGCCCAAATAACAACCAACATAAAAGTAATGTTGTGGGATGCAGTATGTGGAAGCTACACGCAATACAGTATTTGGATGAAAACATGAAGCTATCTACACCTAGCACCATACTTTTTTGCAAAAAAACTTTTTTTGTTTCTAATTCACCAAAACTGCTTTAAATCATGCCTTCAGCAGCCCAAATAACAACCAACATAAAAGTAATGTTGTGGGGTGCAGTATGTGGAAGCTACAAGCAATACAGTATTTGGATGAAAACATGAAGCTATCTACACCTAGCACCATACTTTTTTGGAAAAAAACTTTTTTTGTTTCTAATTCACCAAAACTGCTTTAAATCATACCTTCAGCAGCCCAAATAACAACCAACATAAAAGTAATGTTGTGGGGTGCAGTATGTGGAAGCTACAAGCAATACAGTATTTGGATGAAAACATGAAGCTATCTACTTTTCAAATAATGAAGCTATCTACACCTAGCACCATACTTTTTTCAAAAAAACTTTTTTTGTTTCTAATTCACCAAAACTGCTTTAAATCATGCCTTCAGCAGCCCAAATAACAACCAACATAAAAGTAATGTTGTGGGGTGCAGTATGTGGAAGCTACAAGCAATACAGTATTTGGATGAAAACATGAAGCTAGTTACACTTAGCACCTTACTTTTTTGCAAAAAAACTTTTTTTGTTTCTAATTCACCAAAACTGCTTTAAATCATGCCTTCAGCAGCCCAAATAACAACCAACATAAAAGTAATGTTGTGGGGTGCAGTATGTGGAAGCTACAAGAAATACAGTATTTGGATGAAAACATGAAGCTATCTACACCTAGCACCATACTTTTTTGCAAAAAAACTTTTTTTGTTTCTAATTCACCAAAACTGCTTTAAATCATGCCTTCAGCAGCCCAAATAACAACCAACATAAAAGTAATGTTGTGGGGTGCAGTATGTGGAAGCTACAAGCAATACAGTATTTGAATGAAAACATGAAGCTATCTACTTTTCAAATAATGAAGCTATCTACAACAAGCACCATACTTTTTTTCAAAAAAACTTTTTTTGTTTCTAATTCACCAAAACTGCTTTAAATCATGCCTTCAGCAGCCCAAATAACAACCAACATAAAAGTAATGTTGTGGGATGCAGTATGTGGAAGCTACACGCAATACAGTATTTGGATGAAAACATGAAGCTATCTACACCTAGCACCATACTTTTTTGCAAAAAAACTTTTTTTGTTTCTAATTCACCAAAACTGCTTTAAATCATGCCTTCAGCAGCCCAAATAACAACCAACATAAAAGTAATGTTGTGGGGTGCAGTATGTGGAAGCTACAAGCAATACAGTATTTCGATGAAAACATGAAGCTATCTACACCTAGCACCATACTTTTTTGGAAAAAAACTTTTTTTGTTTCTAATTCACCAAAACTGCTTTAAATCATACCTTCAGCAGCCCAAATAACAACCAACATAAAAGTAATGTTGTGGGGTGCAGTATGTGGAAGCTACAAGCAATACAGTATTTGGATGAAAACATGAAGCTATCTACTTTTCAAATAATGAAGCTATCTACACCTAGCACCATACTTTTTTCAAAAAAACTTTTTTTGTTTCTAATTCACCAAAACTGCTTTAAATCATGCCTTCAGCAGCCCAAATAACAACCAACATAAAAGTAATGTTGTGGGGTGCAGTATGTGGAAGCTACAAGCAATACAGTATTTGGATGAAAACATGAAGCTAGTTACACTTAGCACCTTACTTTTTTGCAAAAAAACTTTTTTTGTTTCTAATTCACCAAAACTGCTTTAAATCATGCCTTCAGCAGCCCAAATAACAACCAACATAAAAGTAATGTTGTGGGGTGCAGTATGTGGAAGCTACAAGAAATACAGTATTTGGATGAAAACATGAAGCTATCTACACCTAGCACCATACTTTTTTGCAAAAAAACTTTTTTTGTTTCTAATTCACCAAAACTGCTTTAAATCATGCCTTCAGCAGCCCAAATAACAACCAACATAAAAGTAATGTTGTGGGGTGCAGTATGTGGAAGCTACAAGCAATACAGTATTTGAATGAAAACATGAAGCTATCTACTTTTCAAATAATGAAGCTATCTACAACAAGCACCATACTTTTTTTCAAAAAAACTTTTTTTGTTTCTAATTCACCAAAACTGCTTTAAATCATGCCTTCAGCAACCCAAATAACAACCAACATAAATGTAATGTTGTGGGGTGCAGTATGTGGAAGCTACAAGCAATACAGTATTTGGATGAAAACATGAAGCTATCTACACCTAGCACCATACTTTTTTGCAAAAAAACTTTTTTTGTTTCTAATTCACCAAAACTGCTTTAAATCATGTCTTCAGCAGCCCAAAAAACAACCAAAATAAAAGTAATGTTGTGGGGTGCAGTATGTGGAAGCTACAAGCAATACAGTATTTGGATGAAAACATGAAGCTAGTTACACTTAGCACCTTACTTTTTTGCAAAAAAACTTTTTTTGTTTCTAATTCACCAAAGCTGCTTTAAATCATGCCTTCAGCAGCCCAAATAACAACCAACATAAAAGTAATGTTGTGGGGTGCAGTATGTGGAAGCTACAAGAAATACAGTATTTGGATGAAAACATGAAGCTATCTACTTTTCAATTAATGAAGCTATCTACACCTAGCACCATACTTTTTTCAAAAAAACTTTTTTTGTTTCTAATTCACCAAAACTGCTTTAAATCATGCCTTCAGCAGCCCAAATAACAACCAACATAAAAGTAATGTTGTGGGGTGCAGTATGTGGAAGCTACACGCAATAAAGTATTTGGATGAAAACATGAAGCTATCCACTTTTCAAATCATGAAGCTATCTACACCTAGCACCATACTTTTTTCAAAAAAACTTTTTTTGTTTCTAATTCACCAAAACTGCTTTAAATCATGCCTTCAGCAGCCCAAATAACAACCAACATAAAAGTAATGTTGTGGGGTGCAGTATGTGGAAGCTACAAGCAATACAGTATTTGGATGAAAACATGAAGCTATCTACTTTTCAATTAATGAAGCTATCTACACCTAGCACCATACTTTTTTCAAAAAAACTTTTTTTGTTTCTAATTCACCAAAACTGCTTTAAATCATGCCTTCAGCAGCCCAAATAACAACCAACATAAAAGTAATGTTGTGGGGTGCAGTATGTGGAAGCTACAAGCAATACAGTATTTGGATGAAAACATGAAGCTATCTACTTTTCAATTAATGAAGCTATCTACACCTAGCACCATACTTTTTTCAAAAAAACTTTTTTTGTTTCTAATTCACCAAAACTGCTTTAAATCATGCCTTCAGCAGCCCAAATAACAACCAACATAAAAGTAATGTTGTGGGGTGCAGTATGTGGAAGCTACAAGCAATACAGTATTTGGATGAAAACATGAAGCTATCTACTTTTCAATTAATGAAGCTATCTACACCTAGCACCATACTTTTTTCAAAAAAACTTTTTTTGTTTCTAATTCACCAAAACTGCTTTAAATCATGCCTTCAGCAGCCCAAATAACAACCAACATAAAAGTAATGTTGTGGGGTGCAGTATGTGGAAGCTACAAGAAATACAGTATTTGGATGAAAACATGAAGCTATCTACTTTTCAATTAATGAAGCTATCTACACCTAGCACCATACTTTTTTCAAAAAAACTTTTTTTGTTTCTAATTCACCAAAACTGCTTTAAATCATGCCTTCAGCAGCCCAAATAACAACCAACATAAAAGTAATGTTGTGGGGTGCAGTATGTGGAAGCTACAAGCAATACAGTATTTGAATGAAAACATGAAGCTATCTACTTTTCAAATAATGAAGCTATCTACAACTAGCACCATACTTTTTTCAAAAAAACTTTTTTGTTTCTAATTCACCAAAACTGCTTTAAATCATGCCTTCAGCAGCCCAAATAACAACCAACATAAATGTAATGTTGTGGGGTGCAGTATGTGGAAGCTACAAGCAATACAGTATTTGGATGAAAACATGAAGCTATCTACACCTAGCACCATACTTTTTTGCAAAAAAACTTTTTTTGTTTCTAATTCACCAAAACTGCTTTAAATCATGCCTTCAGCAGCCCAAAAAACAACCAAAATAAAAGTAATGTTGTGGGGTGCAGTATGTGGAAGCTACAAGCAATACAGTATTTGGATGAAAACATGAAGCTATCTACACCTAGCACCATACTTTTTTGCAAAAAAACTTTTTTTGTTTCTAATTCACCAAAACTGCTTTAAATCATGCCTTCAGCAGCCCAAATAACAACCAACATAAAAGTAATGTTGTAGGGTGCAGTATGTGGAAGCTACACGCAATACAGTATTTGGATGAAAACATGAAGCTATCTACTTTTCAAATAATGAAGCTATCTACACCTAGCGCCATACTTTTTTGCAAAAAAACTTTTTTTGTTTCTAATTCACCAAAACTGCTTTAAATCATGCCTTCAGCAGCCCAAATAACAACCAACATAAAAGTAATGTTGTGGGGTGCAGTATGTGGAAGCTACACACAATACAGTATTTGGATGAAAACATGAAGCTATCTACACCTAGCACCATACTTTTTTGCAAAAAAACTTTTTTTGTTTCTAATTCACCAAAACTGCTTTAAATCATGCCTTCAGCAGCCCAAATAACAACCAACATAAAAGTAATGTTGTGGGGTGCAGTATGTGGAAGCTACAAGCAATAGAGTATTTGGATGAAAACATGAAGCTATCTACACCTAGCACCATACCTTTTTGGAAAAAAACTTTTTTTGTTTCTAATTCACCAAAACTGCTTTAAATCATACCTTCAGCAGCCCAAATAACAACCAACATAAAAGTAATGTTGTGGGGTGCAGTATGTGGAAGCTACAAGCAATAGAGTATTTGGATGAAAACATGAAGCTATCTACACCTAGCACCATACTTTTTTCAAAAAAACTTTTTTTGTTTCTAATTCACCAAAACTGCTTTAAATCATGCCTTCAGCAGCCCAAATAACAACCAACATAAAAGTAATGTTGTGGGGTGCAGTATGTGGAAGCTACAAGCAATACAGTATTTGGATGAAAACATGAAGCTAGTTACACTTAGCACCTTACTTTTTTGCAAAAAAACTTTTTTTGTTTCTAATTCACCAAAACTGCTTTAAATCATGCCTTCAGCAGCCCAAATAACAACCAACATAAAAGTAATGTTGTGGGGTGCAGTATGTGGAAGCTACAAGCAATACAGTATTTGAATGAAAACATGAAGCTATCTACTTTTCAAATAATGAAGCTATCTACAACAAGCACCATACTTTTTTTCAAAAAAACTTTTTTTGTTTCTAATTCACCAAAACTGCTTTAAATCATGCCTTCAGCAACCCAAATAACAACCAACATAAATGTAATGTTGTGGGGTGCAGTATGTGGAAGCTACAAGCAATACAGTATTTGGATGAAAACATGAAGCTATCTACACCTAGCACCATACTTTTTTGCAAAAAAACTTTTTTTGTTTCTAATTCACCAAAACTGCTTTAAATCATGTCTTCAGCAGCCCAAAAAACAACCAAAATAAAAGTAATGTTGTGGGGTGCAGTATGTGGAAGCTACAAGCAATACAGTATTTGGATGAAAACATGAAGCTAGTTACACTTAGCACCTTACTTTTTTGCAAAAAAACTTTTTTTGTTTCTAATTCACCAAAGCTGCTTTAAATCATGCCTTCAGCAGCCCAAATAACAACCAACATAAAAGTAATGTTGTGGGGTGCAGTATGTGGAAGCTACACGCAATAAAGTATTTGGATGAAAACATGAAGCTATCCACTTTTCAAATCATGAAGCTATCTACACCTAGCACCATACTTTTTTCAAAAAATTTTTTTATGTTTCTAATTCACCAAAACTGCTTTAAATCATGCCTTCAGCAGCCCAAATAACAACCAACATAAAAGTAATGTTGTGGGGTGCAGTATGTGGAAGCTACAAGCAATACAGTATTTGGATGAAAACATGAAGCTATCTACTTTTCAATTAATGAAGCTATCTACACCTAGCACCATACTTTTTTCAAAAAAACTTTTTTTGTTTCTAATTCACCAAAACTGCTTTAAATCATGCCTTCAGCAGCCCAAATAACAACCAACATAAAAGTAATGTTGTGGGGTGCAGTATGTGGAAGCTACAAGCAATACAGTATTTGGATGAAAACATGAAGCTATCTACACCTAGCACCATACTTTTTTGCAAAAAAACTTTTTTTGTTTCTAATTCACCAAAACTGCTTTAAATCATGCCTTCAGCAGCCCAAATAACAACCAACATAAAAGTAATGTTGTGGGCTGCAGTATGTGGAAGCTACACGCAATACAGTATTTGGATGAAAACATGAAGCTATCTACACCTAGCACCATACTTTTTTGCAAAAAAACTTTTTTTGTTTCTAATTCACCAAAACTTCTTTAAATCATGCCTTCAGCAGCCCAAATAACAACCAACATAAAAGTAATGTTGTGGGGTGCAGTATGTGGAAGCTACAAGCAATACAGTATTTGGATGAAAACATGAAGCTATCTACTTTTCAAATCATGAAGCTATCTACACCTAGCACCATACTTTTTTTCAAAAAAACTTTTTTTGTTTCTAATTCACCAAAACTGCTTTAAATCATGCCTTCAGCAGCCCAAATAACAACCAACATAAAAGTAATGTTGTGGGGTGCAGTATGTGGAAGCTACAAGCAATACAGTATTTGAATGAAAACATGAAGCTATCTACTTTTCAAATAATGAAGCTATCTACAACTAGCACCATACTTTTTTCAAAAAAACTTTTTTGTTTCTAATTCACCAAAACTGCTTTAAATCATGCCTTCAGCAGCCCAAATAACAACCAACATAAATGTAATGTTGTGGGGTGCAGTATGTGGAAGCTACAAGCAATACAGTATTTGGATGAAAACATGAAGCTATCTACACCTAGCACCATACTTTTTTGCAAAAAAACTTTTTTTGTTTCTAATTCACCAAAACTGCTTTAAATCATGCCTTCAGCAGCCCAAAAAACAACCAAAATAAAAGTAATGTTGTGGGGTGCAGTATGTGGAAGCTACAAGCAATACAGTATTTGGATGAAAACATGAAGCTATCTACACCTAGCACCATACTTTTTTGCAAAAAAACTTTTTTTGTTTCTAATTCACCAAAACTGCTTTAAATCATGCCTTCAGCAGCCCAAATAACAACCAACATAAAAGTAATGTTGTAGGGTGCAGTATGTGGAAGCTACACGCAATACAGTATTTGGATGAAAACATGAAGCTATCTACTTTTCAAATAATGAAGCTATCTACACCTAGCGCCATACTTTTTTGCAAAAAAACTTTTTTTGTTTCTAATTCACCAAAACTGCTTTAAATCATGCCTTCAGCAGCCCAAATAACAACCAACATAAAAGTAATGTTGTGGGGTGCAGTATGTGGAAGCTACACACAATACAGTATTTGGATGAAAACATGAAGCTATCTACACCTAGCACCATACTTTTTTGCAAAAAAACTTTTTTTGTTTCTAATTCACCAAAACTGCTTTAAATCATGCCTTCAGCAGCCCAAATAACAACCAACATAAAAGTAATGTTGTAGGGTGCAGTATGTGGAAGCTACACGCAATACAGTATTTGGATGAAAACATGAAGCTATCTACTTTTCAAATAATGAAGCTATCTACACCTAGCGCCATACTTTTTTGCAAAAAAACTTTTTTTGTTTCTAATTCACCAAAACTGCTTTAAATCATGCCTTCAGCAGCCCAAATAACAACCAACATAAAAGTAATGTTGTGGGGTGCAGTATGTGGAAGCTACACACAATACAGTATTTGGATGAAAACATGAAGCTATCTACACCTAGCACCATACTTTTTTGCAAAAAAACTTTTTTTGTTTCTAATTCACCAAAACTGCTTTAAATCATGCCTTCAGCAGCCCAAATAACAACCAACATAAAAGTAATGTTGTGGGGTGCAGTATGTGGAAGCTACAAGCAATAGAGTATTTGGATGAAAACATGAAGCTATCTACACCTAGCACCATACCTTTTTGGAAAAAAACTTTTTTTGTTTCTAATTCACCAAAACTGCTTTAAATCATACCTTCAGCAGCCCAAATAACAACCAACATAAAAGTAATGTTGTGGGGTGCAGTATGTGGAAGCTACAAGCAATACAGTATTTGGATGAAAACATGAAGCTATCTACTTTTCAAATAATGAAGCTATCTACACCTAGCACCATACTTTTTTCAAAAAAACTTTTTTTGTTTCTAATTCACCAAAACTGCTTTAAATCATGCCTTCAGCAGCCCAAATAACAACCAACATAAAAGTAATGTTGTGGGGTGCAGTATGTGGAAGCTACAAGCAATACAGTATTTGGATGAAAACATGAAGCTATCTACTTTTCAAATAATGAAGCTATCTACAACTAGCACCATACTTTTTTGCAAAAAAACTTTTTTTGTTTCTAATTCACCAAAACTGCTTTAAATCATGCCTTCAGCAGCCCAAATAACAACCA
This sequence comes from Spea bombifrons, assembly GCF_027358695.1. Taxonomy (NCBI): domain Eukaryota; kingdom Metazoa; phylum Chordata; class Amphibia; order Anura; family Pelobatidae; genus Spea; species Spea bombifrons. Next base: position 21,307,231 of record NC_071096.1, on the reverse strand, counting down.
ACATAAAAGTAATGTTGTGGGGTGCAGTATGTGGAAGCTACAAGCCACACAGTATTTGGATGAAAACATGAAGCTATCTACACCTAGCACCATACTTTTTTGCAAAAAAACTTTTTTTGTTTCTAATTCACCAAAACTGCTTTAAATCATGCCCTCAGCAGCCCAAATAACAACCAACATAAAAGTAATGTTGTTGGGTGCAGTATGTGGAAGCTACAAGCAATACAGTATTTGGATGAAAACATGAAGCTATCTACACCTAGCACCATACTTTTTTGGAAAAAAACTTTTTTTGTTTCTAATTCACCAAAACTGCTTTAAATCATGCCTTCAGCAGCCCAAATAACAACCAACATAAAAGTAATGTTGTGGGGTGCAGTATGTGGAAGCTACAAGCAATACAGTATTTGGATGAAAACATGAAGCTATCTACTTTTCAAATAATGAAGCTATCTACACCTAGCACCATACTTTTTTCAAAAAAACTTTTTTTGGTTCTAATTCACCAAAACTGCTTTAAATCATGCCTTCAGCAGCCCAAATAACAACCAACATAAAAGTAATGTTGTGGGGTGCAGTATGTGGAAGCTACAAGCAATACAGTATTTTGATGAAAACATGAAGCTATCTACACCTAGCACCATACTTTTTTGCAAAAAAACTTTTTTTGTTTCTAATTCACCAAAACTGCTTTAAATCATGCCTTCAGCAGCCCAAATAACAACCAACATAAAAGTAATGTTGTGGGGTGCAGTATGTGGAAGCTACAAGCAATACAGTATTTGGATGAAAACATGAAGCTATCTACTTTTCAAATAATGAAGCTATCTACACCTAGCACCATACTTTTTTCAAAAAAACTTTTTTTGTTTCTAATTCACCAAAACTGCTTTAAATCATGCCTTCAGCAGCCCAAATAACAACCAACATAAAAGTAATGTTGTGGGGTGCAGTATGTGGAAGCTACAAGCAATACAGTATTTGGATGAAAACATGAAGCTATCTACTTTTCAAATAATGAAGCTATCTACAACTAGCACCATACTTTTTTGCAAAAAAACTTTTTTTGTTTCTAATTCACCAAAACTGCTTTAAATCATGCCTTCAGCAGCCCAAATAACAACCAACATAAAAGTAATGTTGTGGGGTGCAGTATGTGGAAGCTACAAGCCACACAGTATTTGGATGAAAACATGAAGCTATCTACACCTAGCACCATACTTTTTTGCAAAAAAACTTTTTTTGTTTCTAATTCACCAAAACTGCTTTAAATCATGCCCTCAGCAGCCCAAATAACAACCAACATAAAAGTAATGTTGTTGGGTGCAGTATGTGGAAGCTACAAGCAATACAGTATTTGGATGAAAACATGAAGCTATCTACACCTAGCACCATACTTTTTTGGAAAAAAACTTTTTTTGTTTCTAATTCACCAAAACTGCTTTAAATCATGCCTTCAGCAGCCCAAATAACAACCAACATAAAAGTAATGTTGTGGGGTGCAGTATGTGGAAGCTACAAGCAATACAGTATTTGGATGAAAACATGAAGCTATCTACTTTTCAAATAATGAAGCTATCTACACCTAGCACCATACTTTTTTCAAAAAAACTTTTTTTGGTTCTAATTCACCAAAACTGCTTTAAATCATGCCTTCAGCAGCCCAAATAACAACCAACATAAAAGTAATGTTGTGGGGTGCAGTATGTGGAAGCTACAAGCAATACAGTATTTTGATGAAAACATGAAGCTATCTACACCTAGCACCATACTTTTTTGCAAAAAAACTTTTTTTGTTTCTAATTCACCAAAACTGCTTTAAATCATGCCTTCAGCAGCCCAAATAACAACCAACATAAAAGTAATGTTGTGGGGTGCAGTATGTGGAAGCTACAAGCAATACAGTATTTGGATGAAAACATGAAGCTATCTACTTTTCAAATAATGAAGCTATCTACAACTAGCACCATACTTTTTTCAAAAAAACTTTTTTTGTTTCTAATTCACCAAAACTGCTTTAAATCATGCCTTCAGCAGCCCAAATAACAACCAACATAAAAGTAATGTTGTGGGGTGCAGATGTGGAAGCTACAAGCAATAGAGTATTTGGATGAAAACATGAAGCTATCTACACCTAGCACCATACTTTTTTGCAAAAAAACTTTTTTTGTTTCTAATTCACCAAAACTGCTTTAAATCATGCCTTCAGCAGCCCAAATAACAACCAACATAAAAGTAATGTTGTTGGGTGTAGTATGTGGAAGCTACAAGCAATACAGTATTTGGATGAAAACATGAAGCTATCTACACCTAGCACCATACTTTTTTGTAAAAAAACTTTTTTTGTTTCTAATTCACCAAAACTGCTTTAAATCATACCTTCAGCAGCCCAAATAACAACCAACATAAAAGTAATGTTGTGGGGTGCAGTATGTGGAAGCTACAAGCAATACAGTGTTTGGATGAAAACATGAAGCTATCTACTTTTCAAATAATGAAGCTATCTACACCTAGCACCATACTTTTTTCAAAAAAACTTTTTTTGTTTCTAATTCACCAAAACTGCTTTAAATCATGCCTTCAGCAGCCCAAATAACAACCAACATAAAAGTAATGTTGTGGGGTGCAGTATGTGGAAGCTACAAGCAATACAGTATTTGGATGAAAACATGAAGCTATCTACACCTAGCACCATACTTTTTTGCAAAAAAACTTTTTTTGTTTCTAATTCACCAAAACTGCTTTAAATCATGCCTTCAGCAGCCCAAATAACAACCAACATAAAAGTAATGTTGTGGGGTGCAGTATGTGGAAGCTACAAGCAATACAGTATTTGGATGAAAACATGAAGCTATCTACTTTTCAATTAATGAAGCTATCTACACCTAGCACCATACTTTTTTCAAAAAAACTTTTTTTGTTTCTAATTCACCAAAACTGCTTTAAATCATGCCTTCAGCAGCCCAAATAACAACCAACATAAAAGTAATGTTGTGGGGTGCAGTATGTGGAAGCTACAAGCAATACAGTATTTGGATGAAAACATGAAGCTATCTACTTTTCAAATAATGAAGCTATATACAACTAGCACCATACTTTTTTCAAAAAAACTTTTTTTGTTTCCAATTCACCAAAACTGCTTTAAATCATGCCTTCAGCAGCCCAAATAACAACCAACATAAAAGTAATGTTGTGGGGTGCAGATGTGGAAGCTACAAGCAATAGAGTATTTGGATGAAAACATGAAGCTATCTGCACCTAGCACCATACTTTTTTGCAAAAAAACTTTTTTTGTTTCTAATTCACCAAAACTGCTTTAAATCATGCCTTCAGCAGCCCAAATAACAACCAACATAAAAGTAATGTTGTGGGGTGCAGATGTGGAAGCTACAAGCAATAGAGTATTTGGATGAAAACATGAAGCTATCTACACCTAGCACCATACTTTTTTGCAAAAAAACTTTTTTTGTTTCTAATTCACCAAAACTGCTTTAAATCATGCCTTCAGCAGCCCAAATAACAACCAACATAAAAGTAATGTTGTGGGGTGCAGATGTGGAAGCTACAAGCAATAGAGTATTTGGATGAAAACATGAAGCTATCTACACCTAGCACCATACTTTTTTGCAAAAAAACTTTTTTTGTTTCTAATTCACCAAAACTGCTTTAAATCATGCCTTCAGCACCCCAAATAACAAGCAACATAAAAGTAATGTTGTGGGGTGCACTATGTGGAAGCTACACGCAATACAGTATTTGGATGAAAACATGAAGCTATCTACACCTAGCACCATACTTTTTTCAAAAAAACTTTTTTTGTTTCTAATTCACCAAAACTGCTTTAACCCCTTAACGACAATCCCCGTACATGTACGGGGTTGCCGTGCAAGGGGTTAACGACAATGCCCGTACATGTACGGGCTGCCGTTAAATAGCTGCATCGCCGCGATCGCGGCGTTTTCGCCGCGATCGGCGGCTTTGCAGCATCCACGGAAGCCTCACAAGTGAGGCTGACCGTGGATCCGGGGAGGGCAGCCCTTGGCAGCCCTCCCCGGAAGAAAAATGGCCGCCGCCGCACCGATCATCAAAGATCGCGGCGGCGCCCGGCTAAAACTGCTTAGGAAGCGATCGGAATCGCTTCCTAAGCATAAACTGTGTTGCTGACATGCCTCAGTATCGAGGCATGCAGCAACACAACCCCCCGACCCCCGATCGCCTTGTGATTGCTCCGAGGAGCAACCACAAGTGCCATCCTGTGAATGACGTTGCCGTCATTCACAGGATGGCATCAGCAATAGATATCAGTTCACAGAGGGTCTATTCAGACCCTCTTGAGAACTCTCGAGCTCCTCCTGCAGGTTGAATGCAGGTACTGCATCCAACCATGCAAGGTCAATGGAGCCCAGCTCACTAATGAGAGTGACTAGTAAGTAAAAAAAAAAAAAAAAAAAAAATTAAAAAATGTCAAAAATATGGTAACATGTAAAAATCCCCACTGTCACCAAAAAAAAAAAAAAAAATTTTAACAAGCAAGTCCTAAAATTTTTTATCTTTACAAAAATTCCATTATGGAAAGAGTTAAAATATTGGCATTACAAATGCCCATAGGGTGTCTAGTATTAAAAAATATATGATTTGATGGGGTAAATTGAATTGGCCGGGTTCAAAGATGTCCCAAATATGGGACATGGGGCAGATGTCTAAATGGCAAGAAAATACACACCTCACAAAGGCGGCCTTTTACCTCCCAAATAACCCTACAAACCCATGCATGGGGGGTATCGCTGCGCTCAGGAGATGTTACTGAACACATATTGGGGTGTTGTGTGACACGGACATATACCAGGAGCCATAGATTTATACCTGAAGTACAACATGTGTGAAAAAAATACAAAAATAATTACTACCATAAAGTTTCACAAAGGGTAGTGGTAAAATTAGTGCATGGAAAGGGTTAAAATACCAGCATTTCAAATACCTTGGGGTGTCTAGTTTTTAAAAATATATGATTTGATGGGGTAAATTGCATTGGCCGGCTTCAAAGATACCCAAAATGGCACATGGGGGGAAGAATTACCAGATTTGGAAAAAAAAGGTTTTGAAATAGCAAAACTCTACCTGTAATTATTGCCCCATAACGTGCAGAAAAAAGCAAAAAAACATAAAAACATTGGGTATTTCTAAACTCAGGACAAATAGTAGAATCTATTTAGCAGGTTTTTTCATTAGTTTTTGCAGATGAGTAAAAGTTTTCTGTTTAAAAAGTGAGAAAAAGTAATTTTTTAAACAAAAAATCCCCATATTTTATCATTTTTTTTATAGTAAATTAGATGATATGATAAAATGAATGGTATCTAAAGAAAGCCCTGTTTGTCCTGAAAAAAACAATATATAATATGTGTGGGAGCATGAAATGAGAAAGAAGAAAATCACAGCTAAACAGCAACACCGAAAAACGTTAAAAGAGCCATTGTCCCACAATATACTACGAGTAAAAACCCCTATTGTCCTTAAGGGGTTAAATCATGCCTTCAGCAGCCCAAATAACAACCAACATAAAAGTAATGTTGTGGGGTGCAGTATGTGGAAGCTACAAGCAATACAGTATTTGGATGAAAACATGAAGCTATCTACACCTAGCACCATACTTTTTTGCAAAAAAACTTTTTTTGTTTCTAATTCACCAAAACTGCTTTAAATCATGCCTTCAGCAGCCCAAATAACAACCAACATAAAAGTAATGTTGTGGGGTGCAGTATGTGGAAGCTACAAGCAATACAGTATTTGGATGAAAACATGAAGCTATCTACTTTTCAATTAATGAAGCTATCTACACCTAGCACCATACTTTTTTCAAAAAAACTTTTTTTGTTTCTAATTCACCAAAACTGCTTTAAATCATGCCTTCAGCAGCCCAAATAACAACCAACATAAAAGTAATGTTGTGGGGTGCAGTATGTGGAAGCTACAAGCAATACAGTATTTGGATGAAAACATGAAGCTATCTACTTTTCAAATAATGAAGCTATATACAACTAGCACCATACTTTTTTCAAAAAAACTTTTTTTGTTTCCAATTCACCAAAACTGCTTTAAATCATGCCTTCAGCAGCCCAAATAACAACCAACATAAAAGTAATGTTGTGGGGTGCAGATGTGGAAGCTACAAGCAATAGAGTATTTGGATGAAAACATGAAGCTATCTGCACCTAGCACCATACTTTTTTGCAAAAAAACTTTTTTTGTTTCTAATTCACCAAAACTGCTTTAAATCATGCCTTCAGCAGCCCAAATAACAACCAACATAAAAGTAATGTTGTGGGGTGCAGATGTGGAAGCTACAAGCAATAGAGTATTTGGATGAAAACATGAAGCTATCTACACCTAGCACCATACTTTTTTGCAAAAAAACTTTTTTTGTTTCTAATTCACCAAAACTGCTTTAAATCATGCCTTCAGCACCCCAAATAACAAGCAACATAAAAGTAATGTTGTGGGGTGCACTATGTGGAAGCTACACGCAATACAGTATTTGGATGAAAACATGAAGCTATCTACACCTAGCACCATACTTTTTTGGAAAAAAACTTTTTTTGTTTCTAATTTACCAAAACTGCTTTAAATCATACCTTCAGCAGGCCAAATAACAACCAACATAAAAGTAATGTTGTGGGGTGCAGTATGTGGAAGCTACAAGCAATACAGTATTTGGATGAAAACATGAAGCTATCTACTTTTCAAATAATGAAGCTATCTACACCTAGCACCATACTTTTTTCAAAAAAACTTTTTTTGTTTCTAATTCACCAAAACTGCTTTAAATCATGCCTTCAGCAGCCCAAATAACAACCAACATAAAAGTAATGTTGTGGGGTGCAGTATGTGGAAGCTACAAGCAATACAGTATTTGGATGAAAACATGAAGCTATCTACACCTAGCACCATACTTTTTTGCAAAAAAACTTTTTTTGTTTCTAATTCACCAAAACTGCTTTAAATCATGCCTTCAGCAGCCCAAATAACAACCAACATAAAAGTAATGTTGTGGGGTGCAGATGTGGAAGCTACAAGCAATAGAGTATTTGGATGAAAACATGAAGCTATCTACACCTAGCACCATACTTTTTTGCAAAAAAACTTTTTTTGTTTCTAATTCACCAAAACTGCTTTAAATCATGCCTTCAGCAGCCCAAATAACAACCAACATAAAAGTAATGTTGTGGGGTGCAGTATGTGGAAGCTACAAGCAATAGAGTATTTGGATGAAAACATGAAGCTATCTACACCTAGCACCATACCTTTTTGGAAAAAAACTTTTTTTGTTTCTAATTCACCAAAACTGCTTTAAATCATACCTTCAGCAGCCCAAATAACAACCAACATAAAAGTAATGTTGTGGGGTGCAGTATGTGGAAGCTACAAGCAATACAGTATTTGGATGAAAACATGAAGCTATCTACTTTTCAAATAATGAAGCTATCTACACCTAGCACCATACTTTTTTCAAAAAAACTTTTTTTGTTTCTAATTCACCAAAACTGCTTTAAATCATGCCTTCAGCAGCCCAAATAACAACCAACATAAAAGTAATGTTGTGGGGTGCAGTATGTGGAAGCTACACGCAATACAGTATTTGGATGAAAACATGAAGCTATCTACACCTAGCACCATACTTTTTTTGGAAAAAAACTTTTTTTGTTTCTAATTCACCAAAACTGCTTTAAATCATACCTTCAGCAGCCCAAATAACAACCAACATAATAGTAATGTTGTGGGGTGCAGTATGTGGAAGCTACAAGCAATACAGTATTTGGATGAAAACATGAAGCTATCTACTTTTCAAATAATGAAGCTATCTACAACTAGCACCATACTTTTTTGCAAAAAAACTTTTTTTGTTTCTAATTCACCAAAACTGCTTTAAATCATGCCTTCAGCAGCCCAAATAACAACCAACATAAAAGTAATGTTGTGGGGTGCAGTATGTGGAAGCTACAAGCCACACAGTATTTGGATGAAAACATGAAGCTATCTACACCTAGCACCATACTTTTTTGCAAAAAAACTTTTTTTGTTTCTAATTCACCAAAACTGCTTTAAATCATGCCCTCAGCAGCCCAAATAACAACCAACATAAAAGTAATGTTGTGGGGTGCAGTATGTGGAAGCTACAAGCAATACAGTATTTGGATGAAAACATGAAGCTAGTTACACTTAGCACCTTACTTTTTTGCAAAAAAACTTTTTTTGTTTCTAATTCACCAAAACTGCTTTAAATCATGCCTTCAGCAGCCCAAATAACAACCAACATAAAAGTAATGTTGTGGGGTGCAGTATGTGGAAGCTACACGCAATACAGTATTTGGATGAAAACATGAAGCTATCTACACCTAGCACCATACTTTTTTGGAAAAAAACTTTTTTTGTTTCTAATTCACCAAAACTGCTTTAAATCATGCCTTCAGCAGCCCAAATAACAACCAACATAAAAGTAATGTTGTGGGGTGCAGTATGTGGAAGCTACAAGCAATACAGTATTTGGATGAAAACATGAAGCTATCTACTTTTCAAATAATGAAGCTATCTACACCTAGCACCATACTTTTTTCAAAAAAACTTTTTTTGGTTCTAATTCACCAAAACTGCTTTAAATCATGCCTTCAGCAGCCCAAATAACAACCAACATAAAAGTAATGTTGTGGGGTGCAGTATGTGGAAGCTACGAGGGGCGTGGCTTGACCATCGAGTGAGATGGCAGCATAGTGCAAGAGCTCTGTGAGGATTTGGGCTTTTTTCATTAAAAAAACAGCATTCAACTGTGGACCCGTTCCAGAATCGAACTACTATTGGACTGATTGGAAGATGCAAAAGCAGAAGTTTTCAACCAAAACTTCGGGTGCCTCGAAACCTGTGGAAAAGCTCGTGATTGAAGACACTGAGTCCCCACGTAAGAAACAGGCTAAGATGGGTGAGGAGTTTGAGAGATCAGGTATGACTGTTACGGAACCTCGATTAATAAAGCTGCTTACGGATCTCAGGAATGGGATTCGTGATGATTTGATGAAAGAGATTTCCGTTATTAAGAAGGATATAAACGAACTGGACATTCGTGTGGATCGTACTGAACAGGCTCTTGGTCTGCAGAGGAACTCACATTTAGAGTTAGAAAAGCGTGTGGATCTGCTGGAACACCAACTCGAGCTAAGTAAGCTAAAAATTGCTGATTTGGAAGATCGTAGTAGGCGCAATAATATACGGATCAGAAATATACCTGAATCCATACAAAATCAAGATCTAGGCGCATATGTTAAAAAAATTATTGGCTCAGTTCTGAAAAATAGTGCTGAACCAGAGATTTTGATTGACCGATGCCATCGGCTGCCGAAGTCCAACCGAGCTCCTAAGGAGGCTGCAAGGGACACTATAGCACGATTACATTTCTTCCATGTTAAGGATGAGTTCCTGACTGCTGTGAGAACGGGTGCTAATCTCTGTGAGGAGTATACAAACCTCAAATTCTTTCAAGATTTTTCTGCTTCCACTATGTCACGAAGAAAAGATTTTCAATTTCTTACAAGGGAATTACAAGCTCTGAATATCCGATACAGATGGGGATTCCCTGTTAAAGTTTTATTTAGGCATGATGGTCAGAACTATGTTATAACATCACCGGAAGAGGGAAAGGATTTTTTACAAATATTTTCGCCAAGACGTCACGAATCTAAGGGACAAAGATTTGATCGCAGAATGCATACCAAAATTGCAGAAGCTGCAGCTATATTGGATGAAGGAGCCATTATTGCGGAGTAATAGGTTTGATTTATTGATATGTGCTCTATACATATAGACATTGATTTTTTTTCCGTGTTTTTCTATTTTTTGTTTTCTTTTTGCAAGTTGATGGCGCTGACTGGGCGTGCCACACCTATTTCAAATCTCTGGAATTTCCTTATTCCTCTATTGTTCTCAGGAGTAAACAACCGGAACTTCTTTGTTAAATAAACATTGCAGTATCTCTGCAGGAGCATGGATATGTTGTTAAGAAACACTGCTACAGGGACACCGCCCAGCTATTGTTTTAAAACTATCCATATATTTTTGAGGTCTTTTTTTAACTGTCTTAATTCGAACTGGCTACTTGTTGATAATGTTTCTTTTTTATTATTTATTTCCATTTTTATTTGTTTTCTTTTGTTTCTATTTTTTTCTTAAATGTGTGGGTCTTTAATAGATTTCTTTTATTTTTTGTTTTTTCATTCGTTTTTATGCAACGTTATTAATTATTACATTATCCCTGTCCTCACTGTTCTCTCGCTACCACCCCAACAGTAAGGCCTTTTTTTTTTACCATCAATGGAGAGGAGTATATTTTTAATTTCTTTTTACTCCTCTCTTTGGGCCTATTTTTTTATCTTTGGTATATATTTTATTTGTTCCAAATTTAGTTGGTTCCCCATTAGGAAGGGAATCATTTCTTTTTTAGTTTTGTTGTTTTTCCCCTACCCATTTGTAATCAATGGAAGCTCTTGTGTGATACTTCTTATTTTGTTTCTTTTGGTTCTCTCGCTGTGCGTGCTTGTACCTCCTTTACAATACCCTTTCATGTTTTTAAAATTTGATGTGTTAGGCCCAATCCCTTTATTTTGTGTTTTAGCCATTCACAGTCTTGTGTTCATTTTTGATGTTCCTTATAATCAATGGTATTGAAAATAATGTCCTTTAATGTTAAGGGATTGGGCTCTTTTCATAAAAGAAGGCTGTTGTTGAAGGAGGCTAGGGAGAAGCGTGTAGATGTTTTGTGCATACAGGAGTCCCACTTTAAAAATGATTTTAATCCCCACATTTTTGCTAGGTATTATCCCATTCAATTTCATTCTAAGTTTTCTTCAAAGGCTAGGGGAACTTCTATTTTTTTTAACAAATCATTGGCTATCAAGACTTTGACAACTATTATTGATCCTGACGGTAGATATGTGTTATGGGTGGGTAAAGTGAATAACGTAGATTATTCAATTTTCAATGTTTATTTTCCAACGAGTTCCCAATTTCAATATTTGAAAAACGTTATGCAAACAGCTCTTGATGAATGTAGGGGGAGAGTGATTGTTTGTGGTGATACTAATTTCGTATTGGACCCTGAAAGTGATGTCTCGAGGGAGGAATCCTCTCCCAATTCAAATTCTTATATGTCCACTGCAAAGAGGTGCTCCAAATTGTTGCAATCCAAATGTTACTATGATGTGTGGCGTCTCCTACATCCTAATGAAAGAGATTATACTTTTTACTCAGCTGGCCACAATATGTACTCTCGTATCGATCGCTTTCTAGTGCCTGACAATATGTTAGCTTTCATTGAGAAAGCTGAAATTTTAGATTTTAAATGGTCAGATCATGCTCCTATTACTTTGGGTATTCATGAAACAATACCACATGTTCCTTATAGACCTTGGAGACTGAATGATTTCATTTTGAATAACATAGATGAAAAAATCTTGGCTGAAAAAACGTTATCTTCATATTTTGAAGAAAACATTACTGAAGATATTCCATATTCTACTATTTGGAATGCTCATAAGGCTGTGTTAAGAGGACATTTTATTCAGAGAAATTCTTATATTAGGAAAACATCGTCTGCAAATGTTAAAACTTTGGAGAAAGAATTATATAATTTAAATTTAGCAAATAAGTTAGGCCCTTCTTTCTCTGTTTCAGCTTTAATTAAAGACGTGAAAACAAAATTGGATAAACTTAATTTGGAAAAGAGTGCTAAAACTTTACGATCTTTAAAAATGTCATTTTACTCAAAGGGTAATAAAGCCTCTAATTTATTAGCGAATAAATTAAAACAAAAAACTATACAATCTAGAATAGCTTATATATTGGATGATTCTGGCCAGAAAATTTTACATCCTAGGGACATATCTAATTCTTTTGCTGCATATTATAAGTCACTTTATAACCTTAAAGATTCCCCTCTGGAAACGCAACCAACCTCTGCTAAAATAACTGAATTTTTGGATAAAACTAATCTCCCTAGAATCCCTGATTTTCATGTTGAATTTCTTGAGTCGGACATTTCTTTGGAGGAGGTGCTTCAAGCTATTAAAGATACTCCATCTGGTAAGGCACCGGGTCCTGATGGTTTTTCTGCTCTATACTATCACAAATTTAAAAATATCTTATTGCCACATTTAGCAAAATTGTTTGACGAATATTGGAAAAATGGCTATATTCCTGATGAATCCCTTTGTGCCCAAATTTCTACTTTACCTAAACCCGGAAAGGAACCTGATAGGTGTTCCAATTTTAGGCCCATTTCTCTAATTAATAATGACACCAAATTATACTCGAAAATATTAGCTAATCGTATCTCAAGTTTATTGCCTCTGCTTGTTCATAACGATCAAGTAGGTTTTATTCCCAGACGTCAAGCAACAGACAATACGAGACGTTTTATTAATTTGATCTCATATATTCAAAAATCTAAACACCCCTCTTTATTTTTATCACTCGATGCTGAAAAGGCATTTGATAGGGTCCATTGGGGATATTTGGAAGATGTTTTGATTCGGTTTGGGTTCCCAGCTGCTTTGAGAAAAGCTATTTTTGCTTTGTATCAGAAGCCTACTGCAAAAGTGCTGGCCTCTGGAGTTTTGTCCGACTCATTCTCGTTATCCAATGGGACTAGGCAGGGTTGCCCTTTGTCACCTTTACTTTTTGCTTTAGCTATTGAGCCTTTGGCTGAGGCAATAAGAGTTGATAGTAATATTCAGGGTGTTACAATAGATGGAGATACTCACAAATTGGGTTTATTTGCAGACGATGTAATTCTTACGTTAAGTGATCCAGCTACTTCTATGGGTCATTTATTTTCTCTTCTTAGAGAATTTCGTGAAGTGTCCTTTTATAAAATTAATGATAGCAAAACACAGGCATTACCATTCCATATAAAGAGGAATGATTTGACTGCTCTTAAAAGATCATATGACTTTGACTGGAGGAAGAGCTTTATTTCCTATTTAGGCATTAATTTATGTAAAAATTTAAAACATATGTATGCTTACAATTTAAAGACTTTTTGGCCCTCTTTGCTACTGGATCTTGAGAGGTGGGACAATCTTGAGATTTCATGGTTGGGTAGAATACACTCCATTAAGATGGTTATTCTCCCTAAGATTTTGTATTTTTTAAGAGCCATACCTTTAAGTGTGCCTATTTCTTTTTTTGATTCGGTGCGTTCTGCCCTCATAAAGTTTATATGGAGGAAGAAGCCTAGCAGAGTCAAATTTACCACTTTGACTAATTCTAGAGACAATTTCGGATTGGGGGTGCCAGATTTTAGGAATTATTATTATGCATCGAATGCGTCTAGCGCTTTCAAATTTAATTTGGACAGGGATTGGCCTAGATGGCTGATTATGGAAATTAATAAACTAAAACCTTTTTGTATAAAAGATGTTTTATGGGTTTCACATTCTAATCGGCCCAGGTTTACAAAAATGTACCCCTCAACTAAATTGGCTATACTCTCTTGGGATAGATTATTTAATAAACTACCAGGATCTATTACTTGGTCCAGGGCGATGTCACTTGGTTCCTTGAGATATGTTCTTCCAGACCTAGATATAGATTACTGGAATGGCAAACATATTTTTTCTATTAATGATTTCTTTAAGAATAATTCGGCTCTATCATTTACAAAATTACAAAAAAATATAATTTAGATGCTGACAGGCAATGTGATTATGACTTCATTCTTCAAATTATTCAAGAACGATTTAATATATCTGATTTTGATGTGGATCAGTCTCATTTAGCTTTGACTGATATAGAGACAGTTTATATTAATGCCCCGGACCTGACAGGTACTATCTCATTGTGTTACTCTTCCCTCTCCTCGAAGGTTTCAGAAAAACTTAAATTTTTATCGGCCTGGGAAGAGGAATTAGGTAAAACATACGATCTAGCTGTCTGGAATGATGTGTTCTCGGGACTAAGGGGCATAACACAATGCGCACAACATTTTGAAAATCATTTTAAGATAATATACAGATGGTACCTGACCCCGGAAAGGCTTTTTCGCATGAAGATGACTACAAGTTTTAAATGTTGGAGAGGCTGTAATGGCCCGGGTAATCTCCTTCATATTTTTTGGGATTGTCCATTAATTAAACCTATGTGGGACTCTTTATTACCAATAATTAGACTTATAAATAGCGAGATTGAGGTACTAGGGCCAGAACTATGTATTTTTAAACATTTTCCGTCTGATTTGCCTAAAATAGATAAGATCATCATAGGTCATTTGCTGATTGCAGCTACTATCCTTATCCCTAAGTATTGGAAAACAGGAGTTGTTCCGACTATAAAAGAAATCTTGTATATGACTTTGGAGAATAAATCTTATGAATCTTCCATTAGGCCACCCTCAGCTTTTAAAACACAACTTTTATTTTTTTGGGACACCTGGGAAGAGAAAATTAGAAAGAAATTTTTACTTTAGTTTATCTTTTTTGTTCCTTTAGATTATTATTTTTTTAATTTTGCATTTCTGCACGCTTCTTCTTAATCTTTCATCCATATGTATTTTTTTTATATGGCGAGATAACTTTGGTTAAAGTGAAGACAGAGACTTCCGGATTGAAGATTTTAATAATTTACATTTCCATTTTACCCCCCTGTTTTTTCCCCCCTTGTTTTTTTTTCTCTTTCGAGTGATAATTGTTGTAACTACTATTTCCCAATTCTATGGTTTCAATTTGAATTATTATTGTACACTGTATATTGTATGTGCGATACTGTTTGACAGTCTCATCTGTTTGATGTTATAATTACATTTACTTTTGTTTTGTATTTTATAAAACTGTAATAAAAAATATTTGAAAAGTATGTGGAAGCTACAAGCAATACAGTATTTTGATGAAAACATGAAGCTATCTACACCTAGCACCATACTTTTTTGCAAAAAAACTTTTTTTGTTTCTAATTCACCAAAACTGCTTTAAATCATGCCTTCAGCAGCCCAAATAACAACCAACATAAAAGTAATGTTGTGGGGTGCAGTATGTGGAAGCTACAAGCAATACAGTATTTGGATGAAAACATGAAGCTATCTACTTTTCAAATAATGAAGCTATCTACAACTAGCACCATACTTTTTTCAAAAAAACTTTTTTTGTTTCTAATTCACCAAAACTGCTTTAAATCATGCCTTCAGCAGCCCAAATAACAACCAACATAAAAGTAATGTTGTGGGGTGCAGATGTGGAAGCTACAAGCAATAGAGTATTTGGATGAAAACATGAAGCTATCTACACCTAGCACCATACTTTTTTGCAAAAAAACTTTTTTTGTTTCTAATTCACCAAAACTGCTTTAAATCATGCCTTCAGCAGCCCAAATAACAACCAACATAAAAGTAATGTTGTGGGGTGCAGATGTGGAAGCTACAAGCAATAGAGTATTTCGATGAAAACATGAAGCTATCTACACCTAGCACCATACTTTTTTGCAAAAAAACTTTTTTTGTTTCTAATTCACCAAAACTGCTTTAAATCATGCCTTCAGCAGCCCAAATAACAACCAACATAAAAGTAATGTTGTGGGGTGCAGATGTGGAAGCTACAAGCAATAGAGTATTTGGATGAAAACATGAAGCTATCTACACCTAGCACCATACTTTTTTGCAAAAAAACTTTTTTTGTTTCTAATTCACCAAAACTGCTTTAAATCATGCCTTCAGCAGCCCAAATAACAACCAACATAAAAGTAATGTTGTGGGGTGCAGTATGTGGAAGCTACAAGCAATAGAGTATTTGGATGAAAACATGAAGCTATCTACACCTAGCACCATACCTTTTTGGAAAAAAACTTTTTTTGTTTCTAATTCACCAAAACTGCTTTAAATCATACCTTCAGCAGCCCAAATAACAACCAACATAAAAGTAATGTTGTGGGGTGCAGTATGTGGAAGCTACAAGCAATACAGTATTTGGATGAAAACATGAAGCTAGTTACACTTAGCACCTTACTTTTTTGCAAAAAAACTTTTTTGTTTCTAATTCACCAAAACTGCTTTAAATCATGCCTTCAGCAGCCCAAATAACAACCAACATAAAAGTAATGTTGTGGGGTGCAGATGTGGAAGCTACAAGCAATACAGTATTTGGATGAAAACATGAAGCTATCTACACCTAGCACCATACTTTTTTGCAAAAAAAACTTTTTTGTTTCTAATTCACCAAAACTGCTTTAAATCATGCCCTCAGCAGCCCAAATAACAACACACATAAAAGTAATGTTGTGGGGTGCAGTATGTGGAAGCTACAAGCAATACAGTATTTGGATGAAAACATGAAGCTTTCTACACCTAGCACCATACTTTTTTGCAAAAAAACTTTTTTTGTTTCTAATTCTCCAAAACTGCTTTAAATCATGCCTTCAGCAGCCCAAATAACAACCATCATAAAAGTAATGTTGTGGGGTGCAGTATGTTGTTTCTAATTCTCCAAAACTGCTTTAAATCATGCCTTCAGCAGCCCAAATAACAACCATCATAAAAGTAATGTTGTGGGGTGCAGTATGTGGAAGCTACACGCAATACAATATTTGGATGAAAACATGAAGCTATCTACACTTAGCACCATACTTTTTTGCAAAAAAACTTTTTTTGTTTCTAATTCTCCAAAACTGCTTTAAATCATGCCTTCAGCAGCCCAAATAACAACCACCATAAAAGTAATGTTGTGGTGTGCAGTATGTGGAAGCTACAAGCAATACAGTATTTGGATGAAAACATGAAGCTATCTACTTTTCAAATAATGCAGCTATCTACACCTAGCACCATACTTTTTTCAAAAAAACCTTTTTTGTTTCTAATTCACCAAAACTGCTTTAAATCATGCCTTCAGCAGCCCAAATAACAACCAACATAAAAGTAATGTTGTGGGGTGCAGTATGTGGAAGCTACACGCAATACAGTATTTGGATGAAAACATGAAGCTATCTACACTTAGCACTATACTTTTTTGCAAAAAAATATTTTTTGTTTCTAATTCACCAAAACTACTTTAAATCATGCCTTCAGCAGCCCAAATAACAAAAAACATAAAAGTAATGTTGTGGGGTGCAGTATGTGGAAGCTACAAGCAATACAGTATTTGGATGAAAATATGAAGCTTTCTACACCTAGCACCATACTTTTTTGCAAAAAAACTTTTTTTGTTTCTAATTCTCCAAAACTGCTTTAAATCATGCCTTCAGCAGCCCAAATAACAACCAACATAAAAGTAATGTTGTGGGGTGCAGTATGTGGAAGCTACAAGCAATACAGTATTTGGATGAAAATATGAAGCTTTCTACACCTAGCACCATACTTTTTTGCAAAAAAACTTTTTTTGTTTCTAATTCTCCAAAACTGCTTTAAATCATGCCTTCAGCAGCCCAAATAACAACCAACATAAAAGTAATGTTGTGGGGTGCAGTATGTGGAAGCTACAAGCAATACAGTATTTGGATGAAAACATGAAGCTTTCTACACCTAGCACCATACTTTTTTGCAAAAAAACTTTTTTTGTTTCTATTTCTCCAAAACTGCTTTAAATCATGCCTTCAGCAGCCCAAATAACAACCAACATAAAAGTAATGTTGTGGGGTGCAGTATGTGGAAGCTACAAGCAATACAGTATTTGGATGAAAACATGAAGCTTTCTACACCTAGCACCATACTTTTTTGCAAAAAAACTTTTTTTGTTTCTAATTCTCCAAAACTGCTTTAAATCATGCCTTCAGCAGCCCAAATAACAACCAACACAAAAGTAATGTTGTGGGATGCAGTATGTGGAAGCTACACGCAATACAGTATTTGGATGAAAACATGAAGCTATCTACACTTAGCACCATACTTTTTTGCAAAAAAACTTTTTTTGTTTCTAATTCACCAAAACTGCTTTAAATCATGCCTTCAGCAGCCCAAATAACAACCAACATAAAAGTAATGTTGTGGGGTGCAGTATGTGGAAGCTACACGCAATACAGTATTTGGATGAAAACATGAAGCTATCTACACCTAGCACCATACTTTTTTGGAAAAAAACTTTTTTTGTTTCTAATTCACCAAAACTGCTTTAAATCATACCTTCAGCAGCCCAAATAACAACCAACATAAAAGTAATGTTGTGGGGTGCAGTATGTGGAAGCTACACGCAATACAGTATTTGGATGAAAACATGAAGCTATCTACATCTAGCACCATACTTTTTTGGAAAAAAACTTTTTTTGTTTCTAATTCACCAAAACTGCTTTAAATCATACCTTCAGCAGCCCAAATAACAACCAACATAAAAGTAATGTTGTGGGGTGCAGTATGTGGAAGCTACAAGCAATACAGTATTTGGATGAAAACATGAAGCTATCTACTTTTCAAATAATGAAGCTATCTACACCTAGCACCATACTTTTTTCAAAAAAACTTTTTTTGGTTCTAATTCACCAAAACTGCTTTAAATCATGCCTTCAGCAGCCCAAATAACAACCAACATAAAAGTAATGTTGTGGGGTGCAGATGTGGAAGCTACAAGCAATAGAGTATTTGGATGAAAACATGAAGCTATCTACACCTAGCACCATACTTTTTTGGAAAAAAAATTTTTTTGTTTCTAATTCACCAAAACTGCTTTAAATCATGCCTTCAGCAGCCCAAATAACAACCAACATAAAAGTAATGTTGTGGGGTGCAGTATGTGGAAGCTACAAGCAATACAGTATTTGGATGAAAACATGAAGCTATCTACACCTAGCACCATACGTTTCTAATTCACCAAAACTGCTTTAAATCATGCCTTCAGCAGCCCAAATAACAACCAACATAAAAGTAATGTTGTGGGGTGCAGTATGTGGAAGCTACAAGCAATACAGTATTTGGATGAAAACATGAAGCTATCTACACCTAGCACCATACTTTTTTGCAAAAAAACTTTTTTTGTTTCTAATTCACCAAAACTGCTTTAAATCATGCCCTCAGCAGCCCAAATAACAACCAACATAAAAGTAATGTTGTGGGGTGCAGTATGTGGAAGCTACAAGCAATACAGTATTTGGATGAAAACATGAAGCTATCTACACCTAGCACCATACTTTTTTGCAAAAAAACTTTTTTTGTTTCTAATTCACCAAAACTGCTTTAAATCGTGCCCTCAGCAGCCCAAATAACAACCAACATAAAAGTAATGTTGTGGGGTGCAGTATGTGGAAGCTACAAGCAATACAGTATTTGGATGAAAACATGAAGCTTTGTACACCTAGCACCATACTTTTTTGCCAAAAAACTTTTTTTGTTTCTAATTCTCCAAAACTGCTTTAAATCATGCCTTCAGCAGCCCAAATAACAACCAACATAAAAGTAATGTTGTGGGGTGCAGTATGTGGAAGCTACAAGCAATACAGTATTTGGATGAAAACATGAAGCTTTCTACACCTAGCACCATACTTTTTTGCAAAAAAACTTTTTTTGTTTCTAATTCTCCAAAACTGCTTTAAATCATGCCTTCAGCAGCCCAAATAACAACCAACATAAAAGTAATGTTGTGGGGTGCAGTATGTGGAAGCTACAAGCAATACAGTATTTGGATGAAAACATGAAGCTATCTACACTTAGCACCATACTTTTTTGCAAAAAAACTTTTTTTGTTTCTAATTCACCAAAACTGCTTTAAATCATGCCTTCAGCAGCCCAAATAACAACCAACATAAAAGTAATGTTGTGGGGTGCAGTATGTGGAAGCTACAAGCAATACAGTATTTGGATGAAAACATGAAGCTATCTACACTTAGCACCATACTTTTTTGCAAAAAAACTTTTTTTGTTTCTAATTCACCAAAACTGCTTTAAATCATGCCTTCAGCAGCCCAAATAACAACCAACATAAAAGTAATGTTGTGGGATGCAGTATGTGGAAGCTACACGCAATACAGTATTTGGATGAAAACATTAAGCTATCTACACTTAGCACCATACTTTTTTGCAAAAAAAACTTTTTTTGTTTCTAATTCTCCAAAACTGCTTTAAATCATGCCTTCAGCAGCCCAAATAACAACCAACATAAAAGTAATGTTGTGGGGTGCAGTATGTGGAAGCTACAAGCAATACAGTATTTGGATGAAAACATGAAGCTAGTTACACTTAGCACCTTACTTTTTTACAAAAAAACTTTTTTTGTTTCTAATTCACCAAAACTGCTTTAAATCATGCCTTCAGCAGCCCAAATAACAACCAACATAAAAGTAATGTTGTGGGGTGCAGTATGTGGAAGCTACACGCAATACAGTATTTGGATGAAAACATGAAGCTATCTACACCTAGCACCATACTTTTTTGGAAAAAAACTTTTTTTGTTTCTAATTCACCAAAACTGCTTTAAATCATACCTTCAGCAGCCCAAATAACAACCAACATAAAAGTAATGTTGTGGGGTGCAGTATGTGGAATCTACAAGCAATACAGTATTTGGATGAAAACATGAAGCTATCTACTTTTCAAATAATGCAGCTATCTACACCTAGCACCATACTTTTTTCAAAAAAACTTTTTTTGTTTCTAATTCACCAAAACTGCTTTAAATCACGCCTTCAGCAGCCCAAATAACAACCAATATAAAAGTAATGTTGTGGGATGCAGTATGTGGAAGCTACACGCAATACAGTATTTGGATGAAAAGATTAAGCTATCTACACTTAGCACCATACTTTTTTGCAAAAAAAACTTTTTCTGTTTCTAATTCTCCAAAACTGCTTTAAATCATGCCTTCAGCAGCCCAAATAACAACCAACATAAAAGTAATGTTGTGGGGTGCAGTATGTGGAAGCTACAAGCAATACAGTATTTGGATGAAAACATGAAGCTTTCTACACCTAGCACCATACTTTTTTGCAAACAAACTTTTTTTGTTTCTAATTCTCCAAAACTGCTTTAAATCATGCCTTCAGCAGCCCAAATAACAACCAACATAAAAGTAATGTTGTAGGATGCAGTATGTGGAAGCTACACGCAATACAGTATTTGGATGAAAACATGAAGCTATCTACACTTAGCACCATACTTTTTTGCAAAAAAACTTTTTTTGTTTCTAATTCTCCAAAACTGCTTTAAATCATGCCTTCAGCAGCCCAAATAACAACCAACATAAAAGTAATGTTGTGGGGTGCAGTATGTGGAAGCTACAAGCAATACAGTATTTGGATGAAAACATGAAGCTAGTTACACTTAGCACCTTACTTTTTTGCAAAAAATCTTTTTTTGTTTCTAATTCACCAAAACTGCTTTAAATCATGCCTTCAGCAGCCCAAATAACAACCAACATAAAAGTAATGTTGTGGGTTGCAGTATGTGGAAGCTACACGCAATACAGTATTTGGATGAAAACATGAAGCTATCTACACCTAGCACCATACTTTTTTGGAAAAAAACTTTTTTTGTTTCTAATTCACCAAAACTGCTTTAAATCATACCTTCAGCAGCCCAAATAACAACCAACATAAAAGTAATGTTGTGGGGTGCAGTATGTGGAAGCTACAAGCAATACAGTATTTGGATGAAAATATGAAGCTATCTACTTTTCAAATAATGAAGCTATCTACACCTAGCACCATACTTTTTTCAAAAAAACTTTTTTTGTTTCTAATTCACCAAAACTGCTTTAAATCATGCCTTCAGCAGCCCAAATAACAACCAACATAAAAGTAATGTTGTGGGGTGCAGTATGTGGAAGCTACAAGCAATACAGTATTTGGATGAAAACCTGAAGCTATCTACACCTAGCACCATACTTTTTTGCAAAAAAACTTTTTTTGTTTCTAATTCACCAAAACTGCTTTAAATCATGCCTTCAGCAGCCCAAATAACAACCAACATAAAAGTAATGTTGTGGGGTGCAGTATGTGGAAGCTACAAGCAATACAGTATTTGGATGAAAACATGAAGCTATCTACACCTAGCACCATACTTTTTTGCAAAAAAACTTTTTTTGTTTCTAATTCACCAAAACTGCTTTAAATCATGCCTTCAGCAGCCCAAATAACAACCAACATAAAAGTAATGTTGTGGGCTGCAGTATGTGGAAGCTACACGCAATACAGTATTTGGATGAAAACATGAAGCTATCTACACCTAGCACCATACTTTTTTGCAAAAAAACTTTTTTTGTTTCTAATTCACCAAAACTGCTTTAAATCATGCCCTCAGCAGCCCAAATAACAACCAACATAAAAGTAATGAAAACATGAAGCTATCTACACCTAGCACCATACTTTTTTGCAAAAAAACTTTTTTTGTTTCTAATTCACCAAAACTGCTTTAAATCATGCCTTCAGCAGCCCAAATAACAACCAACATAAAAGTAATGTTGTGGGGTGCAGTATGTGGAAGCTACAAGCAATACAGTATTTGGATGAAAACATGAAGCTATCTACACCTAGCACCATACTTTTTTGCAAAAAAACTTTTTTTGTTTCTAATTCACCAAAACTGCTTTAAATCATGCCCTCAGCAGCCCAAATAACAACCAACATAAAAGTAATGAAAACATGAAGCTATCTACACCTAGCACCATACTTTTTTGGAAAAAAACTTTTTTTGTTTCTAATTCACCAAAACTGCTTTAAATAATGCCCTCAGCAGCCCAAATAACAACCAACATAAAAGTAATGTTGTTGGGTGCAGATGTGGAAGCTACAAGCAATAGAGTATTTGGATGAAAACATGAAGCTATCTACACCTAGCACCATACTTTTTTGCAAAAAAACTTTTTTTGTTTCTAATTCACCAAAACTGCTTTAAATCATGCCTTCAGCAGCCCAAATAACAACCAACATAAAAGTAATGTTGTGGGGTGCAGTATGTGGAAACTACAAGCAATACAGTATTTGGATGAAAACATGAAGCTAGTTACACTTAGCACCTTACTTTTTTGCAAAAAAACTTTTTTTGTTTCTAATTCACCAAAACTGCTTTAAATCATGCCTTCAGCAGCCCAAATAACAACCAACATAAAAGTAATGTTGTGGGGTGCAGTATGTGGAAGCTACAAGCAATACAGTATTTGGATGAAAACATGAAGCTATCTACACCTAGCACCATACTTTTTTGCAAAAAAACTTTTTTTGTTTCTAATTCACCAAAACTGCTTTAAATCATGCCTTCAGCAGCCCAAATAACAACCAACATAAAAGTAATGTTGTGGGGTGCAGTATGTGGAAGCTACGAGGGGCGTGGCTTGACCATCGAGTGAGATGGCAGCATAGTGCGAGAGCTCTGTGAGGATTTGGGCTTTTTTCATTAAAAAAACAGCATTCAACTGTGGACCCGTTCCAGAATCAAACTACTATTGGACTGATTGGAAGATGCAAAAGCAGAAGTTTTCAACCAAAACTTCGGGTGCCTCGAAACCTG
Organism: Spea bombifrons; assembly: GCF_027358695.1. Classification (NCBI taxonomy): domain Eukaryota; kingdom Metazoa; phylum Chordata; class Amphibia; order Anura; family Pelobatidae; genus Spea; species Spea bombifrons. The sequence goes on along the minus strand of NC_071096.1, from coordinate 21,283,788 downwards.
TGGAAAAGCTCGTGATTGAAGACACTGAGTCCCCACGTAAGAAACAGGCTAAGATGGGTGAGGAGTTTGAGAGATCAGGTATGACTGTTACGGAACCTCGATTAATTAAGCTGCTTACGGATCTCAGGAATGGGATTCGTGATGATTTGATGAAAGAGATTTCCGTTATTAAGAAGGATATAAACGAACTGGACATTCGTGTGGATCGTACTGAACAGGCTCTTGGTCTGCAGAGGAACTCACATTTAGAGTTAGAAAAGCGTGTGGATCTGCTTGAACACCAACTCGAGCTAAGTAAACTAAAAATTGCTGATTTGGAAGATCGTAGTAGGCGCAATAATATACGGATCAGAAATATACCTGAATCCATACAAAATCAAGATCTAGGCGCATATGTTAAAAAAATTATTGGCTCAGTTCTGAAAAATCGTGCTGAACCAGAGATTTTGATTGACCGATGCCATCGGCTGCCGAAGTCCAACCGAGCTCCTAAGGAGGCTGCAAGGGACACTATAGCACGATTACATTTCTTCCATGTTAAGGATGAGTTCCTGACTGCTGTGAGAACGGGTGCTAATCTCTGTGAGGAGTATACAAACCTCAAATTCTTTCAAGATTTTTCTGCTTCCACTATGTCACGAAGAAAAGATTTTCAATTTCTTACAAGGGAATTACAAGCTCTGAATATCCGATACAGATGGGGATTCCCTGTTAAAGTTTTATTTAGGCATGATGGTCAGAACTATGTTATAACATCACCGGAAGAGGGAAAGGATTTTTTACAAATATTTTCGCCAAGACGTCACGAATCTAAGGGACAAAGATTTGATCGCAGAATGCATACCAAAATTGCTGAAGCTGCAGCTATATTGGATGAAGGAGCCATTATTGCGGAGTAATAGGTTGGATTTATTGATATGTGCTCTATACATATAGACATTGATTTTTTTTCCGTGTTTTTCTATTTTTTGTTTTCTTTTTGCAAGTTGATGGCGCTGACTGGGCGTGCCACACCTATTTCAAATCTCTGGAATTTCCTTATTCCTCTATTGTTCTCAGGAGTAAACAACCGGAACTTCTTTGTTAAATAAACATTGCAGTATCTCTGCAGGAGCATGGATATGTTGTTAAGAAACACTGCTACAGGGACACCGCCCAGCTATTGTTTTAAAACTATCCATATATTTTTGAGGTCTTTTTTTAACTGTCTTAATTCGAACTGGCTACTTGTTGATAATGTTTCTTTTTTATTATTTATTTCCATTTTTATTTGTTTTCTTTTGTTTCTATTTTTTTTCTTATATGTGTGGGTCATTAATAGATTTCTTTTATTTTTTATTTTTTCCATTCGTTTTTATGCAACGTTATTAATTATTACATTATCCCTGTCCTCACTGTTCTCTCGCTACCACCCCAACAGTAAGGCCTTTTTTTTTTACCATCAATGGAGAGGAGTATATTTTTAATTTCTTTTTACTCCTCTCTTTGGGCCTATTTTTTTTTCTTTGGTATATATTTTATTTGTTCCAAATTTAGTTGGTTCCCCATTAGGAAGGGAATCATTTCTTTTTTAGTTTTGTTGTTTTTCCCCTACCCATTTGTAATCAATGGAAGCTCTTGTGTGATACTTCTTATTTTGTTTCTTTTGGTTCTCTCGCTGTGCGTGCTTGTACCTCCTTTACAATACCCTTTCATGTTTTTAAAATTTGATGTGTTAGGCCCAATCCCTTTATTTTGTGTTTTAGCCATTCACAGTCTTGTGTTCATTTTTGATGTTCCTTATAATCAATGGTATTGAAAATAATGTCCTTTAATGTTAAGGGATTGGGCTCTTTTCATAAAAGAAGGCTGTTGTTGAAGGAGGCTAGGGAGAAGCGTGTAGATGTTTTGTGCATACAGGAGTCCCACTTTAAAAATGATTTTAATCCCCACATTTTTGCTAGGTATTATCCCATTCAATTTCATTCTAAGTTTTCTTCAAAGGCTAGGGGAACTTCTATTTTTTTTAACAAATCATTGGCTATCAAGACTTTGACAACTATTATTGATCCTGACGGTAGATATGTGTTATGGGTGGGTAAAGTGAATAACGTAGATTATTCCATTTTCAACGTTTATTTTCCAACGAGTTCCCAATTTCAATATTTGACAAACGTTATGCAAACAGCTCTTGATGAATGTAGGGGGAGAGTGATTGTTTGTGGTGATACTAATTTCGTATTGGACCCTGAAAGTGATGTCTTGAGGGAGGAATCCTCCTCCAATTCAAATTCTTATATGTCCACTGCAAAGAGGTGCTCCAAATTGTTGCAATCCAAATGTTACTATGATGTGTGGCGTCTCCTACATCCTAATGAAAGAGATTATACTTTTTACTCAGCTGGCCACAATATGTACTCTCGTATCGATCGCTTTCTAGTGCCTGAAAATATGTTAGCTTTCATTGAGAAAGCTGAAATTTTAGATTTTAAATGGTCAGATCATGCTCCTATTACTCTGGGTATTCATGAAACAATACCACATGTTCCTTATAGACCTTGGAGACTGAATGATTTCATTTTGAATAACATAGATGAAAAAATCTTGGCTGAAAAAACGTTATCTTCATATTTTGAAGAAAACATTACTGAAGATATTCCATATTCTACTATTTGGAATGCTCATAAGGCTGTGTTAAGAGGACATTTTATTCAGAGAAATTCTTATATTAGGAAAACATCGTCTGCAAATGTTAAAACTTTGGAGAAAGAATTATATAATTTAAATTTAGCAAATAAGTTAGGCCCTTCTTTCTCTGTTTCAGCTTTAATTAAAGACGTGAAAACAAAATTGGATAAACTTAATTTGGAAAAGACTGCTAAAACTTTACGATCTTTAAAAATGTCATTTTACTCAAAGGGTAATAAAGCCTCTAATTTATTAGCGAATAAATTAAAACAAAAAACTATACAATCTAGAATAGCTTATATATTGGATGATTCTGGCCAGAAAATTTTACATCCTAGGGACATATCTAATTCTTTTGCTGCATATTATAAGTCACTTTATAACCTTAAAGATTCCCCTCTGGAAACGCAACCAACCTCTGCTAACATAACTGAATTTTTGGATAAAACTAATCTCCCTAGAATCCCTGATTTTTATGTTGAATTTCTTGAGTCGGACATTTCTTTGGAGGAGGTGCTTCAAGCTATTAAAGATACTCCATCTGGTAAGGCACCGGGTCCTGATGGTTTTTCTGCTCTATACTATCACAAATTTAAAAATATCTTATTGCCACATTTAACGAAATTGTTTAACGAATATTGGAAAAATGGCTATATTCCTGATGAATCCCTTTGTGCCCAAATTTCTACTTTACCTAAACCCGGGAAGGAACCTGATAGGTGTTCCAATTTTAGGCCCATTTCTCTAATTAATAATGACACCAAATTATACTCGAAAATATTAGCTAATCGTATCTCAAATTTATTGCCTCTGCTTGTTCATAATGATCAAGTAGGTTTTATTCCCAGACGTCAAGCAACAGACAATACGAGACGTTTTATTAATTTGATCTCATATATTCAAAAATCTAAACACCCCTCTTTATTTTTATCACTCGATGCTGAAAAGGCATTTGATAGGGTCCATTGGGGATATTTGGAAGATGTTTTGATTCGGTTTGGGTTCCCAGCTGCTTTGAGAAAAGCTATTTTTGCTTTGTATCAGAAGCCTACTGCAAAAGTGCTGGCCTCTGGAGTTTTGTCCGACTCATTCTCGTTATCCAATGGGACTAGGCAGGGTTGCCCTTTGTCACCTTTACTTTTTGCTTTAGCTATTGAGCCTTTGGCTGAGGCAATAAGAGTTGATAGTAATATTCAGGGTGTTACAATAGATGGAGATACTCACAAATTGGGTTTATTTGCAGACGATGTAATTCTTACGTTAAGTGATCCAGCTACTTCTATGGGTCATTTATTTTCTCTTCTTAGAGAATTTCGTGAAGTGTCCTTTTATAAAATTAATGATAGCAAAACACAGGCATTACCATTCCATATAAAGAGGAATGATTTGACTGCTCTTAAAAGATCGTATGACTTTGACTGGAGGAAGAGCTTTATTTCCTATTTAGGCATTAATTTATGTAAAAATTTAAAACATATGTATGCTTACAATTTAAAGACTTTTTGGCCCTCTTTGCTACTGGATCTTGAGAGATGGGACAATCTTGAGATTTCATGGTTGGGTAGAATACACTCCATTAAGATGGTTATTCTCCCTAAGATTTTGTATTTTTTAAGAGCCATACCTTTAAGTGTGCCTATTTCTTTTTTTGATTCGGTGCGTTCTGCCCTCATAAAGTTTATATGGAGGAAGAAGCCTAGCAGAGTCAAATTTACCACTTTGACTAATTCTAGAGACAATTTCGGATTGGGGGTGCCAGATTTTAGGAATTATTATTATGCATCGAATGCGTCTAGCGCTTTCAAATTTAATTTGGACAGGGATTGGCCTAGATGGCTTATTATGGAAATTAATAAACTAAAACCTTTTTGTATAAAAGATGTTTTATGGGTTTCACATTCTAATCGGCCCAGGTTTTCAAATATGTACCCCTCAACTAAATTGGCTATACTCTCTTGGGATAGATTATTTAATAAACTACCAGGATCTATTACTTGGTCCAGGGCGATGTCACTTGGTTCCTTGAGATATGTTCTTCCAGACCTAGATATAGATTACTGGAATGGCAAACATATTTTTTCTATTAATGATTTCTTTAAGAATAATTCGGCTCTATCATTTCCAAAATTACAAAAAAAATATAATTTAGATGCTGACAGGCAATGTGATTATGACTTCATTCTTCAAATTATTCAAGAACGATTTAATATATCTGATTTTGATGTGGATCAGTCTCATTTAGCTTTGACTGATATAGAGACAGTTTATATTAATGCCCCGGACCTGACAGGTACTATCTCATTGTGTTACTCTTCCCTCTCCTCGAAGGTTTCAGAAAAACTTAAATTTTTATCGGCCTGGGAAGAGGAATTAGGTAAAACATACGATCTAGCTGTCTGGAATGATGTGTTCTCGGGACTAAGGGGCATAACACAATGCGCACAACATTTTGAAAATCATTTTAAGATAATATACAGATGGTACCTGACCCCGGAAAGGCTTTTTCGCATGAAGATGACTACAAGTTTTAAATGTTGGAGAGGCTGTAATGGCCCAGGTAATCTCCTTCATATTTTTTGGGATTGTCCATTAATTAAACCTATGTGGGACTCTTTATTGCCAATAATTAGGCTTATAAATAGCGAGATTGAGGTACTTGGGCCAGAACTATGTATTTTTAAACATTTTCCGTCTGATTTGCCTAAAATAGATAAGATCATCATAGGTCATTTGCTGATTGCAGCTACTATCCTTATCCCTAAGTATTGGAAAACAGGAGTTGTTCCGACTATAAAAGAAATCTTGTATATGACTTTGGAGAATAAATCTTATGAATCTTCCATTAGGCCACCCTCAGCTTTTAAAACACAACTTTTATTTTTTTGGGACACCTGGGAAGAGAAAATTAGAAAGAAATTTTTACTTTAGTTTATCTTTTTTGTTCCTTTAAATTATTATTTTTTTAATTTTACATTTCTGCACGCTTCTTCTTAATCTTTCATCCATATGTATTTTTTTTATATGGCGAGATAACTTTGGTTAAAGTGAAGACAGAGACTTCCGGATTGAAGATTTTAATAATTTCCATTTCCATTTTACCCCCCTGTTTTTTCCCCCCTTTTTTTTTTTTTCTCTCTTTCGAGTGATAATTGTTGTAACTACTATTTCCCAATTCTATGGTTTCAATTTGAATTATTATTGTACACTGTATATTGTATGTGCGATACTGTTTGACAGTCTCATCTGTTTGATGTTATAATTACATTTACTTTTGTTTTGTATTTTATAAAACTGTAATAAAAAATATTTGAAAAGTATGTGGAAGCTACAAGCAATACAGTATTTGGATGAAAACATGAAGCTATCTACACCTAGCACCATACTTTTTTGCAAAAAAACTTTTTTTGTTTCTAATTCACCAAAACTGCTTTAAATCATCCCCTCAGCAGCCCAAATAACAACCAACATAAAAGTAATGTTGTGGGGTGCAGTATGTGGAAACTACAAGCAATACAGTATTTGGATGAAAACATGAAGCTAGTTACACTTAGCACCTTACTTTTTTGCAAAAAAACTTTTTTTGTTTCTAATTCACCAAAACTGCTTTAAATCATGCCTTCAGCAGCCCAAATAACAACCAACATAAAAGTAATGTTGTGGGGTGCAGTATGTGGAAGCTACACGCAATACAGTATTTGGATGAAAACATGAAGCTATCTACACCTAGCACCATACTTTTTTGGAAAAAAACTTTTTTTGTTTCTAATTCACCAAAACTGCTTTAAATCATACCTTCAGCAGCCCAAATAACAACCAACATAAAAGTAATGTTGTGGGGTGCAGTATGTGGAAGCTACAAGCAATACAGTATTTGGATGAAAACATGAAGCTATCTACTTTTCAAATAATGAAGCTATCTACACCTAGCACCATACTTTTTTCAAAAAAACTTTTTTTGTTTCTAATTCACCAAAACTGCTTTAAATCATGCCTTCAGCAGCCCAAATAACAACCAACATAAAAGTAATGTTGTGGGGTGCAGTATGTGGAAGCTACAAGCAATACAGTATTTGGATGAAAACATGAAGCTATCTACACCTAGCACCATACTTTTTTGGAAAAAAACTTTTTTTGTTTCTAATTCACCAAAACTGCTTTAAATCATACCTTCAGCAGCCCAAATAACAACCAACATAAAAGTAATGTTGTGGGGTGCAGTATGTGGAAGCTACACGCAATACAGTATTTGGATGAAAACATGAAGCTATCTACACCTAGCACCATACTTTTTTGGAAAAAAACTTTTTTTGTTTCTAATTCACCAAAACTGCTTTATTTTTTTTTTTCAAAATCAGATTTTTATTGAATTTGTCAAAAACATAAAGGGAGGAGGTAGGGCAGGGATACAGAAGGAAAAAGGGGAGGGAGGGCAAGGGGGAATCAGGGAAACCGCGGCATGAAACAGAGGAACACAAGAGTACATAGCAAGGTACATATCATAAGTACAGTCAGAGACGTATACCAGCACGCAAACAGCATTACAAACACCCATCACAGGAACAATGGAGAACAGAAATCAAGAGGTCAGGGCAACTCGCGGCCATGAACATCGGCCCGCTGAGTAGCCGGGCGGCCCCGGGCGAAACTAGGCAACTACACATCGTGCCCAGCAACCGAGGACATCCAGTAAAACCACGTGGCCATATAGGCCTCCCTAAGTTTCGGGGTCGAGGCGGAGAGATCCTCAACCCTCCTGATCTCCTCCACCCTTGCCACCCAGTCCCGACGAGAGGGAGGGCAAGGCTGTTTCCAGTGTAAGGGTATGAGGCTTTTAGCAGCGTCAAGGAGGTGTCGGACCACCGACCGTTTGTAATGAGAGATCGAGTGAGACGTATGGTGCAAGAGCATGGGCAGAGGACGGAAAGGAGGGGGAGAGTCTGATAACTCCGAAATCACCCGGTGAACCTCCCGCCAATAAGGTTGCAGCAAGGGACAGGACCACCAGATGTGCAACATCGTGCCCACATCCCCACCGCACCTCCAACACCTGTCAGACGTACCCGGGAACATACGCTGAAGACGCTGCGGCGTTCTGTACCAGTGTGTCAACAGTTTATAGTTAGTCTCCTGCGTCTTAGTGGCCCTCGAGCTCTTGTGGGTGAAAACGAATATCTTATCCCAGTCCTTGTCAGAGAGTCGAGTGTCACAGACGGTCTCCCAGGTCTCACAAAAGGACGGTCGAGTCGCAGAGGTCACAGCCATCAGCAAGGAATAGAGCAAGGAGATGGCCCTCTCCGGTGGCCGGGCCCCCGTGCACAAGGTTTCAAAGCCCGTTAAGGGCCGGTGGAGACGGTCCCCATGCGGCAAGGTAGAGAGATAGTGCCCAAGTTGGTGGTACGTGAAGCGCTCCGACCACGTAGGATCGCGCCCCCGCAGCAACGAGCTCAAGGGGAGCAGCCCGCCCCCCTCCAGCAGCGCCCGGGCCCGGCACCAAAACTGCTTTAAATCATACCTTCAGCAGCCCAAATAACAACCAACATAAAAGTAATGTTGTGGGGTGCAGTATGTGGAATCTACAAGCAATACAGTATTTGGATGAAAACATGAAGCTATCTACTTTTCAAATAATGCAGCTATCTACACCTAGCACCATACTTTTTTCAAAAAAACTTTTTTTGTTTCTAATTCACCAAAACTGCTTTAAATCACGCCTTCAGCAGCCCAAATAACAACCAACATAAAAGTAATGTTGTGGGATGCAGTATGTGGAAGCTACACGCAATACAGTATTTGGATGAAAAGATTAAGCTATCTACACTTAGCACCATACTTTTTTGCAAAAAAAACTTTTTCTGTTTCTAATTCTCCAAAACTGCTTTAAATCATGCCTTCAGCAGCCCAAATAACAACCAACATAAAAGTAATGTTGTGGGGTGCAGTATGTGGAAGCTACAAGCAATACAGTATTTGGATGAAAACATGAAGCTTTCTACACCTAGCACCATACTTTTTTGCAAACAAACTTTTTTTGTTTCTAATTCTCCAAAACTGCTTTAAATCATGCCTTCAGCAGCCCAAATAACAACCAACATAAAAGTAATGTTGTAGGATGCAGTATGTGGAAGCTACACGCAATACAGTATTTGGATGAAAACATGAAGCTATCTACACTTAGCACCATACTTTTTTGCAAAAAAACTTTTTTTGTTTCTAATTCTCCAAAACTGCTTTAAATCATGCCTTCAGCAGCCCAAATAACAACCAACATAAAAGTAATGTTGTGGGGTGCAGTATGTGGAAGCTACAAGCAATACAGTATTTGGATGAAAACATGAAGCTAGTTACACTTAGCACCTTACTTTTTTGCAAAAAATCTTTTTTTGTTTCTAATTCACCAAAACTGCTTTAAATCATGCCTTCAGCAGCCCAAATAACAACCAACATAAAAGTAATGTTGTGGGGTGCAGTATGTGGAAGCTACACGCAATACAGTATTTGGATGAAAACATGAAGCTATCTACACCTAGCACCATACTTTTTTGGAAAAAAACTTTTTTTGTTTCTAATTCACCAAAACTGCTTTAAATCATACCTTCAGCAGCCCAAATAACAACCAACATAAAAGTAATGTTGTGGGGTGCAGTATGTGGAAGCTACAAGCAATACAGTATTTGGATGAAAATATGAAGCTATCTACTTTTCAAATAATGAAGCTATCTACACCTAGCACCATACTTTTTTCAAAAAAACTTTTTTTGTTTCTAATTCACCAAAACTGCTTTAAATCATGCCTTCAGCAGCCCAAATAACAACCAACATAAAAGTAATGTTGTGGGGTGCAGTATGTGGAAGCTACAAGCAATACAGTATTTGGATGAAAACCTGAAGCTATCTACACCTAGCACCATACTTTTTTGCAAAAAAACTTTTTTTGTTTCTAATTCACCAAAACTGCTTTAAATCATGCCTTCAGCAGCCCAAATAACAACCAACATAAAAGTAATGTTGTGGGGTGCAGTATGTGGAAGCTACAAGCAATACAGTATTTGGATGAAAACATGAAGCTATCTACACCTAGCACCATACTTTTTTGCAAAAAAACTTTTTTTGTTTCTAATTCACCAAAACTGCTTTAAATCATGCCTTCAGCAGCCCAAATAACAACCAACATAAAAGTAATGTTGTGGGCTGCAGTATGTGGAAGCTACACGCAATACAGTATTTGGATGAAAACATGAAGCTATCTACACCTAGCACCATACTTTTTTGCAAAAAAACTTTTTTTGTTTCTAATTCACCAAAACTGCTTTAAATCATGCCCTCAGCAGCCCAAATAACAACCAACATAAAAGTAATGAAAACATGAAGCTATCTACACCTAGCACCATACTTTTTTGCAAAAAAACTTTTTTTGTTTCTAATTCACCAAAACTGCTTTAAATCATGCCTTCAGCAGCCCAAATAACAACCAACATAAAAGTAATGTTGTGGGGTGCAGTATGTGGAAGCTACACGCAATACAGTATTTGGATGAAAAGATTAAGCTATCTACACTTAGCACCATACTTTTTTGCAAAAAAAACTTTTTCTGTTTCTAATTCTCCAAAACTGCTTTAAATCATGCCTTCAGCAGCCCAAATAACAACCAACATAAAAGTAATGTTGTGGGGTGCAGTATGTGGAAGCTACACGCAATACAGTATTTGGATGAAAAGATTAAGCTATCTACACTTAGCACCATACTTTTTTGCAAAAAAAACTTTTTCTGTTTCTAATTCTCCAAAACTGCTTTAAATCATGCCTTCAGCAGCCCAAATAACAACCAACATAAAAGTAATGTTGTGGGGTGCAGTATGTGGAAGCTACAAGCAATACAGTATTTGGATGAAAACATGAAGCTTTCTACACCTAGCACCATACTTTTTTGCAAACAAACTTTTTTTGTTTCTAATTCTCCAAAACTGCTTTAAATCATGCCTTCAGCAGCCCAAATAACAACCATCATAAAAGTAATGTTGTAGGATGCAGTATGTGGAAGCTACACGCAATACAGTATTTGGATGAAAACATGAAGCTATCTACACTTAGCACCATACTTTTTTGCAAAAAAACTTTTTTTGTTTCTAATTCTCCAAAACTGCTTTAAATCATGCCTTCAGCAGCCCAAATAACAACCAACATAAAAGTAATGTTGTGGGGTGCAGTATGTGGAAGCTACAAGCAATACAGTATTTGGATGAAAACATGAAGCTAGTTACACTTAGCACCTTACTTTTTTGCAAAAAATCTTTTTTTGTTTCTAATTCACCAAAACTGCTTTAAATCATGCCTTCAGCAGCCCAAATAACAACCAACATAAAAGTAATGTTGTGGGGTGCAGTATGTGGAAGCTACACGCAATACAGTATTTGGATGAAAATATGAAGCTATCTACTTTTCAAATAATGAAGCTATCTACACCTAGCACCATACTTTTTTGGAAAAAAACTTTTTTTGTTTCTAATTCACCAAAACTGCTTTAAATCATACCTTCAGCAGCCCAAATAACAACCAACATAAAAGTAATGTTGTGGGGTGCAGTATGTGGAAGCTACAAGCAATACAGTATTTGGATGAAAATATGAAGCTATCTACTTTTCAAATAATGAAGCTATCTACACCTAGCACCATACTTTTTTCAAAAAAACTTTTTTTGTTTCTAATTCACCAAAACTGCTTTAAATCATACCTTCAGCAGCCCAAATAACAACCAACATAAAAGTAATGTTGTGGGGTGCAGTATGTGGAAGCTACAAGCAATACAGTATTTGGATGAAAACCTGAAGCTATCTACACTTAGCACCATACTTTTTTGCAAAAAAACTTTTTTTGTTTCTAATTCTCCAAAACTGCTTTAAATCATGCCTTCAGCAGCCCAAATAACAACCAACATAAAAGTAATGTTGTGGGGTGCAGTATGTGGAAGCTACAAGCAATACAGTATTTGGATGAAAACATGAAGCTAGTTACACTTAGCACCTTACTTTTTTGCAAAAAATCTTTTTTTGTTTCTAATTCACCAAAACTGCTTTAAATCATGCCTTCAGCAGCCCAAATAACAACCAACATAAAAGTAATGTTGTGGGGTGCAGTATGTGGAAGCTACACGCAATACAGTATTTGGATGAAAATATGAAGCTATCTACTTTTCAAATAATGAAGCTATCTACACCTAGCACCATACTTTTTTGGAAAAAAACTTTTTTTGTTTCTAATTCACCAAAACTGCTTTAAATCATACCTTCAGCAGCCCAAATAACAACCAACATAAAAGTAATGTTGTGGGGTGCAGTATGTGGAAGCTACAAGCAATACAGTATTTGGATGAAAATATGAAGCTATCTACTTTTCAAATAATGAAGCTATCTACACCTAGCACCATACTTTTTTCAAAAAAACTTTTTTTGTTTCTAATTCACCAAAACTGCTTTAAATCATACCTTCAGCAGCCCAAATAACAACCAACATAAAAGTAATGTTGTGGGGTGCAGTATGTGGAAGCTACAAGCAATACAGTATTTGGATGAAAACCTGAAGCTATCTACACCTAGCACCATACTTTTTTGCAAAAAAACTTTTTTTGTTTCTAATTCACCAAAACTGCTTTAAATCATGCCTTCAGCAGCCCAAATAACAACCAACATAAAAGTAATGTTGTGGGGTGCAGTATGTGGAAGCTACAAGCAATACAGTATTTGGATGACAACATGAAGCTATCTACACCTAGCACCATACTTTTTTGCAAAAAAACTTTTTTTGTTTCTAATTCACCAAAACTGCTTTAAATCATGCCTTCAGCAGCCCAAATAACAACCAACATAAAAGTAATGTTGTGGGCTGCAGTATGTGGAAGCTACACGCAATACAGTATTTGGATGAAAACATGAAGCTATCTACACCTAGCACCATACTTTTTTGCAAAAAAACTTTTTTTGTTTCTAATTCACCAAAACTGCTTTAAATCATGCCCTCAGCAGCCCAAATAACAACCAACATAAAAGTAATGAAAACATGAAGCTATCTACACCTAGCACCATACTTTTTTGCAAAAAAACTTTTTTTGTTTCTAATTCACCAAAACTGCTTTAAATCATGCCTTCAGCAGCCCAAATAACAACCAACATAAAAGTAATGTTGTGGGGTGCAGTATGTGGAAGCTACAAGCAATACAGTATTTGGATGAAAACATGAAGCTATCTACACCTAGCACCATACTTTTTTGCAAAAAAACTTTTTTTGTTTCTAATTCACCAAAACTGCTTTAAATCATGCCCTCAGCAGCCCAAATAACAACCAACATAAAAGTAATGAAAACATGAAGCTATCTACACCTAGCACCATACTTTTTTGGAAAAAAACTTTTTTTGTTTCTAATTCACCAAAACTGCTTTAAATAATGCCCTCAGCAGCCCAAATAACAACCAACATAAAAGTAATGTTGTTGGGTGCAGATGTGGAAGCTACAAGCAATAGAGTATTTGGATGAAAACATGAAGCTATCTACACCTAGCACCATACTTTTTTGCAAAAAAACTTTTTTTGTTTCTAATTCACCAAAACTGCTTTAAATCATGCCTTCAGCAGCCCAAATAACAACCAACATAAAAGTAATGTTGTGGGGTGCAGTATGTGGAAACTACAAGCAATACAGTATTTGGATGAAAACATGAAGCTAGTTACACTTAGCACCTTACTTTTTTGCAAAAAAACTTTTTTTGTTTCTAATTCACCAAAACTGCTTTAAATCATGCCTTCAGCAGCCCAAATAACAACCAACATAAAAGTAATGTTGTGGGGTGCAGTATGTGGAAGCTACAAGCAATACAGTATTTGGATGAAAACATGAAGCTATCTACTTTTCAAATAATGAAGCTATCTACACCTAGCACCATACTTTTTTCAAAAAAACTTTTTTTGGTTCTAATTCACCAAAACTGCTTTAAATCATGCCTTCAGCAGCCCAAATAACAACCAACATAAAAGTAATGTTGTGGGGTGCAGTATGTGGAAGCTACACGCAATACAGTATTTGGATGAAAAGATTAAGCTATCTACACTTAGCACCATACTTTTTTGCAAAAAAAACTTTTTCTGTTTCTAATTCTCCAAAACTGCTTTAAATCATGCCTTCAGCAGCCCAAATAACAACCAACATAAAAGTAATGTTGTGGGGTGCAGTATGTGGAAGCTACACGCAATACAGTATTTGGATGAAAAGATTAAGCTATCTACACTTAGCACCATACTTTTTTGCAAAAAAAACTTTTTCTGTTTCTAATTCTCCAAAACTGCTTTAAATCATGCCTTCAGCAGCCCAAATAACAACCAACATAAAAGTAATGTTGTGGGGTGCAGTATGTGGAAGCTACAAGCAATACAGTATTTGGATGAAAACATGAAGCTTTCTACACCTAGCACCATACTTTTTTGCAAACAAACTTTTTTTGTTTCTAATTCTCCAAAACTGCTTTAAATCATGCCTTCAGCAGCCCAAATAACAACCAACATAAAAGTAATGTTGTAGGATGCAGTATGTGGAAGCTACACGCAATACAGTATTTGGATGAAAACATGAAGCTATCTACACTTAGCACCATACTTTTTTGCAAAAAAACTTTTTTTGTTTCTAATTCTCCAAAACTGCTTTAAATCATGCCTTCAGCAGCCCAAATAACAACCAACATAAAAGTAATGTTGTGGGGTGCAGTATGTGGAAGCTACAAGCAATACAGTATTTGGATGAAAACATGAAGCTAGTTACACTTAGCACCTTACTTTTTTGCAAAAAATCTTTTTTTGTTTCTAATTCACCAAAACTGCTTTAAATCATGCCTTCAGCAGCCCAAATAACAACCAACATAAAAGTAATGTTGTGGGGTGCAGTATGTGGAAGCTACACGCAATACAGTATTTGGATGAAAATATGAAGCTATCTACTTTTCAAATAATGAAGCTATCTACACCTAGCACCATACTTTTTTGGAAAAAAACTTTTTTTGTTTCTAATTCACCAAAACTGCTTTAAATCATACCTTCAGCAGCCCAAATAACAACCAACATAAAAGTAATGTTGTGGGGTGCAGTATGTGGAAGCTACAAGCAATACAGTATTTGGATGAAAATATGAAGCTATCTACTTTTCAAATAATGAAGCTATCTACACCTAGCACCATACTTTTTTCAAAAAAACTTTTTTTGTTTCTAATTCACCAAAACTGCTTTAAATCATGCCTTCAGCAGCCCAAATAACAACCAACATAAAAGTAATGTTGTGGGGTGCAGTATGTGGAAGCTACAAGCAATACAGTATTTGGATGAAAACCTGAAGCTATCTACACCTAGCACCATACTTTTTTGCAAAAAAACTTTTTTTGTTTCTAATTCACCAAAACTGCTTTAAATCATGCCTTCAGCAGCCCAAATAACAACCAACATAAAAGTAATGTTGTGGGGTGCAGTATGTGGAAGCTACAAGCAATACAGTATTTGGATGAAAACATGAAGCTATCTACACCTAGCACCATACTTTTTTGCAAAAAAACTTTTTTTGTTTCTAATTCACCAAAACTGCTTTAAATCATGCCTTCAGCAGCCCAAATAACAACCAACATAAAAGTAATGTTGTGGGCTGCAGTATGTGGAAGCTACACGCAATACAGTATTTGGATGAAAACATGAAGCTATCTACACCTAGCACCATACTTTTTTGCAAAAAAACTTTTTTTGTTTCTAATTCACCAAAACTGCTTTAAATCATGCCCTCAGCAGCCCAAATAACAACCAACATAAAAGTAATGAAAACATGAAGCTATCTACACCTAGCACCATACTTTTTTGCAAAAAAACTTTTTTTGTTTCTAATTCACCAAAACTGCTTTAAATCATGCCTTCAGCAGCCCAAATAACAACCAACATAAAAGTAATGTTGTGGGGTGCAGTATGTGGAAGCTACAAGCAATACAGTATTTGGATGAAAACATGAAGCTATCTACACCTAGCACCATACTTTTTTGCAAAAAAACTTTTTTTGTTTCTAATTCACCAAAACTGCTTTAAATCATGCCCTCAGCAGCCCAAATAACAACCAACATAAAAGTAATGAAAACATGAAGCTATCTACACCTAGCACCATACTTTTTTGGAAAAAAACTTTTTTTGTTTCTAATTCACCAAAACTGCTTTAAATAATGCCCTCAGCAGCCCAAATAACAACCAACATAAAAGTAATGTTGTTGGGTGCAGATGTGGAAGCTACAAGCAATAGAGTATTTGGATGAAAACATGAAGCTATCTACACCTAGCACCATACTTTTTTGCAAAAAAACTTTTTTTGTTTCTAATTCACCAAAACTGCTTTAAATCATGCCTTCAGCAGCCCAAATAACAACCAACATAAAAGTAATGTTGTGGGGTGCAGTATGTGGAAACTACAAGCAATACAGTATTTGGATGAAAACATGAAGCTAGTTACACTTAGCACCTTACTTTTTTGCAAAAAAACTTTTTTTGTTTCTAATTCACCAAAACTGCTTTAAATCATGCCTTCAGCAGCCCAAATAACAACCAACATAAAAGTAATGTTGTGGGGTGCAGTATGTGGAAGCTACAAGCAATACAGTATTTGGATGAAAACATGAAGCTATCTACTTTTCAAATAATGAAGCTATCTACACCTAGCACCATACTTTTTTCAAAAAAACTTTTTTTGTTTCTAATTCACCAAAACTGCTTTAAATCATGCCTTCAGCAGCCCAAATAACAACCAACATAAAAGTAATGTTGTGGGGTGCAGTATGTGGAAGCTACAAGCAATACAGTATTTGGATGAAAACATGAAGCTATCTACACCTAGCACCATACTTTTTTGCAAAAAAACTTTTTTTGTTTCTAATTCACCAAAACTGCTTTAAATCATGCCTTCAGCAGCCCAAATAACAACCAACATAAAAGTAATGTTGTGGGGTGCAGTATGTGGAAGCTACAAGCAATACAGTATTTGGATGAAAACATGAAGCTATCTACACCTAGCACCATACTTTTTTGCAAAAAAACTTTTTTTGTTTCTAATTCACCAAAACTGCTTTAAATCATCCCCTCAGCAGCCCAAATAACAACCAACATAAAAGTAATGTTGTGGGGTGCAGTATGTGGAAACTACAAGCAATACAGTATTTGGATGAAAACATGAAGCTAGTTACACTTAGCACCTTACTTTTTTGCAAAAAAACTTTTTTTGTTTCTAATTCACCAAAACTGCTTTAAATCATGCCTTCAGCAGCCCAAATAACAACCAACATAAATGTAATGTTGTGGGGTGCAGTATGTGGAAGCTACAAGCAATACAGTATTTGGATGAAAACATGAAGCTATCTACTTTTCAAATAATGAAGCTATCTACAACTAGCACCATACTTTTTTGCAAAAAAACTTTTTTTGTTTCTAATTCACCAAAACTGCTTTAAATCATGCCTTCAGCAGCCCAAATAACAACCAACATAAAAGTAATGTTGTGGGGTGCAGTATGTGGAAGCTACAAGCAATACAGTATTTGGATGAAAACATGAAGCTATCTACACCTAGCACCATACTTTTTTGCAAAAAAACTTTTTTTGTTTCTAATTCACCAAAACTGCTTTAAATCATGCCTTCAGCAGCACAAATAACAACCAACATAAAAGTAATGTTGTGGGGTGCAGTATGTGGAAGCTACAAGCCACACAGTATTTGGATGAAAACATGAAGCTATCTACACCTAGCACCATACTTTTTTGCAAAAAAACTTTTTTTGTTTCTAATTCACCAAAACTGCTTTAAATCATGCCCTCAGCAGCCCAAATAACAACCAACATAAAAGTAATGTTGTGGGGTGCAGTATGTGGAAGCTACAAGCAATACAGTATTTGGATGAAAACATGAAGCTAGTTACACTTAGCACCTTACTTTTTTGCAAAAAAACTTTTTTTGTTTCTAATTCACCAAAACTGCTTTAAATCATGCCTTCAGCAGCCCAAATAACAACCAACATAAAAGTAATGTTGTGGGGTGCAGTATGTGGAAGCTACACGCAATACAGTATTTGGATGAAAACATGAAGCTATCTACACCTAGCACCATACTTTTTTGGAAAAAAACTTTTTTTGTTTCTAATTCACCAAAACTGCTTTAAATCATGCCTTCAGCAGCCCAAATAACAACCAACATAAAAGTAATGTTGTGGGGTGCAGTATGTGGAAGCTACAAGCAATACAGTATTTGGATGAAAACATGAAGCTATCTACTTTTCAAATAATGAAGCTATCTACACCTAGCACCATACTTTTTTCAAAAAAACTTTTTTTGGTTCTAATTCACCAAAACTGCTTTAAATCATGCCTTCAGCAGCCCAAATAACAACCAACATAAAAGTAATGTTGTGGGGTGCAGTATGTGGAAGCTACGAGGGGCGTGGCTTGACCATCGAGTGAGATGGCAGCATAGTGCAAGAGCTCTGTGAGGATTTGGGCTTTTTTCATTAAAAAAACAGCATTCAACTGTGGACCCGTTCCAGAATCGAACTACTATTGGACTGATTGGAAGATGCAAAAGCAGAAGTTTTCAACCAAAACTTCGGGTGCCTCGAAACCTGTGGAAAAGCTCGTGATTGAAGACACTGAGTCCCCACGTAAGAAACAGGCTAAGATGGGTGAGGAGTTTGAGAGATCAGGTATGACTGTTACGGAACCTCGATTAATAAAGCTGCTTACGGATCTCAGGAATGGGATTCGTGATGATTTGATGAAAGAGATTTCCGTTATTAAGAAGGATATAAACGAACTGGACATTCGTGTGGATCGTACTGAACAGGCTCTTGGTCTGCAGAGGAACTCACATTTAGAGTTAGAAAAGCGTGTGGATCTGCTGGAACACCAACTCGAGCTAAGTAAGCTAAAAATTGCTGATTTGGAAGATCGTAGTAGGCGCAATAATATACGGATCAGAAATATACCTGAATCCATACAAAATCAAGATCTAGGCGCATATGTTAAAAAAATTATTGGCTCAGTTCTGAAAAATCGTGCTGAACCAGAGATTTTGATTGACCGATGCCATCGGCTGCCGAAGTCCAACCGAGCTCCTAAGGAGGCTGCAAGGGACACTATAGCACGATTACATTTCTTCCATGTTAAGGATGAGTTCCTGACTGCTGTGAGAACGGGTGCTAATCTCTGTGAGGAGTATACAAACCTCAAATTCTTTCAAGATTTTTCTGCTTCCACTATGTCACGAAGAAAAGATTTTCAATTTCTTACAAGGGAATTACAAGCTCTGAATATCCGATACAGATGGGGATTCCCTGTTAAAGTTTTATTTAGGCATGATGGTCAGAACTATGTTATAACATCACCGGAAGAGGGAAAGGATTTTTTACAAATATTTTCGCCAAGACGTCACGAATCTAAGGGACAAAGATTTGATCGCAGAATGCATACCAAAATTGCAGAAGCTGCAGCTATATTGGATGAAGGAGCCATTATTGCGGAGTAATAGGTTTGATTTATTGATATGTGCTCTATACATATAGACATTGATTTTTTTTCCGTGTTTTTCTATTTTTTGTTTTCTTTTTGCAAGTTGATGGCGCTGACTGGGCGTGCCACACCTATTTCAAATCTCTGGAATTTCCTTATTCCTCTATTGTTCTCAGGAGTAAACAACCGGAACTTCTTTGTTAAATAAACATTGCAGTATCTCTGCAGGAGCATGGATATGTTGTTAAGAAACACTGCTACAGGGACACCGCCCAGCTATTGTTTTAAAACTATCCATATATTTTTGAGGTCTTTTTTTAACTGTCTTAATTCGAACTGGCTACTTGTTGATAATGTTTCTTTTTTATTATTTATTTCCATTTTTATTTGTTTTCTTTTGTTTCTATTTTTTTCTTAAATGTGTGGGTCTTTAATAGATTTCTTTTATTTTTTGTTTTTTCATTCGTTTTTATGCAACGTTATTAATTATTACATTATCCCTGTCCTCACTGTTCTCTCGCTACCACCCCAACAGTAAGGCCTTTTTTTTTTACCATCAATGGAGAGGAGTATATTTTTAATTTCTTTTTACTCCTCTCTTTGGGCCTATTTTTTTATCTTTGGTATATATTTTATTTGTTCCAAATTTAGTTGGTTCCCCATTAGGAAGGGAATCATTTCTTTTTTAGTTTTGTTGTTTTTCCCCTACCCATTTGTAATCAATGGAAGCTCTTGTGTGATACTTCTTATTTTGTTTCTTTTGGTTCTCTCGCTGTGCGTGCTTGTACCTCCTTTACAATACCCTTTCATGTTTTTAAAATTTGATGTGTTAGGCCCAATCCCTTTATTTTGTGTTTTAGCCATTCACAGTCTTGTGTTCATTTTTGATGTTCCTTATAATCAATGGTATTGAAAATAATGTCCTTTAATGTTAAGGGATTGGGCTCTTTTCATAAAAGAAGGCTGTTGTTGAAGGAGGCTAGGGAGAAGCGTGTAGATGTTTTGTGCATACAGGAGTCCCACTTTAAAAATGATTTTAATCCCCACATTTTTGCTAGGTATTATCCCATTCAATTTCATTCTAAGTTTTCTTCAAAGGCTAGGGGAACTTCTATTTTTTTTAACAAATCATTGGCTATCAAGACTTTGACAACTATTATTGATCCTGACGGTAGATATGTGTTATGGGTGGGTAAAGTGAATAACGTAGATTATTCAATTTTCAATGTTTATTTTCCAACGAGTTCCCAATTTCAATATTTGAAAAACGTTATGCAAACAGCTCTTGATGAATGTAGGGGGAGAGTGATTGTTTGTGGTGATACTAATTTCGTATTGGACCCTGAAAGTGATGTCTCGAGGGAGGAATCCTCTCCCAATTCAAATTCTTATATGTCCACTGCAAAGAGGTGCTCCAAATTGTTGCAATCCAAATGTTACTATGATGTGTGGCGTCTCCTACATCCTAATGAAAGAGATTATACTTTTTACTCAGCTGGCCACAATATGTACTCTCGTATCGATCGCTTTCTAGTGCCTGACAATATGTTAGCTTTCATTGAGAAAGCTGAAATTTTAGATTTTAAATGGTCAGATCATGCTCCTATTACTTTGGGTATTCATGAAACAATACCACATGTTCCTTATAGACCTTGGAGACTGAATGATTTCATTTTGAATAACATAGATGAAAAAATCTTGGCTGAAAAAACGTTATCTTCATATTTTGAAGAAAACATTACTGAAGATATTCCATATTCTACTATTTGGAATGCTCATAAGGCTGTGTTAAGAGGACATTTTATTCAGAGAAATTCTTATATTAGGAAAACATCGTCTGCAAATGTTAAAACTTTGGAGAAAGAATTATATAATTTAAATTTAGCAAATAAGTTAGGCCCTTCTTTCTCTGTTTCAGCTTTAATTAAAGACGTGAAAACAAAATTGGATAAACTTAATTTGGAAAAGAGTGCTAAAACTTTACGATCTTTAAAAATGTCATTTTACTCAAAGGGTAATAAAGCCTCTAATTTATTAGCGAATAAATTAAAACAAAAAACTATACAATCTAGAATAGCTTATATATTGGATGATTCTGGCCAGAAAATTTTACATCCTAGGGACATATCTAATTCTTTTGCTGCATATTATAAGTCACTTTATAACCTTAAAGATTCCCCTCTGGAAACGCAACCAACCTCTGCTAAAATAACTGAATTTTTGGATAAAACTAATCTCCCTAGAATCCCTGATTTTCATGTTGAATTTCTTGAGTCGGACATTTCTTTGGAGGAGGTGCTTCAAGCTATTAAAGATACTCCATCTGGTAAGGCACCGGGTCCTGATGGTTTTTCTGCTCTATACTATCACAAATTTAAAAATATCTTATTGCCACATTTAGCAAAATTGTTTAACGAATATTGGAAAAATGGCTATATTCCTGATGAATCCCTTTGTGCCCAAATTTCTACTTTACCTAAACCCGGAAAGGAACCTGATAGGTGTTCCAATTTTAGGCCCATTTCTCTAATTAATAATGACACCAAATTATACTCGAAAATATTAGCTAATCGTATCTCAAGTTTATTGCCTCTGCTTGTTCATAACGATCAAGTAGGTTTTATTCCCAGACGTCAAGCAACAGACAATACGAGACGTTTTATTAATTTGATCTCATATATTCAAAAATCTAAACACCCCTCTTTATTTTTATCACTCGATGCTGAAAAGGCATTTGATAGGGTCCATTGGGGATATTTGGAAGATGTTTTGATTCGGTTTGGGTTCCCAGCTGCTTTGAGAAAAGCTATTTTTGCTTTGTATCAGAAGCCTACTGCAAAAGTGCTGGCCTCTGGAGTTTTGTCCGACTCATTCTCGTTATCCAGTGGGACTAGGCAGGGTTGCCCTTTGTCACCTTTACTTTTTGCTTTAGCTATTGAGCCTTTGGCTGAGGCAATAAGAGTTGATAGTAATATTCAGGGTGTTACAATAGATGGAGATACTCACAAATTGGGTTTATTTGCAGACGATGTAATTCTTACGTTAAGTGATCCAGCTACTTCTATGGGTCATTTATTTTCTCTTCTTAGAGAATTTCGTGAAGTGTCCTTTTATAAAATTAATGATAGCAAAACACAGGCATTACCATTCCATATAAAGAGGAATGATTTGACTGCTCTTAAAAGATCATATGACTTTGACTGGAGGAAGAGCTTTATTTCCTATTTAGGCATTAATTTATGTAAAAATTTAAAACATATGTATGCTTACAATTTAAAGACTTTTTGGCCCTCTTTGCTACTGGATCTTGAGAGGTGGGACAATCTTGAGATTTCATGGTTGGGTAGAATACACTCCATTAAGATGGTTATTCTCCCTAAGATTTTGTATTTTTTAAGAGCCATACCTTTAAGTGTGCCTATTTCTTTTTTTGATTCGGTGCGTTCTGCCCTCATAAAGTTTATATGGAGGAAGAAGCCTAGCAGAGTCAAATTTACCACTTTGACTAATTCTAGAGACAATTTCGGATTGGGGGTGCCAGATTTTAGGAATTATTATTATGCATCGAATGCGTCTAGCGCTTTCAAATTTAATTTGGACAGGGATTGGCCTAGATGGCTGATTATGGAAATTAATAAACTAAAACCTTTTTGTATAAAAGATGTTTTATGGGTTTCACATTCTAATCGGCCCAGGTTTACAAAAATGTACCCCTCAACTAAATTGGCTATACTCTCTTGGGATAGATTATTTAATAAACTACCAGGATCTATTACTTGGTCCAGGGCGATGTCACTTGGTTCCTTGAGATATGTTCTTCCAGACCTAGATATAGATTACTGGAATGGCAAACATATTTTTTCTATTAATGATTTCTTTAAGAATAATTCGGCTCTATCATTTACAAAATTACAAAAAAAATATAATTTAGATGCTGACAGGCAATGTGATTATGACTTCATTCTTCAAATTATTCAAGAACGATTTAATATATCTGATTTTGATGTGGATCAGTCTCATTTAGCTTTGACTGATATAGAGACAGTTTATATTAATGCCCCGGACCTGACAGGTACTATCTCATTGTGTTACTCTTCCCTCTCCTCGAAGGTTTCAGAAAAACTTAAATTTTTATCGGCCTGGGAAGAGGAATTAGGTAAAACATATGATCTAGCTGTCTGGAATGATGTGTTCTCGGGACTAAGGGGCATAACACAATGCGCACAACATTTTGAAAATCATTTTAAGATAATATACAGATGGTACCTGACCCCGGAAAGGCTTTTTCGCATGAAGATGACTACAAGTTTTAAATGTTGGAGAGGCTGTAATGGCCCGGGTAATCTCCTTCATATTTTTTGGGATTGTCCATTAATTAAACCTATGTGGGACTCTTTATTACCAATAATTAGACTTATAAATAGCGAGATTGAGGTACTAGGGCCAGAACTATGTATTTTTAAACATTTTCCGTCTGATTTGCCTAAAATAGATAAGATCATCATAGGTCATTTGCTGATTGCAGCTACTATCCTTATCCCTAAGTATTGGAAAACAGGAGTTGTTCCGACTATAAAAGAAATCTTGTATATGACTTTGGAGAATAAATCTTATGAATCTTCCATTAGGCCACCCTCAGCTTTTAAAACACAACTTTTATTTTTTTGGGACACCTGGGAAGAGAAAATTAGAAAGAAATTTTTACTTTAGTTTATCTTTTTTGTTCCTTTAGATTATTATTTTTTTAATTTTGCATTTCTGCACGCTTCTTCTTAATCTTTCATCCATATGTATTTTTTTTATATGGCGAGATAACTTTGGTTAAAGTGAAGACAGAGACTTCCGGATTGAAGATTTTAATAATTTACATTTCCATTTTACCCCCCTGTTTTTTCCCCCCTTGTTTTTTTTTCTCTTTCGAGTGATAATTGTTGTAACTACTATTTCCCAATTCTATGGTTTCAATTTGAATTATTATTGTACACTGTATATTGTATGTGCGATACTGTTTGACAGTCTCATCTGTTTGATGTTATAATTACATTTACTTTTGTTTTGTATTTTATAAAACTGTAATAAAAAATATTTGAAAAGTATGTGGAAGCTACAAGCAATACAGTATTTTGATGAAAACATGAAGCTATCTACACCTAGCACCATACTTTTTTGCAAAAAAACTTTTTTTGTTTCTAATTCACCAAAACTGCTTTAAATCATGCCTTCAGCAGCCCAAATAACAACCAACATAAAAGTAATGTTGTGGGGTGCAGTATGTGGAAGCTACAAGCAATACAGTATTTGGATGAAAACATGAAGCTATCTACTTTTCAAATAATGAAGCTATCTACAACTAGCACCATACTTTTTTCAAAAAAACTTTTTTTGTTTCTAATTCACCAAAACTGCTTTAAATCATGCCTTCAGCAGCCCAAATAACAACCAACATAAAAGTAATGTTGTGGGGTGCAGATGTGGAAGCTACAAGCAATAGAGTATTTGGATGAAAACATGAAGCTATCTACACCTAGCACCATACTTTTTTGCAAAAAAACTTTTTTTGTTTCTAATTCACCAAAACTGCTTTAAATCATGCCTTCAGCAGCCCAAATAACAACCAACATAAAAGTAATGTTGTGGGGTGCAGATGTGGAAGCTACAAGCAATAGAGTATTTCGATGAAAACATGAAGCTATCTACACCTAGCACCATACTTTTTTGCAAAAAAACTTTTTTTGTTTCTAATTCACCAAAACTGCTTTAAATCATGCCTTCAGCAGCCCAAATAACAACCAACATAAAAGTAATGTTGTGGGGTGCAGATGTGGAAGCTACAAGCAATAGAGTATTTGGATGAAAACATGAAGCTATCTACACCTAGCACCATACTTTTTTGCAAAAAAACTT
Organism: Spea bombifrons; assembly: GCF_027358695.1. NCBI lineage: Eukaryota > Metazoa > Chordata > Amphibia > Anura > Pelobatidae > Spea > Spea bombifrons. Next base: position 21,258,670 of record NC_071096.1, on the reverse strand, counting down.
TTTTTGTTTCTAATTCACCAAAACTGCTTTAAATCATGCCTTCAGCAGCCCAAATAACAACCAACATAAAAGTAATGTTGTGGGGTGCAGTATGTGGAAGCTACAAGCAATAGAGTATTTGGATGAAAACATGAAGCTATCTACACCTAGCACCATACCTTTTTGGAAAAAAACTTTTTTTGTTTCTAATTCACCAAAACTGCTTTAAATCATACCTTCAGCAGCCCAAATAACAACCAACATAAAAGTAATGTTGTGGGGTGCAGTATGTGGAAGCTACAAGCAATACAGTATTTGGATGAAAACATGAAGCTATCTACTTTTCAAATAATGAAGCTATCTATACACCTAGCACCATACTTTTTTCAAAAAAACTTTTTTTGTTTCTAATTCACCAAAACTGCTTTAAATCATGCCTTCAGCAGCCCAAATAACAACCAACATAAAAGTAATGTTGTGGGGTGCAGTATGTGGAAGCTACACGCAATACAGTATTTGGATGAAAACATGAAGCTATCTACACCTAGCACCATACTTTTTTGGAAAAAAACTTTTTTTGTTTCTAATTCACCAAAACTGCTTTAAATCATGCCTTCAGCAGCCCAAATAACAACCAACATAAAAGTAATGTTGTGGGGTGCAGTATGTGGAAGCTACAAGCAATACAGTATTTGGATGAAAACATGAAGCTATCTACTTTTCAAATAATGAAGCTATCTACAACTAGCACCATACTTTTTTCAAAAAAACTTTTTTTGTTTCTAATTCACCAAAACTGCTTTAAATCATGCCTTCAGCAGCCCAAATAACAACCAACATAAAAGTAATGTTGTGGGGTGCAGTATGTGGAAGCTACAAGCAATACAGTATTTGGATGAAAACATGAAGCTATCTACACCTAGCACCATACTTTTTTGCAAAAAAACTTTTTTTGTTTCTAATTCACCAAAACTGCTTTAAATCATACCTTCAGCAGCCCAAATAACAACCAACATAAAAGTAATGTTGTGGGGTGCAGTATGTGGAAGCTACAAGCAATACAGTATTTGGATGAAAACATGAAGCTAGTTACACTTAGCACCTTACTTTTTTGCAAAAAAACTTTTTTGTTTCTAATTCACCAAAACTGCTTTAAATCATGCCTTCAGCAGCCCAAATAACAACCAACATAAAAGTAATGTTGTGGGGTGCAGATGTGGAAGCTACAAGCAATACAGTATTTGGATGAAAACATGAAGCTATCTACACCTAGCACCATACTTTTTTGCAAAAAAAACTTTTTTGTTTCTAATTCACCAAAACTGCTTTAAATCATGCCCTCAGCAGCCCAAATAACAACACACATAAAAGTAATGTTGTGGGGTGCAGTATGTGGAAGCTACAAGCAATACAGTATTTGGATGAAAACATGAAGCTTTCTACACCTAGCACCATACTTTTTTGCAAAAAAACTTTTTTTGTTTCTAATTCTCCAAAACTGCTTTAAATCATGCCTTCAGCAGCCCAAATAACAACCATCATAAAAGTAATGTTGTGGGGTGCAGTATGTTGTTTCTAATTCTCCAAAACTGCTTTAAATCATGCCTTCAGCAGCCCAAATAACAACCATCATAAAAGTAATGTTGTGGGGTGCAGTATGTGGAAGCTACACGCAATACAATATTTGGATGAAAACATGAAGCTATCTACACTTAGCACCATACTTTTTTGCAAAAAAACTTTTTTTGTTTCTAATTCTCCAAAACTGCTTTAAATCATGCCTTCAGCAGCCCAAATAACAACCACCATAAAAGTAATGTTGTGGTGTGCAGTATGTGGAAGCTACAAGCAATACAGTATTTGGATGAAAACATGAAGCTATCTACTTTTCAAATAATGCAGCTATCTACACCTAGCACCATACTTTTTTCAAAAAAACCTTTTTTGTTTCTAATTCACCAAAACTGCTTTAAATCATGCCTTCAGCAGCCCAAATAACAACCAACATAAAAGTAATGTTGTGGGGTGCAGTATGTGGAAGCTACAAGCAATACAGTATTTGGATGAAAACATGAAGCTTTCTACACCTAGCACCAAACTTTTTTGCAAAAAAACTTTTTTTGTTTCTAATTCTCCAAAACTGCTTTAAATCATGCCTTCAGCAGCCCAAATAACAACCAACATAAAAGTAATGTTGTGGGATGCAGTATGTGGAAGCTACACGCAATACAGTATTTGGATGAAAACATGAAGCTATCTACACTTAGCACCATACTTTTTTGCAAAAAAATATTTTTTGTTTCTAATTCACCAAAACTACTTTAAATCATGCCTTCAGCAGCCCAAATAACAAAAAACATAAAAGTAATGTTGTGGGGTGCAGTATGTGGAAGCTACAAGCAATACAGTATTTGGATGAAAATTTCTACACCTAGCACCATACTTTCTACACCTAGCACCATACTTTTTTGCAAAAAAACTTTTTTTGTTTCTAATTCTCCAAAACTGCTTTAAATCATGCCTTCAGCAGCCCAAATAACAACCAACATAAAAGTAATGTTGTGGGGTGCAGTATGTGGAAGCTACAAGCAATACAGTATTTGGATGAAAATATGAAGCTTTCTACACCTAGCACCATACTTTTTTGCAAAAAAACTTTTTTTGTTTCTAATTCTCCAAAACTGCTTTAAATCATGCCTTCAGCAGCCCAAATAACAACCAACATAAAAGTAATGTTGTGGGGTGCAGTATGTGGAAGCTACAAGCAATACAGTATTTGGATGAAAACATGAAGCTTTCTACACCTAGCACCATACTTTTTTGCAAAAAAACTTTTTTTGTTTCTATTTCTCCAAAACTGCTTTAAATCATGCCTTCAGCAGCCCAAATAACAACCAACATAAAAGTAATGTTGTGGGGTGCAGTATGTGGAAGCTACAAGCAATACAGTATTTGGATGAAAACATGAAGCTTTCTACACCTAGCACCATACTTTTTTGCAAAAAAACTTTTTTTGTTTCTAATTCTCCAAAACTGCTTTAAATCATGCCTTCAGCAGCCCAAATAACAACCAACACAAAAGTAATGTTGTGGGATGCAGTATGTGGAAGCTACACGCAATACAGTATTTGGATGAAAACATGAAGCTATCTACACTTAGCACCATACTTTTTTGCAAAAAAACTTTTTTTGTTTCTAATTCACCAAAACTGCTTTAAATCATGCCTTCAGCAGCCCAAATAACAACCAACATAAAAGTAATGTTGTGGGGTGCAGTATGTGGAAGCTACACGCAATACAGTATTTGGATGAAAACATGAAGCTATCTACACCTAGCACCATACTTTTTTGGAAAAAAACTTTTTTTGTTTCTAATTCACCAAAACTGCTTTAAATCATACCTTCAGCAGCCCAAATAACAACCAACATAAAAGTAATGTTGTGGGGTGCAGTATGTGGAAGCTACACGCAATACAGTATTTGGATGAAAACATGAAGCTATCTACATCTAGCACCATACTTTTTTGGAAAAAAACTTTTTTTGTTTCTAATTCACCAAAACTGCTTTAAATCATACCTTCAGCAGCCCAAATAACAACCAACATAAAAGTAATGTTGTGGGGTGCAGTATGTGGAAGCTACAAGCAATACAGTATTTGGATGAAAACATGAAGCTATCTACTTTTCAAATAATGAAGCTATCTACACCTAGCACCATACTTTTTTCAAAAAAACTTTTTTTGGTTCTAATTCACCAAAACTGCTTTAAATCATGCCTTCAGCAGCCCAAATAACAACCAACATAAAAGTAATGTTGTGGGGTGCAGATGTGGAAGCTACAAGCAATAGAGTATTTGGATGAAAACATGAAGCTATCTACACCTAGCACCATACTTTTTTGCAAAAAAAATTTTTTTGTTTCTAATTCACCAAAACTGCTTTAAATCATGCCTTCAGCAGCCCAAATAACAACCAACATAAAAGTAATGTTGTGGGGTGCAGTATGTGGAAGCTACAAGCAATACAGTATTTGGATGAAAACATGAAGCTATCTACACCTAGCACCATACGTTTCTAATTCACCAAAACTGCTTTAAATCATGCCTTCAGCAGCCCAAATAACAACCAACATAAAAGTAATGTTGTGGGGTGCAGTATGTGGAAGCTACAAGCAATACAGTATTTGGATGAAAACATGAAGCTATCTACACCTAGCACCATACTTTTTTGCAAAAAAACTTTTTTTGTTTCTAATTCACCAAAACTGCTTTAAATCATGCCCTCAGCAGCCCAAATAACAACCAACATAAAAGTAATGTTGTGGGGTGCAGTATGTGGAAGCTACAAGCAATACAGTATTTGGATGAAAACATGAAGCTATCTACACCTAGCACCATACTTTTTTGCAAAAAAACTTTTTTTGTTTCTAATTCACCAAAACTGCTTTAAATCGTGCCCTCAGCAGCCCAAATAACAACCAACATAAAAGTAATGTTGTGGGGTGCAGTATGTGGAAGCTACAAGCAATACAGTATTTGGATGAAAACATGAAGCTTTCTACACCTAGCACCATACTTTTTTGCCAAAAAACTTTTTTTGTTTCTAATTCTCCAAAACTGCTTTAAATCATGCCTTCAGCAGCCCAAATAACAACCAACATAAAAGTAATGTTGTGGGGTGCAGTATGTGGAAGTTACAAGCAATACAGTATTTGGATGAAAACATGAAGCTTTCTACACCTAGCACCATACTTTTTTGCAAAAAAACTTTTTTTGTTTCTAATTCTCCAAAACTGCTTTAAATCATGCCTTCAGCAGCCCAAATAACAACCAACATAAAAGTAATGTTGTGGGGTGCAGTATGTGGAAGCTACAAGCAATACAGTATTTGGATGAAAACATGAAGCTATCTACACTTAGCACCATACTTTTTTGCAAAAAAACTTTTTTTGTTTCTAATTCACCAAAACTGCTTTAAATCATGCCTTCAGCAGCCCAAATAACAACCAACATAAAAGTAATGTTGTGGGGTGCAGTATGTGGAAGCTACAAGCAATACAGTATTTGGATGAAAACATGAAGCTATCTACACTTAGCACCATACTTTTTTGCAAAAAAACTTTTTTTGTTTCTAATTCACCAAAACTGCTTTAAATCATGCCTTCAGCAGCCCAAATAACAACCAACATAAAAGTAATGTTGTGGGATGCAGTATGTGGAAGCTACACGCAATACAGTATTTGGATGAAAACATTAAGCTATCTACACTTAGCACCATACTTTTTTGCAAAAAAAACTTTTTTTGTTTCTAATTCTCCAAAACTGCTTTAAATCATGCCTTCAGCAGCCCAAATAACAACCAACATAAAAGTAATGTTGTGGGGTGCAGTATGTGGAAGCTACAAGCAATACAGTATTTGGATGAAAACATGAAGCTAGTTACACTTAGCACCTTACTTTTTTACAAAAAAACTTTTTTTGTTTCTAATTCACCAAAACTGCTTTAAATCATGCCTTCAGCAGCCCAAATAACAACCAACATAAAAGTAATGTTGTGGGGTGCAGTATGTGGAAGCTACACGCAATACAGTATTTGGATGAAAACATGAAGCTATCTACACCTAGCACCATACTTTTTTGGAAAAAAACTTTTTTTGTTTCTAATTCACCAAAACTGCTTTAAATCATACCTTCAGCAGCCCAAATAACAACCAACATAAAAGTAATGTTGTGGGGTGCAGTATGTGGAATCTACAAGCAATACAGTATTTGGATGAAAACATGAAGCTATCTACTTTTCAAATAATGCAGCTATCTACACCTAGCACCATACTTTTTTCAAAAAAACTTTTTTTGTTTCTAATTCACCAAAACTGCTTTAAATCACGCCTTCAGCAGCCCAAATAACAACCAACATAAAAGTAATGTTGTGGGATGCAGTATGTGGAAGCTACACGCAATACAGTATTTGGATGAAAACATTAAGCTAGTTACACTTAGCACCTTACTTTTTTACAAAAAAACTTTTTTTGTTTCTAATTCACCAAAACTGCTTTAAATCATGCCTTCAGCAGCCCAAATAACAACCAACATAAAAGTAATGTTGTGGGGTGCAGTATGTGGAAGCTACACGCAATACAGTATTTGGATGAAAACATGAAGCTATCTACACCTAGCACCATACTTTTTTGGAAAAAAACTTTTTTTGTTTCTAATTCACCAAAACTGCTTTAAATCATACCTTCAGCAGCCCAAATAACAACCAACATAAAAGTAATGTTGTGGGGTGCAGTATGTGGAATCTACAAGCAATACGGTATTTGGATGAAAACATGAAGCTATCTACTTTTCAAATAATGCAGCTATCTACACCTAGCACCATACTTTTTTCAAAAAAACTTTTTTTGTTTCTAATTCACCAAAACTGCTTTAAATCACGCCTTCAGCAGCCCAAATAACAACCAACATAAAAGTAATGTTGTGGGATGCAGTATGTGGAAGCTACACGCAATACAGTATTTGGATGAAAAGATTAAGCTATCTACACTTAGCACCATACTTTTTTGCAAAAAAAACTTTTTCTGTTTCTAATTCTCCAAAACTGCTTTAAATCATGCCTTCAGCAGCCCAAATAACAACCAACATAAAAGTAATGTTGTGGGGTGCAGTATGTGGAAGCTACAAGCAATACAGTATTTGGATGAAAACATGAAGCTTTCTACACCTAGCACCATACTTTTTTGCAAACAAACTTTTTTTGTTTCTAATTCTCCAAAACTGCTTTAAATCATGCCTTCAGCAGCCCAAATAACAACCAACATAAAAGTAATGTTGTAGGATGCAGTATGTGGAAGCTACACGCAATACAGTATTTGGATGAAAACATGAAGCTATCTACACTTAGCACCATACTTTTTTGCAAAAAAACTTTTTTTGTTTCTAATTCTCCAAAACTGCTTTAAATCATGCCTTCAGCAGCCCAAATAACAACCAACATAAAAGTAATGTTGTGGGGTGCAGTATGTGGAAGCTACAAGCAATACAGTATTTGGATGAAAACATGAAGCTAGTTACACTTAGCACCTTACTTTTTTGCAAAAAATCTTTTTTTGTTTCTAATTCACCAAAACTGCTTTAAATCATGCCTTCAGCAGCCCAAATAACAACCAACATAAAAGTAATGTTGTGGGGTGCAGTATGTGGAAGCTACACGCAATACAGTATTTGGATGAAAACATGAAGCTATCTACACCTAGCACCATACTTTTTTGGAAAAAAACTTTTTTTGTTTCTAATTCACCAAAACTGCTTTAAATCATACCTTCAGCAGCCCAAATAACAACCAACATAAAAGTAATGTTGTGGGGTGCAGTATGTGGAAGCTACAAGCAATACAGTATTTGGATGAAAATATGAAGCTATCTACTTTTCAAATAATGAAGCTATCTACACCTAGCACCATACTTTTTTCAAAAAAACTTTTTTTGTTTCTAATTCTCCAAAACTGCTTTAAATCATGCCTTCAGCAGCCCAAATAACAACCAACATAAAAGTAATGTTGTGGGGTGCAGTATGTGGAAGCTACAAGCAATACAGTATTTGGATGAAAACCTGAAGCTATCTACACCTAGCACCATACTTTTTTGCAAAAAAACTTTTTTTGTTTCTAATTCACCAAAACTGCTTTAAATCATGCCTTCAGCAGCCCAAATAACAACCAACATAAAAGTAATGTTGTGGGGTGCAGTATGTGGAAGCTACAAGCAATACAGTATTTGGATGAAAACATGAAGCTATCTACACCTAGCACCATACTTTTTTGCAAAAAAACTTTTTTTGTTTCTAATTCACCAAAACTGCTTTAAATCATGCCTTCAGCAGCCCAAATAACAACCAACATAAAAGTAATGTTGTGGGCTGCAGTATGTGGAAGCTACACGCAATACAGTATTTGGATGAAAACATGAAGCTATCTACACCTAGCACCATACTTTTTTGCAAAAAAACTTTTTTTGTTTCTAATTCACCAAAACTGCTTTAAATCATGCCCTCAGCAGCCCAAATAACAACCAACATAAAAGTAATGAAAACATGAAGCTATCTACACCTAGCACCATACTTTTTTGCAAAAAAACTTTTTTTGTTTCTAATTCACCAAAACTGCTTTAAATCATGCCTTCAGCAGCCCAAATAACAACCAACATAAAAGTAATGTTGTGGGGTGCAGTATGTGGAAGCTACAAGCAATACAGTATTTGGATGAAAACATGAAGCTATCTACACCTAGCACCATACTTTTTTGCAAAAAAACTTTTTTTGTTTCTAATTCACCAAAACTGCTTTAAATCATGCCCTCAGCAGCCCAAATAACAACCAACATAAAAGTAATGAAAACATGAAGCTATCTACACCTAGCACCATACTTTTTTGGAAAAAAACTTTTTTTGTTTCTAATTCACCAAAACTGCTTTAAATAATGCCCTCAGCAGCCCAAATAACAACCAACATAAAAGTAATGTTGTTGGGTGCAGATGTGGAAGCTACAAGCAATAGAGTATTTGGATGAAAACATGAAGCTATCTACACCTAGCACCATACTTTTTTGCAAAAAAACTTTTTTTGTTTCTAATTCACCAAAACTGCTTTAAATCATGCCTTCAGCAGCCCAAATAACAACCAACATAAAAGTAATGTTGTGGGGTGCAGTATGTGGAAACTACAAGCAATACAGTATTTGGATGAAAACATGAAGCTAGTTACACTTAGCACCTTACTTTTTTGCAAAAAAACTTTTTTTGTTTCTAATTCACCAAAACTGCTTTAAATCATGCCTTCAGCAGCCCAAATAACAACCAACATAAAAGTAATGTTGTGGGGTGCAGCATGTGGAAGCTACAAGCAATACAGTATTTGGATGAAAACATGAAGCTATCTACACCTAGCACCATACTTTTTTGCAAAAAAACTTTTTTTGTTTCTAATTCACCAAAACTGCTTTAAATCATGCCTTCAGCAGCCCAAATAACAACCAACATAAAAGTAATGTTGTGGGGTGCAGTATGTGGAAGCTTAAGCAATACAGTATTTGGATGAAAACATGAAGCTATCTACACCTAGCACCATACTTTTTTGCAAAAAAACTTTTTTTGTTTCTAATTCACCAAAACTGCTTTAAATCATCCCCTCAGCAGCCCAAATAACAACCAACATAAAAGTAATGTTGTGGGGTGCAGTATGTGGAAACTACAAGCAATACAGTATTTGGATGAAAACATGAAGCTAGTTACACTTAGCACCTTACTTTTTTGCAAAAAAACTTTTTTTGTTTCTAATTCACCAAAACTGCTTTAAATCATGCCTTCAGCAGCCCAAATAACAACCAACATAAAAGTAATGTTGTGGGGTGCAGTATGTGGAAGCTACACGCAATACAGTATTTGGATGAAAACATGAAGCTATCTACACCTAGCACCATACTTTTTTGGAAAAAAACTTTTTTTGTTTCTAATTCACCAAAACTGCTTTAAATCATACCTTCAGCAGCCCAAATAACAACCAACATAAAAGTAATGTTGTGGGGTGCAGTATGTGGAAGCTACAAGCAATACAGTATTTGGATGAAAACATGAAGCTATCTACTTTTCAAATAATGAAGCTATCTACACCTAGCACCATACTTTTTTCAAAAAAACTTTTTTTGTTTCTAATTCACCAAAACTGCTTTAAATCATGCCTTCAGCAGCCCAAATAACAACCAACATAAAAGTAATGTTGTGGGGTGCAGTATGTGGAAGCTACAAGCAATACAGTATTTGGATGAAAACATGAAGCTATCTACACCTAGCACCATACTTTTTTGGAAAAAAACTTTTTTTGTTTCTAATTCACCAAAACTGCTTTAAATCATACCTTCAGCAGCCCAAATAACAACCAACATAAAAGTAATGTTGTGGGGTGCAGTATGTGGAAGCTACACGCAATACAGTATTTGGATGAAAACATGAAGCTATCTACACCTAGCACCATACTTTTTTGGAAAAAAACTTTTTTTGTTTCTAATTCACCAAAACTGCTTTAAATCATACCTTCAGCAGCCCAAATAACAACCAACATAAAAGTAATGTTGTGGGGTGCAGTATGTGGAATCTACAAGCAATACAGTATTTGGATGAAAACATGAAGATATCTACTTTTCAAATAATGCAGCTATCTACACCTAGCACCATACTTTTTTCAAAAAAACTTTTTTTGTTTCTAATTCACCAAAACTGCTTTAAATCACGCCTTCAGCAGCCCAAATAACAACCAACATAAAAGTAATGTTGTGGGATGCAGTATGTGGAAGCTACACGCAATACAGTATTTGGATGAAAAGATTAAGCTATCTACACTTAGCACCATACTTTTTTGCAAAAAAAACTTTTTCTGTTTCTAATTCTCCAAAACTGCTTTAAATCATGCCTTCAGCAGCCCAAATAACAACCAACATAAAAGTAATGTTGTGGGGTGCAGTATGTGGAAGCTACAAGCAATACAGTATTTGGATGAAAACATGAAGCTTTCTACACCTAGCACCATACTTTTTTGCAAACAAACTTTTTTTGTTTCTAATTCTCCAAAACTGCTTTAAATCATGCCTTCAGCAGCCCAAATAACAACCAACATAAAAGTAATGTTGTAGGATGCAGTATGTGGAAGCTACACGCAATACAGTATTTGGATGAAAACATGAAGCTATCTACACTTAGCACCATACTTTTTTGCAAAAAAACTTTTTTTGTTTCTAATTCTCCAAAACTGCTTTAAATCATGCCTTCAGCAGCCCAAATAACAACCAACATAAAAGTAATGTTGTGGGGTGCAGTATGTGGAAGCTACAAGCAATACAGTATTTGGATGAAAACATGAAGCTAGTTACACTTAGCACCTTACTTTTTTGCAAAAAATCTTTTTTTGTTTCTAATTCACCAAAACTGCTTTAAATCATGCCTTCAGCAGCCCAAATAACAACCAACATAAAAGTAATGTTGTGGGGTGCAGTATGTGGAAGCTACACGCAATACAGTATTTGGATGAAAACATGAAGCTATCTACACCTAGCACCATACTTTTTTGGAAAAAAACTTTTTTTGTTTCTAATTCACCAAAACTGCTTTAAATCATACCTTCAGCAGCCCAAATAACAACCAACATAAAAGTAATGTTGTGGGGTGCAGTATGTGGAAGCTACAAGCAATACAGTATTTGGATGAAAATATGAAGCTATCTACTTTTCAAATAATGAAGCTATCTACACCTAGCACCATACTTTTTTCAAAAAAACTTTTTTTGTTTCTAATTCACCAAAACTGCTTTAAATCATGCCTTCAGCAGCCCAAATAACAACCAACATAAAAGTAATGTTGTGGGGTGCAGTATGTGGAAGCTACAAGCAATACAGTATTTGGATGAAAACCTGAAGCTATCTACACCTAGCACCATACTTTTTTGCAAAAAAACTTTTTTTGTTTCTAATTCACCAAAACTGCTTTAAATCATGCCTTCAGCAGCCCAAATAACAACCAACATAAAAGTAATGTTGTGGGGTGCAGTATGTGGAAGCTACAAGCAATACAGTATTTGGATGAAAACATGAAGCTATCTACACCTAGCACCATACTTTTTTGCAAAAAAACTTTTTTTGTTTCTAATTCACCAAAACTGCTTTAAATCATGCCTTCAGCAGCCCAAATAACAACCAACATAAAAGTAATGTTGTGGGCTGCAGTATGTGGAAGCTACACGCAATACAGTATTTGGATGAAAACATGAAGCTATCTACACCTAGCACCATACTTTTTTGCAAAAAAACTTTTTTTGTTTCTAATTCACCAAAACTGCTTTAAATCATGCCCTCAGCAGCCCAAATAACAACCAACATAAAAGTAATGAAAACATGAAGCTATCTACACCTAGCACCATACTTTTTTGCAAAAAAACTTTTTTTGTTTCTAATTCACCAAAACTGCTTTAAATCATGCCTTCAGCAGCCCAAATAACAACCAACATAAAAGTAATGTTGTGGGGTGCAGTATGTGGAAGCTACACGCAATACAGTATTTGGATGAAAAGATTAAGCTATCTACACTTAGCACCATACTTTTTTGCAAAAAAAACTTTTTCTGTTTCTAATTCTCCAAAACTGCTTTAAATCATGCCTTCAGCAGCCCAAATAACAACCAACATAAAAGTAATGTTGTAGGATGCAGTATGTGGAAGCTACACGCAATACAGTATTTGGATGAAAACATGAAGCTATCTACACTTAGCACCATACTTTTTTGCAAAAAAACTTTTTTTGTTTCTAATTCTCCAAAACTGCTTTAAATCATGCCTTCAGCAGCCCAAATAACAACCAACATAAAAGTAATGTTGTGGGGTGCAGTATGTGGAAGCTACAAGCAATACAGTATTTGGATGAAAACATGAAGCTAGTTACACTTAGCACCTTACTTTTTTGCAAAAAATCTTTTTTTGTTTCTAATTCACCAAAACTGCTTTAAATCATGCCTTCAGCAGCCCAAATAACAACCAACATAAAAGTAATGTTGTGGGGTGCAGTATGTGGAAGCTACACGCAATACAGTATTTGGATGAAAACATGAAGCTATCTACACCTAGCACCATACTTTTTTGGAAAAAAACTTTTTTTGTTTCTAATTCACCAAAACTGCTTTAAATCATACCTTCAGCAGCCCAAATAACAACCAACATAAAAGTAATGTTGTGGGGTGCAGTATGTGGAAGCTACAAGCAATACAGTATTTGGATGAAAACATGAAGCTATCTACACCTAGCACCATACTTTTTTGCAAAAAAACTTTTTTTGTTTCTAATTCACCAAAACTGCTTTAAATCATGCCTTCAGCAGCCCAAATAACAACCAACATAAAAGTAATGTTGTGGGCTGCAGTATGTGGAAGCTACACGCAATACAGTATTTGGATGAAAACATGAAGCTATCTACACCTAGCACCATACTTTTTTGCAAAAAAACTTTTTTTGTTTCTAATTCACCAAAACTGCTTTAAATCATGCCTTCAGCAGCCCAAATAACAACCAACATAAAAGTAATGTTGTGGGGTGCAGTATGTGGAAGCTACAAGCAATACAGTATTTGGATGAAAACATGAAGCTATCTACACCTAGCACCATACTTTTTTGCAAAAAAACTTTTTTTGTTTCTAATTCACCAAAACTGCTTTAAATCATGCCTTCAGCAGCCCAAATAACAACCAACATAAAAGTAATGTTGTGGGCTGCAGTATGTGGAAGCTACACGCAATACAGTATTTGGATGAAAACATGAAGCTATCTACACCTAGCACCATACTTTTTTGCAAAAAAACTTTTTTTGTTTCTAATTCACCAAAACTGCTTTAAATCATGCCCTCAGCAGCCCAAATAACAACCAACATAAAAGTAATGAAAACATGAAGCTATCTACACCTAGCACCATACTTTTTTGCAAAAAAACTTTTTTTGTTTCTAATTCACCAAAACTGCTTTAAATCATGCCTTCAGCAGCCCAAATAACAACCAACATAAAAGTAATGTTGTGGGGTGCAGTATGTGGAAGCTACAAGCAATACAGTATTTGGATGAAAACATGAAGCTATCTACTTTTCAAATAATGAAGCTATCTACAACTAGCACCATACTTTTTTGCAAAAAAAAATTTTTGTTTCTAATTCACCAAAACTGCTTTAAATCATGCCTTCAGCAGCCCAAATAACAACCAACATAAAAGTAATGTTGTGGGGTGCAGTATGTGGAAGCTACAAGCAATACAGTATTTGGATGAAAACATGAAGCTATCTACACCTAGCACCATACTTTTTTGCAAAAAAACTTTTTTTGTTTCTAATTCACCAAAACTGCTTTAAATCATGCCCTCAGCAGCCCAAATAACAACCAACATAAAAGTAATGTTGTGGGGTGCAGTATGTGGAAGCTACACGCAATACAGTATTTGGATGAAAACATGAAGCTATCTACACCTAGCACCATACTTTTTTGCAAAAAAACTTTTTTTGTTTCTAATTCACCAAAACTGCTTTAAATCATGCCTTCAGCAGCCTAAATAACAACCAACATAAAAGTAATGTTGTGGGGTGCAGTATGTGGAAGCTACAAGCAATACAGTATTTGGATGAAAACATGAAGCTATCTACACCTAGCACCATACTTTTTTGCAAAAAAACTTTTTTTGTTTCTAATTCACCAAAACTGCTTTAAATCATGCCCTCAGCAGCCCAAATAACAACCAACATAAAATTAATGTTGTGGGGTGCAGTATGTGGAAGCTACAAGCAATACAGTATTTGGATGAAAACATGAAGCTATCTACTTTTCAAATAATGAAGCTATCTACAACTAGCACCATACTTTTTTGCAAAAAAAATTTTTTGTTTCTAATTCACCAAAACTGCTTTAAATCATGCCTTCAGCAGCCCAAATAACAACCAACATAAAAGTAATGTTGTGGGGTGCAGTATGTGGAAGCTACAAGCAATACAGTATTTGGATGAAAACATGAAGCTATCTACACCTAGCACCATACTTTTTTGCAAAAAAACTTTTTTTGTTTCTAATTCACCAAAACTGCTTTAAATCATGCCCTCAGCAGCCCAAATAACAACCAACATAAAAGTAATGTTGTGGGGTGCAGTATGTGGAAGCTACACGCAATACAGTATTTGGATGAAAACATGAAGCTATCTACACCTAGCACCATACTTTTTTGCAAAAAAACTTTTTTTGTTTCTAATTCACCAAAACTGCTTTAAATCATGCCTTCAGCAGCCTAAATAACAACCAACATAAAAGTAATGTTGTGGGGTGCAGTATGTGGAAGCTTCAAGCAATACAGTATTTGGATGAAAACATGAAGCTATCTACACCTAGCACCATACTTTTTTGCAAAAAAACTTTTTTTGTTTCTAATTCACCAAAACTGCTTTAAATCATGCCCTCAGCAGCCCAAATAACAACCAACATAAAAGTAATGTTGTGGGGTGCAGTATGTGGAAGCTACACGCAATACAGTATTTGGATGAAAACATGAAGCTATCTACACCTAGCACCATACTTTTTTGCAAAAAAACTTTTTTTGTTTCTAATTCACCAAAACTGCTTTAAATCATGCCTTCAGCAGCCCAAATAACAACCAACATAAAAGTAATGTTGTGGGGTGCAGTATGTGGAAGCTACAAGCAATACAGTATTTGGATGAAAACATGAAGCTATCTACTTTTCAAATAATGAAGCTATCTACACCTAGCACCATACTTTTTTCAAAAAAACTTTTTTTGTTTCTAATTCACCAAAACTGCTTTAAATCATGCCTTCAGCAGCCCAAATAACAACCAACATAAAATTAATGTTGTGGGGTGCAGTATGTGGAAGCTACAAGCAATACAGTATTTGGATGAAAACATGAAGCTATCTACTTTTCAAATAATGAAGCTATCTACAACTAGCACCATACTTTTTTCAAAAAAACTTTTTTTGTTTCTAATTCACCAAAACTGCTTTAAATCATGCCTTCAGCAGCCCAAATAACAACCAACATAAAAGTAATGTTGTGGGGTGCAGTATGTGGAAGCTACAAGCAATACAGTATTTGGATGAAAACATGAAGATATCTACTTTTCAAATAATGAAGCTATCTACACCTAGCACCATACTTTTTTCAAAAAAACTTTTTTTGTTTCTAATTCTCCAAAACTGCTTTAAATCATGCCTTCAGCAGCCCAAATAACAACCAACATAAAAGTAATGTTGTGGGGTGCAGTATGTGGAAGCTACAAGCAATACAGTATTTGGATGAAAACATGAAGCTAGTTACACTTAGCACCTTACTTTTTTGCAAAAAAACTTTTTTTGTTTCTAATTCACCAAAACTGCTTTAAATCATGCCTTCAGCAGCCCAAATAACAACCAACATAAAAGTAATGTTGTGGGCTGCAGTATGTGGAAGCTACACGCAATACAGTATTTGGATGAAAACATGAAGCTATCTACACCTAGCACCATACTTTTTTGCAAAAAAACTTTTTTTGTTTCTAATTCACCAAAACTGCTTTAAATCATGCCTTCAGCAGCCCAAATAACAACCAACATAAAAGTAATGTTGTGGGGTGCAGTATGTGGAAGCTACAAGCAATACAGTATTTGGATGAAAACATGAAGCTATCTACTTTTCAAATAATGAAGCTATCTACACCTAGCACCATACTTTTTTCAAAAAAACTTTTTTTGTTTCTAATTCACCAAAACTGCTTTAAATCATGCCTTCAGCAGCCCAAATAACAACCAACATAAATGTAATGTTGTGGGGTGCAGTATGTGGAAGCTACAAGCAATACAGTATTTGGATGAAAACATGAAGCTATCTACACCTAGCACCATACTTTTTTGCAAAAAAACTTTTTTTGTTTCTAATTCACCAAAACTGCTTTAAATCATGCCTTCAGCAGCCCAAAAAACAACCAAAATAAAAGTAATGTTGTGGGGTGCAGTATGTGGAAGCTACACGCAATACAGTATTTGGATGAAAACATGAAGCTAGTTACACTTAGCACCTTACTTTTTTGCAAAAAAACTTTTTTTGTTTCTAATTCACCAAAACTGCTTTAAATCATGCCTTCAGCAGCCCAAATAACAACCAACATAAAAGTAATGTTGTGGGGTGCAGTATGTGGAAGCTACACGCAATACAGTATTTGGATGAAAACATGAAGCTATCTACACCTAGCACCATACTTTTTTGCAAAAAAACTTTTTTTGTTTCTAATTCACCAAAACTGCTTTAAATCATGCCTTCAGTAGCCCAAATAACAACCAACATAAAAGTAATGTTGTGGGGTGCAGTATGTGGAAGCTACAAGCAATACAGTATTTGGATGAAAACATGAAGCTATCTACTTTTCAAATCATGAAGCTATCTACACCTAGCACCATACTTTTTTCAAAAAAACTTTTTTTGTTTCTAATTCACCTAAACTGCTTTAAATCATGCCTTCAGCAGCCCAAATAACAACCAACATAAATGTAATGTTGTGGGGTGCAGTATGTGGAAGCTACAAGCAATACAGTATTTGGATGAAAACATGAAGCTTTCTACACCTAGCACCATACTTTTTTGCAAAAAAACTTTTTTTGTTTCTAATTCTCCAAAACTGCTTTAAATCATGCCTTCAGCAGCCCAAATAACAACCAACATAAAAGTAATGTTGTTGGATGCAGTATGTGGAAGCTACACGCAATACAGTATTTGGATGAAAACATGAAGCTATCTACACTTGGCACCATACTTTTTTGCAAAAAATCTTTTTTTGTTTCTAATTCACCAAAACTGCTTTAAATCATGCCTTCAGCAGCCCAAATAACAACCAACATAAAAGTAATGTTGTGGGGTGCAGTATGTGGAAGCTACACGCAATACAGTATTTGGATGAAAACATGAAGCTATCTACACCTAGCACCATACTTTTTTGTAAAAAAACTTTTTTGTTTCTAATTCACCAAAACTGCTTTAAATCATACCTTCAGCAGCCCAAATAACAACCAACATAAAAGTAATGTTGTGGGGTGCAGTATGTGGAAGCTACAAGCAATACAGTATTTGGATGAAAACATGAAGATATCTACTTTTCAAATAATGAAGCTATCTACACCTAGCACCATACTTTTTTCAAAAAAACTTTTTTTGTTTCTAATTCTCCAAAACTGCTTTAAATCATGCCTTCAGCAGCCCAAATAACAACCAACATAAAAGTAATGTTGTGGGATGCAGTATGTGGAAGCTACAAGCAATACAGTATTTGGATGAAAACATGAAGCTTTCTACACCTAGCACCATACTTTTTTGCAAAAAAACTTTTTTTGTTTCTAATTCTCCAAAACTGCTTTAAATCATGCCTTCAGCAGCCCAAATAACAACCAACATAAAAGTAATGTTGTGGGATGCAGTATGTGGAAGCTACACGCAATACAGTATTTGGATGAAAACATGAAGCTATCTACACTTGGCACCATACTTTTTTGCAAAAAAACTTTTTTTGTTTCTAATTCTCCAAAACTGCTTTAAATCATGCCTTCAGCAGCCCAAATAACAACCAACATAAAAGTAATGTTGTGGGATGCAGTATGTGGAAGCTACACGCAATACAGTATTTGGATGAAAACATGAAGCTATCTACACTTAGCACCATACTTTTTTGCAAAAAAACTTTTTTTGTTTCTAATTCTCCAAAACTGCTTTAAATCATGCCTTCAGCAGCCCAAATAACAACCAACATAAAAGTAATGTTGTGGGGTGCAGTATGTGGAAGCTACACGCAATACAGTATTTGGATGAAAACATGAAGCTATCTACTTTTCAAATAATGAAGCTATCTACAACTAGCACCATACTTTTTTCAAAAAAACTTTTTTTGTTTCTAATTCACCAAAACTGCTTTAAATCATGCCTTCAGCAGCCCAAATAACAACCAACATAAAAGTAATGTTGTGGGGTGCAGATGTGGAAGCTACAAGCAATAGAGTATTTGGATGAAAACATGAAGCTATCTACCCCTAGCACCATACTTTTTTGCAAAAAAAATTTTTTTGTTTCTAATTCACCAAAACTGCTTTAAATCATGCCTTCAGCAGCCCAAATAACAACCAACATAAAAGTAATGTTGTGGGGTGCAGTATGTGGAAGCTACAAGCAATACAGTATTTGGATGAAAACATGAAGCTATCTACACCTAGCACCATACTTTTTTGCAAAAAAACTTTTTTTGTTTCTAATTCACCAAAACTGCTTTAAATCATGCCCTCAGCAGCCCAAATAACAACCAACATAAAATTAATGTTGTGGGGTGCAGTATGTGGAAGCTACAAGCAATACAGTATTTGGATGAAAACATGAAGCTATCTACTTTTCAAATAATGAAGCTATCTACAACTAGCACCATACTTTTTTGCAAAAAAAAATTTTTGTTTCTAATTCACCAAAACTGCTTTAAATCATGCCTTCAGCA
Organism: Spea bombifrons; assembly: GCF_027358695.1. Taxonomy (NCBI): domain Eukaryota; kingdom Metazoa; phylum Chordata; class Amphibia; order Anura; family Pelobatidae; genus Spea; species Spea bombifrons. The sequence continues at coordinate 21,239,619 of NC_071096.1, read as the reverse complement.
GCCCAAATAACAACCAACATAAAAGTAATGTTGTGGGGTGCAGTATGTGGAAGCTACAAGCAATACAGTATTTGGATGAAAACATGAAGCTATCTACACCTAGCACCATACTTTTTTGCAAAAAAACTTTTTTTGTTTCTAATTCACCAAAACTGCTTTAAATCATGCCCTCAGCAGCCCAAATAACAACCAACATAAAAGTAATGTTGTGGGGTGCAGTATGTGGAAGCTACACGCAATACAGTATTTGGATGAAAACATGAAGCTATCTACACCTAGCACCATACTTTTTTGCAAAAAAACTTTTTTTGTTTCTAATTCACCAAAACTGCTTTAAATCATGCCTTCAGCAGCCTAAATAACAACCAACATAAAAGTAATGTTGTGGGGTGCAGTATGTGGAAGCTACAAGCAATACAGTATTTGGATGAAAACATGAAGCTATCTACACCTAGCACCATACTTTTTTGCAAAAAAACTTTTTTTGTTTCTAATTCACCAAAACTGCTTTAAATCATGCCCTCAGCAGCCCAAATAACAACCAACATAAAATTAATGTTGTGGGGTGCAGTATGTGGAAGCTACAAGCAATACAGTATTTGGATGAAAACATGAAGCTATCTACTTTTCAAATAATGAAGCTATCTACAACTAGCACCATACTTTTTTGCAAAAAAAAATTTTTGTTTCTAATTCACCAAAACTGCTTTAAATCATGCCTTCAGCAGCCCAAATAACAACCAACATAAAAGTAATGTTGTGGGGTGCAGTATGTGGAAGCTACAAGCAATACAGTATTTGGATGAAAACATGAAGCTATCTACACCTAGCACCATACTTTTTTGCAAAAAAACTTTTTTTGTTTCTAATTCACCAAAACTGCTTTAAATCATGCCTTCAGCAGCCCAAATAACAACCAACATCAAAGTAATGTTGTGGGGTGCAGTATGTGGAAGCTACAAGCAATACAGTATTTGGATGAAAACATGAAGCTATCTACTTTTCAAATAATGAAGCTATCTACACCTAGCACCATACTTTTTTCAAAAAAACTTTTTTTGTTTCTTATTCACCAAAACTGCTTTAAATCATGCCTTCAGCAGCCCAAATAACAACCAACATAAAAGTAATGTTGTGGGGTGCAGTATGTGGAAGCTACAAGCAATACAGTATTTGGATGAAAACATGAAGCTATCTACTTTTCAAATAATGAAGCTATCTACACCTAGCACCATACTTTTTTCAAAAAACCTTTTTTTTGTTTCTAATTCACCAAAACTGCTTTAAATCAAGCCTTCAGCAGCCCAAATAACAACCAACATAAAAGTAATGTTGTGGGGTGCAGTATGTGGAAGCTACAAGCAATACAGTATTTGGATGAAAACATGAAGCTAGTTACACTTAGCACCTTACTTTTTTGCAAAAAAACTTTTTTTGTTTCCAATTCACCAAAACTGCTTTAAATCATGCCTTCAGCAGCCCAAATAACAACCAACATAAAAGTAATGTTGTGGGGTGCAGTATGTGGAAGCTACAAGCAATACAGTATTTGGATGAAAACATGAAGCTATCTACACCTAGCACCATACTTTTTTGCAAAAAAACTTTTTTTGTTTCTAATTCACCAAAACTGCTTTAAATCATGCCTTCAGCAGCCCAAATAACAACCAACATAAAAGTAATGTTGTGGGGTGCAGTATGTGGAAGCTACAAGCAATACAGTATTTGGATGAAAACATGAAGCTATCTACACCTAGCACCATACTTTTTTGCAAAAAAACTTTTTTTGTTTCTAATTCACCAAAACTGCTTTAAATCATGCCTTCAGCAGCCCAAATAACAACCAACATCAAAGTAATGTTGTGGGGTGCAGTATGTGGAAGCTACAAGCAATACAGTATTTGAATGAAAACATGAAGCTATCTACATCTAGCACCATACTTTTTTGCAAAAAAACTTTTTTTGTTTCTAATTCACCAAAACTGCTTTACATCATGCCTTCAGCAGCCCAAATAACAACCAACATAAAAGTAATGTTGTGGGGTGCAGTATGTGGAAGCTACACGCAATACAGTATTTGGATGAAAACATGAAGCTATCTACACCTAGCACCATACTTTTTTGCAAAAAAACTTTTTTTGTTTCTAATTCACCAAAACTGCTTTAAATCATGCCTTCAGTAGCCCAAATAACAACCAACATAAAAGTAATGTTGTGGGGTGCAGTATGTGGAAGCTACAAGGAATACAGTATTTGGATGAAAACATGAAGCTAGTTACACTTAGCACCTTACTTTTTTGCAAAAAAACTTTTTTTGTTTCTAATTCACCAAAACTGCTTTAAATCATGCCTTCAGCAGCCCAAATAACAACCAACATAAAAGTAATGTTGTGGGGTGCAGTATGTGGAAGCTACAAGCAATACAGTATTTGGATGAAAACATGAAGCTATCTACTTTTCAAATAATGAAGCTATCTACAACTAGCACCATACTTTTTTCAAAAAAACTTTTTTTGTTTCTAATTCACCAAAACTGCTTTAAATCATGCCTTCAACAGCCCAAATAACAACCAACATAAAAGTAATGTTGTGGGGTGCAGTATGTGGAAGCTACAAGCAATACAGTATTTGGATGAAAACATGAAGCTATCTACACCTAGCACCATACTTTTTTGCAAAAAAACTTTTTTTGTTTCTAATTCACCAAAACTGCTTTAAATCATGCCTTCAGCAGCCCAAATAACAACCAACATAAAAGTAATGTTGTGGGGTGCAGTATGTGGAAGCTACCAGCAATACAGTATTTGGATGAAAACATGAAGCTATCTACACCTAGCACCATACTTTTTTGCAAAAAAACTTTTTTTGTTTCTTATTCACCAAAACTGCTTTAAATCATGCCTTCAGCAGCCCAAATAACAACCAACATAAAAGTAATGTTGTGGGGTGCAGTATGTGGAAGCTACACGCAATACAGTATTTGGATGAAAACATGAAGCTATCTGCACCTAGCACCATACTTTTTTGCAAAAAAACTTTTTTTGTTTCTTATTCACCAAAACTGCTTTAAATCATGCCTTCAGCAGCCCAAATAACAACCAACATAAAAGTAATGTTGTGGGGTGCAGTATGTGGAAGCTACAAGCAATACAGTATTTGGATGAAAACATGAAGCTAGTTACACTTAGCACCTTACTTTTTTGCAAAAAAACTTTTTTTGTTTCTAATTCACCAAAACTGCTTTAAATCATGCCTTCAGCAGCCCAAATAACAACCAACATAAAAGTAATGTTGTGGGGTGCAGTATGTGGAAGCTACAGTCTCATTTGTTTGATGTTATAGTTACATTTACTTTTGTTTTGTATTTTATAAAACTGTAATAAAAATTATTTGAAAAGTATGTGGAAGCTACACGCAATACAGTATTTGGATGAAAACATGAAGCTATCTACACCTAGCACCATACTTTTTTGCAAAAAAACTTTTTTTGTTTCTAATTCACCAAAACTGCTTTAAATCATGCCTTCAGCAGCCCAAATAACAACCAACATAAAAGTAATGTTGTGGGGTGCAGAATGTGGAAGCTACAAGCAATACAGTTTTTGGATGAAGGGGGGCGTGGCTTGACCATCGAGTGAGATGGCAGCATAGTGCAAGAGCTCTGTGAGGATTTTTTGCTTTTTTCATTAAAAAAACAGCATTCAACTGTGGACCCGTTCCAGAATCGAACTACTATTGGACTGATTGGAAGATGCAAAAGGAGAAGTTTTCAACCTGTGGAAAAGCTTGTGATTGAAGACACTGAGTCCCCACGTAAGAAACAGGCTAAGATGGGTGAGGAGTTTGAGAGATCAGGTATGACTGTTACGGAACCTCGATTAATTAAGCTGCTTACGGATCTCAGGAATGGGATTCGTGATGATTTGATGAAAGAGATTTCCGTTATTAAGAAGGATATAAACGAACTGGACATTCGTGTGGATCGTACTGAACAGGCTCTTGGTCTGCAGAGGAACTCACATTTAGAGTTAGAAAAACGTGTGGATCTGCTTGAACACCAACTCGAGCTAAGTAAACTAAAAATTGCTGATTTGGAAGATCGTAGTAGGCGCAATAATATACGGATCAGAAATATACCTGAATCCATACAAAATCAAGATCTAGGCGCATATGTTAAAAAAATTATTGGCTCAGTTCTGAAAAATCGTGCTGAACCAGAGATTTTGATTGACCGATGCCATCGGCTGCCGAAGTCCAACCGAGCTCCTAAGGAGGCTGCAAGGGACACTATAGCACGATTACATTTCTTCCATGTTAAGGATGAGTTCCTGACTGCTGTGAGAACGGGTGCTAATCTCTGTGAGGAGTATACTAACCTCAAATTCTTTCAAGATTTTTCTGCTTCCACTATGTCACGAAGAAAAGATTTTCAATTTCTTACAAGGGAATTACAAGCTCTGAATATCCGATACAGATGGGGATTCCCTGTTAAAGTTTTATTTAGGCATGACGGTCAGAACTATGTTATAACATCACCGGAAGAGGGAAAGGATTTTTTACAAATATTTTTGCCAAGACATCACGAATCTAAGGGACAAAGATTTGATCGCAGAATGCATACCAAAATTGCAGAAGCTGCAGCTATATTGGATGAAGAAGCCATTATTGCGGAGTAATAGGTTTGATTTATTGATATGTGCTCTATACATATAGACATTGAATTTTTTTTTTTCCGTGTTTTTCTATTTTTTGTTTTCTTTTTGCAAGTTGATGGCGCTGACTGGGCGTGCCACACTTATTTCAAATCTCTGGAATTTCCCTATTCCTCTATTGTTCTCAGGAGTAAACAACCGGAACTTCTTTGTTAAATAAACATTGCAGTATCTCTGCAGGAGCATGGATATGTTGTTAAGAAACACTGCTACAGGGACACTGCCCAGCTATTGTTTTAAAACTATCCATATATTTTTGAGGTCTTTTTTAACTGTCTTAATTCGAACTGGTTACTTGTTGATAATGTTTCTATTTTATTATTTATTTCCATTTTTATTTGTTTTCTTTTGTTTCTATTTTTTTCTTCTATGTGTGGGTCTTTAATAGATTTCTTTTATTTTTTATTTTTTTTCATTCGTTTTTATGCAACGTTATTACTTATTACATTATCCCTGTCCTCACTGTTCTCTCGCTACCACCCCAACAGTAAGGCCTTTTTTTTACCATCAATGGAGAGGAGTATATTTTTAATTTCTTTTTACTCCTCTCTTTGGGCCTATTTTTTTATTTTTGGTATATATTTTATTTGTTCCAAATTTAGTTGGTTCCCCATTAGGAAGGGAATCATTTCTTTTTTAGTTTTGTTGTTTTTCCCCTACCCATTTGTAATCAATGGAAGCTCTTGTGTGATACTTCTTATTTTGTTTCTTTTGGTTCTCTCGCTGTGTGTGCTTGTACCTCCTTTACAATACCCTTTCATGTTTTTAAAATTTGATGTGTTAGGCCCAATCCCTTTATTTTGTGTTTTAGCCATTTACAGTCTTGTGTTCATTTTTGATGTTCCTTATAATCAATGGTATTGAAAATAATGTCCTTTAATGTTAAGGGATTGGGCTCTTTTCATAAAAGAAGGCTGTTGTTGAAGGAGGCTAGGGAGAAGCGTGTAGATGTTTTGTGCATACAGGAGTCCCACTTTAAAAATGATTTTAATCCCCACATTTTTGCTAGGTATTTTCCCATTCAATTTCATTCTAAGTTTTCTTCAAAGGCTAGGGGAACTTCTATTTTTTTTAACAAATCATTGGCTATCAAGACTTTGACAACTATTATTGATCCTGACGGTAGATATGTGTTATGGGTGGGTAAAGTGAATAACGTAGATTATTCCATTTTCAATGTTTATTTTCCAACGAGTTCCCAATTTCAATATTTGAAAAACGTTATGCAAACAGCTCTTGATAAATGTAGGGGGAGAGTGATTGTTTGTGGTGATACTAATTTCGTATTGGACCCTGAAAGTGATGTCTCAAGGGAGGACTCCTCTCCCAATTCAAATTCTTATATGTCCACTGCAAAGAGGTGCTCCAAATTGTTGCAATCCAAATGTTACTATGATGTGTGGCGTCTCCTACATCCTAATGAAAGAGATTATACTTTTTACTCAGCTGGCCACAATATGTACTCTCGTATCGATCGCTTTCTAGTGCCTGAAAATATGTTAGCTTTCATTGAGAAAGCTGAAATTTTAGATTTTAAATGGTCAGATCATGCTCCTATTACTTTGGGTATTCATGGAACAATACCACATGTTCCTTATAGACCTTGGAGACTGAATGATTTCATTTTGAATAACATAGATGAAAAAATCTTGGCTGAAAAAACGTTATCTTCATATTTTGAAGAAAACATTACTGAAGATATTCCATATTCTACTATTTGGAATGCTCATAAGGCTGTGTTAAGAGGACATTTTATTCAGAGAAATTCTTATATTGGGAAAACATCGTCTGCAAATGTTAAAACTTTGGAGAAAGAATTATATAATTTAAATTTAGCAAATAAATTAGGCCCTTCTTTCTCTGTTTCAGCTTTAATTAAAGACGTGAAAACAAAATTGGATAAACTTAATTTGGAAAAGACTGCTAAAACTTTACGATCTTTAAAAATGTCATTTTACTCAAAGGGTAATAAAGCCTCTAATTTATTAGCGAATAAATTAAAACAAAAAACTATACAATCTAGAATAGCTTATATATTGGATGATTCTGGCCAGAAAATTTTACATCCTAGGGACATTTCTAATTCTTTTGCTGCATATTATCACTTTATAACCTTAAAGATTCCCCTCTGGAAACGCAACCAACCTCTGCTAAAATAACTGAATTTTTGGATAAAACTAATCTCCCTAGAATCCCTGATTTTCATGTTGAATTTCTTGAGTCGGACATTTCTTTGGAGGAGGTGCTTCAAGCTATTAAAGATACTCCATCTGGTAAGGCACCGGGTCCTGATGGTTTTTCTGCTCTATACTATCACAAATTTAAAAATATCTTATTGCCACATTTAACGAAATTGTTTAACGAATATTGGAAAAATGGCTATATTCCTGATGAATCCCTTTGTGCCCAAATTTCTACTTTACCTAAACCCGGGAAGGAACCTGATAGGTGTTCCAATTTTAGGCCCATTTCTCTAATTAATAATGACACCAAATTATACTCGAAAATATTAGCTAATCGTATCTCAAATTTATTGCCTCTGCTTGTTCATAACGATCAAGTAGGTTTTATTCCCAGACGTCAAGCAACAGACAATACGAGACGTTTTATTAATTTGATCTCATATATTCAAAAATCTAAACACCCCTCTTTATTTTTATCACTCGATGCTGAAAAGGCATTTGATAGGGTCCATTGGGGATATTTGGAAGATGTTTTGATTCGGTTTGGGTTCCCAGCTGCTTTGAGAAAAGCTATTTTTGCTTTGTATCAGAAGCCTACTGCAAAAGTGCTGGCCTCTGGAGTTTTGTCCTACTCATTCTCGTTATCCAACGGGACTAGGCAGGGTTGCCCTTTGTCACCTTTACTTTTTGCTTTAGCCATTGAACCTTTGGCTGAGGCAATAAGAGTTGATAGTAATATTCAGGGTGTTAAAATAGATGGAGATACTCACAAATTGGGTTTATTTGCAGACGATGTAATTCTTACGTTAAGTGATCCAGCTACTTCTATGGGTCATTTATTTTCTCTTCTTAGAGAATTTCGTGAAGTGTCCTTTTATAAAATTAATGATAGCAAAACACAGGCATTACCATTCCATATAAAGAGGAATGATTTGACTGCTCTTAAAAGATCGTATGACTTTGACTGGAGGAAGACCTTTATTTCCTATTTAGGCATTAATTTATGTAAAAATTTAAAACATATGTATGCTTACAATTTAAAGACTTTTTGGCCCTCTTTGCTACTGGATCTTGAGAGGTGGGACAATCTTGAGATTTCATGGTTGGGTAGAATACACTCCATTAAGATGGTTATTCTCCCTAAGATTTTGTATTTTTTAAGAGCCATACCTTTAAGTGTGCCTATTTCTTTTTTTGATTCGGTGCGTTCTGCGCTCATAAAGTTTATATGGAGGAAGAAGCCTAGCAGAGTCAAATTTACCACTTTGACTAATTCTAGAGACAATTTCGGATTGGGGGTGCCAGATTTTAGGAATTATTATTATGCATCGAATGCTTCTAGCGCTTTCAAATTTAATTTGGACAGGGATTGGCCTAGATGGCTTATTATGGAAATTAATAAAATAAAACCTTTTTGTATAAAAGATGTTTTATGGGTTTCACATTCTAATCGGCCCAGGTTTACAAAAATGTACCCCTCAACTAAATTGGCTATACTCTCTTGGGATAGATTATTTAATAAATTACCAGGTTCTATTACTTGGTCCAGGGCGATGTCACTTGGTTCCTTGAGATATGTTCTTCCAGACCTAGATATAGATTACTGGAATGGCAAACATATTTTTTCTATTAATGATTTCTTTAAGAATAATTCGGCTCTATCATTTCCAAAATTACAAAAAAAAAAATAATTTAGATGCTGACAGGCAATGTGATTATGACTTCATTCTTCAAATTATTCAAGAACGATTTAATATATCTGATTTTGATGTGGATCAGTCTCATTTAGCTTTGACTCATATAGAGACAGTTTATATTAATGCCCCGGACCAGACAGGTACTATCTCATTGTGTTACTCTTCCCTCTCCTCGAAGGTTTCAGAAAAACTTAAATTTTTATCGGCCTGGGAAGAGGAATTAGGTAAAACATACGATCTAGCTGTCTGGAATGATGTGTTCTCGGGACTAAGGGGCATAACACAATGAGCACAACATTTTGAAAATCATTTTAAGATAATATACAGATGGTACCTGACCCCGGAAAGGCTTTTTCGCATGAAGATGACAACAAGTTTTAAATGTAGGAGAGGCTGTAATGGCCCAGGTAATCTCCTTCATATTTTTTGGGATTGTCCATTAATTAAACCTATGTGGGACTCTCTATTACCAATAATTAAGCTTATAAATAGCGAGATTGAGGTACTTGGGCCAGAACTATGTATTTTTAAACATTTTCCGTCTGATTTGCCTAAAATAGATAAGATCATCATAGGTCATTTGCTGATTGCAGCTACTATCCTTATCCCTAAGTATTGGAAAACAGGAGTTGTTCCGACTATAAAAGAAATCTCGTATATGACTTTGGAGAATAAATCTTATGAATCTTCCATTAGGCCACCCTCAGCTTTTAAAACACAACTTTTATTTTTTTGGGACACCTGGGAAGAGAAAATTAGAAAGAAATTTTTACTTTAGTTTATCTTTTTTGTTCCTTTAAATTATTATTTTTTTTAATTTTACATTTCTGCACGCTTCTTCTTAATCTTTTATCCATATGTATTTTTTTTTATATGGCGAGATAACTTTGGTTAAAGTGAAGACAGAGACTTCGGGATTGAAGATTTTAATAATTTATATTTCCATTTTACCCCCCTGTTTTTTCCCCCCTTGTTTTTTTTTTCTCTTTCGAGTGATAATTGTTGTAACAACTATTTCCCAATTATATGGTTTCAATTTGAATTATTATTGTACACTGTATATTGTATGTGCGATACTGTTTGACAGTCTCATATGTTTGATGTTATAGTTACATTTACTTTTGTTTTGTATTTTATAAAACTGTAATAAAAATTATTTGAAAAGTATTTGGATGAAAACATGAAGCTATCTACACCTAGCACCATACTTTTTTGCAAAAAAACTTTTTGTTTCTAATTCACCAAGACTGCTTTAAATCATGCCTTCAGCAGCCCAAATAACAACCAACATAAAAGTAATGTTGTGGGGTGCAGTATGTGGAAGCTACAAGCAATACAGTATTTGGATGAAAACATGAAGCTAGTTACACTTAGCACCTTACTTTTTTGCAAAAAATCTTTTTTTGTTTCTAATTCACCAAAACTGCTTTAAATCATGCCTTCAGCAGCCCAAATAACAACCAACATAAAAGTAATGTTGTGGGGTGCAGTATGTGGAAGCTACACGCAATACAGTATTTGGATGAAAACATGAAGCTATCTACACCTAGCACCATACTTTTTTGGAAAAAAACTTTTTTTGTTTCTAATTCACCAAAACTGCTTTAAATCATACCTTCAGCAGCCCAAATAACAACCAACATAAAACTAATGTTGTGGGGTGCAGTATGTGGAAGCTACAAGCAATACAGTATTTGGATGAAAACATGAAGCTATCTACTTTTCAAATAATGAAGCTATCTACACCTAGCACCATACTTTTTTCAAAAAAACTTTTTTTGTTTCTAATTCACCAAAACTGCTTTAAATCATGCCTTCAGCAGCCCAAATAACAACCAACATAAAAGTAATGTTGTGGGGTGCAGTATGTGGAAGCTACAAGCAATACAGTATTTGGATGAAAACATGAAGCTAGTTACACTTAGCACCTTACTTTTTTGCAAAAAATCTTTTTTTGTTTCTAATTCACCAAAACTGCTTTAAATCATGCCTTCAGCAGCCCAAATAACAACCAACATAAAAGTAATGTTGTGGGGTGCAGTATGTGGAAGCTACACGCAATACAGTATTTGGATGAAAACATGAAGCTATCTACACCTAGCACCATACTTTTTTGGAAAAAAACTTTTTTTGTTTCTAATTCACCAAAACTGCTTTAAATCATACCTTCAGCAGCCCAAATAACAACCAACATAAAAGTAATGTTGTGGGGTGCAGTATGTGGAAGCTACAAGCAATACAGTATTTGGATGAAAACATGAAGCTATCTACTTTTCAAATAATGAAGCTATCTACACCTTGCACAGTACTTTTTTCAAAAAAACTTTTTTTGTTTCTAATTCACCAAAACTGCTTTAAATCATGCCTTCAGCAGCCCAAATAACAACCAACATAAAAGTAATGTTGTGGGGTGCAGTATGTGGAAGCTACAAGCAATACAGTATTTGGATGAAAACATGAAGCTATCTACACCTAGCACCATACTTTTTTGCAAAAAAACTTTTTTTGTTTCTAATTCACCAAAACTGCTTTAAATCATGCCTTCAGCAGCCCAAATAACAACCAACATAAAAGTAATGTTGTGGGCTGCAGTATGTGGAAGCTACACGCAATACAGTATTTGGATGAAAACATGAAGCTATCTACACCTAGCACCATACTTTTTTGCAAAAAAACTTTTTTTGTTTCTAATTCACCAAAACTGCTTTAAATCATGCCTTCAGCAGCCCAAATAACAACCAACATAAAAGTAATGTTGTGGGGTGCAGTATGTGGAAGCTACAAGCAATACAGTATTTGGATGAAAACATGAAGCTAGTTACACTTAGCACCTTACTTTTTTGCAAAAAAACTTTTTTTGTTTCTAATTCACCAAAACTGCTTTAAATCATGCCTTCAGCAGCCCAAATAACAACCAACATAAAAGTAATGTTGTGGGGTGCAGTATGTGGAAGCTACAAGCAATACAGTATTTGGATGAAAACATGAAGCTAGTTACACTTAGCACCTTACTTTTTTGCAAAAAAACTTTTTTTTGTTTCTAATTCACCAAAACTGCTTTAAATCATGCCTTCAGCAGCCCAAATAACAACCAACATAAAAGTAATGTTGTGGGGTGCAGTATGTGGAAGCTACAAGCAATAGAGTATTTGGATGAAAACATGAAGCTATCTACACCTAGCACCATACTTTTTTGCAAAAAAACTTTTTTTGTTTCTAATTCACCAAAACTGCTTTAAATCATGCCTTCAGCAGCCCAAAAAACAACCAAAATAAAAGTAATGTTGTGGGGTGCAGTATGTGGAAGCTACACGCAATACAGTATTTGGATGAAAACATGAAGCTATCTACTTTTCAAATCATGAAGCTATCTACACCTAGCACCATACTTTTTTCAAAAAAACTTTTTTTGTTTCTTATTCACCAAAACTGCTTTAAATCATGCCTTCAGCAGCCCAAATAACAGCCAACATAAAAGTAATGTTGTGGGGTGCAGTATGTGGAAGCTACAAGCAATACAGTATTTGAATGAAAACATGAAGCTATCTACTTTTCAAATGATGAAGCTATCTACAACTAGCACCATACTTTTTTCAAAAAAACTTTTTTGTTTCTAATTCACCAAAACTGCTTTAAATCATGCCTTCAGCAGCCCAAATAACAACCAACATAAATGTAATGTTGTGGGGTGCAGTATGTGGAAGCTACAAGCAATACAGTATTTAAATGAAAACATGAAGCTTTCTACACCTAGCACCATACTTTTTTGCAAAAAAACTTTTTTTGTTTCTAATTCTCCAAAACTGCTTTAAATCATGCCTTCAGCAGCCCAAATAACAACCAACATAAAAGTAATGTTGTTGGATGCAGTATGTGGAAGCTACACGCAATACAGTATTTGGATGAAAACATGAAGCTATCTACACTTAGCACCATACTTTTTTGCAAAAAACTTTTTTTGTTTCTAATTCACCAAAACTGCTTTAAATCATGCCTTCAGCAGCCCAAATAACTACCAACATAAAAGTAATGTTGTGGGGTGCAGTATGTGGAAGCTACAAGCAATACAGTATTTGGATGAAAACATGAAGCTATCTACTTTTCAAATAATGAAGCTATCTACACCTAGCACCATACTTTTTTCAAAAAAACTTTTTTTGTTTCTAATTCACCAAAACTGCTTTAAATCATGCCTTCAGCAGCCCAAATAACAACCAACATAAAAGTAATGTTGTGGGGTGCAGTATGTGGAAGCTACAAGCAATACAGTATTTGGATGAAAACATGAAGCTATCTACACCTAGCACCATACTTTTTTGCAAAAAAACTTTTTTTGTTTCTAATTCACCAAAACTGCTTTAAATAATGCCCTCAGCAGCCCAAATAACAACCAACATAAAAGTAATGTTGTGGGGTGCAGTATGTGGAAGCTACACGCAATACAGTATTTGGATGAAAACATGAAGCTATCTACACCTAGCACCATACTTTTTTGGAAAAAAACTTTTTTTGTTTCTAATTCACCAAAACTGCTTTAAATCATACCTTCAGCAGCCCAAATAACAACCAACATAAAAGTAATGTTGTGGGGTGCAGTATGTGGAAGCTACAAGCAATACAGTATTTGGATGAAAACATGAAGCTATCTACTAGACCTGAAACAACGAATCGATAAAATCGATAATAATCGATAACGGGAATCGTTGTCGACGATTTCCGTTATCGATTAATCGAGTGATGGATTCGTCGTTGGAGCGCTCGGCTCCTTTCACTTACCTCCGCCAGCGTTCCCCCGTTTCTGCTGCAGAGCTCTGTAGTGTCCGTCTGCTTGAAGTTACGTAATGACGGATGTGACGCGCGTGAACGATGAAGATTTGAATAAAGTTTTGCGGTTGAACGTTGTAAGTGGAACGATTCGGTAGGAGAGAGAGAGATAGAGAGAGAGAGAGAGAGAGAGAGAGAGAGAGAGAGATTGAGAGAGAGAGAGAGAGAGAGAGAGAGAGATTGAGAGAGAGAGAGAGAGAGAGAGAGAGAGAGAGAGAGAGAGAGAGAGAGAGAGAGAGAATATATATGATTGCCGGGTGGGAAACTGATGGGGCAGAGTGTGGGTGGGTGCAGGGCATTTCATTAAATTATTAAATATTGGTTTTTTTTTATCCGATTAATCGATTAATCGAAAAAATAATCGGCCAACTAATCGATTATTAAAATAATCGTTAGTTGCAGCCCTACTATCTACTTTTCAAATAATGAAGCTATCTACACCTAGCACCATACTTTTTTCAAAAAAACTTTTTTTGTTTCTAATTCACCAAAACTGCTTTAAATCATGCCTTCAGCAGCCCAAATAACAACCAACATAAAAGTAATGTTGTGGGGTGCAGTATGTGGAAGCTACAAGCAATACAGTATTTGGATGAAAACATGAAGCTATCTACTTTTCAAATAATGAAGCTATCTACACCTAGCACCATACTTTTTTCAAAAAAACTTTTTTTGTTTCTAATTCACCAAAACTGCTTTAAATCATGCCTTCAGCAGCCCAAATAACAACCAACATAAAAGTAATGTTGTGGGGTGCAGTATGTGGAAGCTACAAGCAATACAGTATTTGGATGAAAACATGAAGCTATCTACTTTTCAATTAATGAAGCTATCTACACCTAGCACCATACTTTTTTCAAAAAAACTTTTTTTGTTTCTAATTCACCAAAACTGCTTTAAATCATGCCTTCAGCAGCCCAAATAACAACCAACATAAAAGTAATGTTGTGGGGTGCAGTATGTGGAAGCTACAAGCAATACAGTATTTGGATGAAAACATGAAGCTATCTACTTTTCAAATAATGAAGCTATCAACACCTAGCACCATACTTTTTTCAAAAAAACTTTTTTTGTTTCTAATTCACCAAAACTGCTTTAAATCATGCCTTCAGCAGCCCAAATAACAACCAACATAAAAGTAATGTTGTGGGGTGCAGTATGTGGAAGCTACAAGCAATACAGTATTTGGATGAAAACATGAAGCTATCTACTTTTCAAATAATGAAGCTATCTACAACTAGCACCATACTTTTTTCAAAAAAACTTTTTTTGTTTCTCATTCACCAAAACTGCTTTAAATCATGCCTTCAGCAGCCCAAATAACAACCAACATAAAAGTAATGTTGTGGGGTGCAGATGTGGAAGCTACAAGCAATAGAGTATTTGGATGAAAACATGAAGCTATCTACACCTAGCACCATACTTTTTTGCAAAAAAACTTTTTTTGTTTCTAATTCACCAAAACTGCTTTAAATCATGCCTTCAGCAGCCCAAATAACAACCAACATAAAAGTAATGTTGTGGGATGCAGTATGTGGAAGCTACAAGCAATACAGTATTTGGATGAAAACATGAAGCTTTCTACACCTAGCACCATACTTTTTTGCAAAAAAACTTTTTTTGTTTCTAATTCTCCAAAACTGCTTTAAATCATGCCTTCAGCAGCCCAAATAACAACCAACATAAAAGTAATGTTGTTGGATGCAGTATGTGGAAGCTACACGCAATACAGTATTTGGATGAAAACATGAAGCTATCTACACTTAGCACCATACTTTTTTGCAAAAAAACTTTTTTTGTTTCTAATTCACCAAAACTGCTTTAAATCATGCCTTCAGCAGCCCAAATAACAACCAACATAAAAGTAATGTTGTGGGGTGCAGTATGTGGAAGCTACAAGCAATACAGTATTTGGATGAAAACATGAAGCTAGTTACACTTAGCACCTTACTTTTTTGCAAAAAATCTTTTTTTGTTTCTAATTCACCAAAACTGCTTTAAATCATGCCTTCAGCAGCCCAAATAACAACCAACATAAAAGTAATGTTGTGGGGTGCAGTATGTGGAAGCTACAAGCAATACAGTATTTGGATGAAAACATGAAGCTAGTTACACTTAGCACCTTACTTTTTTGCAAAAAAACTTTTTTTGTTTCTAATTCACCAAAACTGCTTTAAATCATGCCTTCAGCAGCCCAAATAACAACCAACATAAAAGTAATGTTGTGGGGTGCAGTATGTGGAAGCTACAAGCAATACAGTATTTGGATGAAAACATGAAGCTAGTTACACTTAGCACCTTACTTTTTTGCAAAAAAACTTTTTTTGTTTCTAATTCACCAAAACTGCTTTAAATCATGCCTTCAGCAGCCCAAATAACAACCAACATAAAAGTAATGTTGTGGGCTGCAGTATGTGGAAGCTAGGGGGGCGTGGCTTGACCATCGAGTGAGATGGCAGCATAGTGCAAGAGCTCTGTGAGGATTTGGGCTTTTTTCATTAAAAAAACAGCATTCAACTGTGGACCCGTTCCAGAATCGAACTACTATTGGACTGATTGGAAGATGCAAAAGCAGAAGTTTTCAACCAAAACTTCGGGTGCCTCGAAACCTGTGGAAAAGCTCGTGATTGAAGACACTGAGTCCCCACGTAAGAAACAGGCTAAGATGGGTGAGGAGTTTGAGAGATCAGGTATGACTGTTACGGAACCTCGATTAATAAAGCTGCTTACGGATCTCAGGAATGGGATTCGTGATGATTTGATGAAAGAGATTTCCGTTATTAAGAAGGATATAAACGAACTGGACATTCGTGTGGATCGTACTGAACAGGCTCTTGGTCTGCAGAGGAACTCACATTTAGAGTTAGAAAAGCGTGTGGATCTGCTGGAACACCAACTCGAGCTAAGTAAGCTAAAAATTGCTGATTTGGAAGATCGTAGTAGGCGCAATAATATACGGATCAGAAATATACCTGAATCCATACAAAATCAAGATCTAGGCGCATATGTTAAAAAAATTATTGGCTCAGTTCTGAAAAATCGTGCTGAACCAGAGATTTTGATTGACCGATGCCATCGGCTGCCGAAGTCCAACCGAGCTCCTAAGGAGGCTGCAAGGGACACTATAGCACGATTACATTTCTTCCATGTTAAGGATGAGTTCCTGACTGCTGTGAGAACGGGTGCTAATCTCTGTGAGGAGTATACAAACCTCAAATTCTTTCAAGATTTTTCTGCTTCCACTATGTCACGAAGAAAAGATTTTCAATTTCTTACAAGGGAATTACAAGCTCTGAATATCCGATACAGATGGGGATTCCCTGTTAAAGTTTTATTTAGGCATGATGGTCAGAACTATGTTATAACATCACCGGAAGAGGGAAAGGATTTTTTACAAATATTTTCGCCAAGACGTCACGAATCTAAGGGACAAAGATTTGATCGCAGAATGCATACCAAAATTGCAGAAGCTGCAGCTATATTGGATGAAGGAGCCATTATTGCGGAGTAATAGGTTTGATTTATTGATATGTGCTCTATACATATAGACATTGATTTTTTTTCCGTGTTTTTCTATTTTTTGTTTTCTTTTTGCAAGTTGATGGCGCTGACTGGGCGTGCCACACCTATTTCAAATCTCTGGAATTTCCTTATTCCTCTATTGTTCTCAGGAGTAAACAACCGGAACTTCTTTGTTAAATAAACATTGCAGTATCTCTGCAGGAGCATGGATATGTTGTTAAGAAACACTGCTACAGGGACACTGCCCAGCTATTGTTTTAAAACTATCCATATATTTTTGAGGTCTTTTTTTAACTGTCTTAATTCGAACTGGCTACTTGTTGATAATGTTTCTTTTTTATTATTTATTTCCATTTTTATTTGTTTTCTTTTGTTTCTATTTTTTTTCTTAAATGTGTGGGTCTTTAATAGATTTCTTTTATTTTTTGTTTTTTCATTCGTTTTTATGCAACGTTATTAATTATTACATTATCCCTGTCCTCACTGTTCTCTCGCTACCACCCCAACAGTAAGGCCTTTTTTTTTTACCATCAATGGAGAGGAGTATATTTTTAATTTCTTTTTACTCCTCTCTTTGGGCCTATTTTTTTATCTTTGGTATATATTTTATTTGTTCCAAATTTAGTTGGTTCCCCATTAGGAAGGGAATCATTTCTTTTTTAGTTTTGTTGTTTTTCCCCTACCCATTTGTAATCAATGGAAGCTCTTGTGTGATACTTCTTATTTTGTTTCTTTTGGTTCTCTCGCTGTGCGTGCTTGTACCTCCTTTACAATACCCTTTCATGTTTTTAAAATTTGATGTGTTAGGCCCAATCCCTTTATTTTGTGTTTTAGCCATTCACAGTCTTGTGTTCATTTTTGATGTTCCTTATAATCAATGGTATTGAAAATAATGTCCTTTAATGTTAAGGGATTGGGCTCTTTTCATAAAAGAAGGCTGTTGTTGAAGGAGGCTAGGGAGAAGCGTGTAGATGTTTTGTGCATACAGGAGTCCCACTTTAAAAATGATTTTAATCCCCACATTTTTGCTAGGTATTATCCCATTCAATTTCATTCTAAGTTTTCTTCAAAGGCTAGGGGAACTTCTATTTTTTTTAACAAATCATTGGCTATCAAGACTTTGACTATTATTGATCCTGACGGTAGATATGTTTTATGGGTGGGTAAAGTGAATAACGTAGATTATTCAATTTTCAATGTTTATTTTCCAACGAGTTCCCAATTTCAATATTTGAAAAACGTTATGCAAACAGCTCTTGATGAATGTAGGGGGAGAGTGATTGTTTGTGGTGATACTAATTTCGTATTGGACCCTGAAAGTGATGTCTTGAGGGAGGAATCCTCTCCCAATTCAAATTCTTATATGTCCACTGCAAAGAGGTGCTCCAAATTGTTGCAATCCAAATGTTACTATGATGTGTGGCGTCTCCTACATCCTAATGAAAGAGATTATACTTTTTACTCAGCTGGCCACAATATGTACTCTCGTATCGATCGCTTTCTAGTGCCTGAAAATATGTTAGCTTTCATTGAGAAAGCTGAAATTTTAGATTTTAAATGGTCAGATCATGCTCCTATTACTTTGGGTATTCATGAAACAATACCACATGTTCCTTATAGACCTTGGAGACTGAATGATTTCATTTTGAATAACATAGATGAAAAAATCTTGGCTGAAAAAACGTTATCTTCATATTTTGAAGAAAACATTACTGAAGATATTCCATATTCTACTATTTGGAATGCTCATAAGGCTGTGTTAAGAGGACATTTTATTCAGAGAAATTCTTATATTAGGAAAACATCGTCTGCAAATGTTAAAACTTTGGAGAAAGAATTATATAATTTAAATTTAGCAAATAAGTTAGGCCCTTCTTTCTCTGTTTCAGCTTTAATTAAAGACGTGAAAACAAAATTGGATAAACTTAATTTGGAAAAGAGTGCTAAAACTTTACGATCTTTAAAAATGTCATTTTACTCAAAGGGTAATAAAGCCTCTAATTTATTAGCGAATAAATTAAAACAAAAAACTATACAATCTAGAATAGCTTATATATTGGATGATTCTGGCCAGAAAATTTTACATCCTAGGGACATATCTAATTCTTTTGCTGCATATTATAAGTCACTTTATAACCTTAAAGATTCCCCTCTGGAAACGCAACCAACCTCTGCTAAAATAACTGAATTTTTGGATAAAACTAATCTCCCTAGAATCCCTGATTTTCATGTTGAATTTCTTGAGTCGGACATTTCTTTGGAGGAGGTGCTTCAAGCTATTAAAGATACTCCATCTGGTAAGGCACCGGGTCCTGATGGTTTTTCTTCTCTATACTATCACAAATTTAAAAATATCTTATTGCCACATTTAACAAAATTGTTTAACGAATATTGGAAAAATGGCTATATTCCTGATGAATCCCTTTGTGCCCAAATTTCTAATTTACCTAAACCCGGAAAGGAACCTGATAGGTGTTCCAATTTTAGGCCCATTTCTCTAATTAATAATGACACCAAATTATACTCGAAAATATTAGCTAATCGTATCTCAAGTTTATTTCCTCTGCTTGTTCATAACGATCAAGTAGGTTTTATTCCCAGACGTCAAGCAACAGACAATACGAGACGTTTTATTAATTTGATCTCATATATTCAAAAATCTAAACACCCCTCTTTATTTTTATCACTCGATGCTGAAAAGGCATTTGATAGGGTCCATTGGGGATATTTGGAAGATGTTTTGATTCGGTTTGGGTTCCCAGCTGCTTTGAGAAAAGCTATTTTTGCTTTGTATCAGAAGCCTACTGCACAAGTGCTGGCCTCTGGAGTTTTGTCCGACTCATTCTCGTTATCCAATGGGACTAGGCAGGGTTGCCCTTTGTCACCTTTACTTTTTGCTTTAGCTATTGAGCCTTTGGCTGAGGCAATAAGAGTTGATAGTAATATTCAGGGTGTTACAATAGGTGGAGATACTCACAAATTGGGTTTATTTGCAGACGATGTAATTCTTACGTTAAGTGATCCAGCTACTTCTATGGGTCATTTATTTTCTCTTCTTAGAGAATTTCGTGAAGTGTCCTTTTATAAAATTAATGATAGCAAAACACAGGCATTACCATTCCATATAAAGAGGAATGATTTGACTGCTCTTAAAAGATCGTATGACTTTGACTGGAGGAAGAGCTTTATTTCCTATTTAGGCATTAATTTATGTAAAAATTTAAAACATATGTATGCTTACAATTTAAAGACTTTTTGGCCCTCTTTGCTACTGGATCTTGAGAGGTGGGACAATCTTGAGATTTCATGGTTGGGTAGAATACACTCCATTAAGATGGTTATTCTCCCTAAGATTTTGTATTTTTTAAGAGCCATACCTTTAAGTGTGCCTATTTCTTTTTTTGATTCGGTGCGTTCTGCCCTCATAAAGTTTATATGGAGGAAGAAGCCTAGCAGAGTCAAATTTACCACTTTGACTAATTCTAGAGACAATTTCGGATTGGGGGTGCCAGATTTTAGGAATTATTATTATGCATCGAATGCGTCTAGCGCTTTCAAATTTAATTTGGACAGGGATTGGCCTAGATGGCTGATTATGGAAATTAATAAACTAAAACCTTTTTGTATAAAAGATGTTTTATGGGTTTCACATTCTAATCGGCCCAGGTTTACAAAAATGTACCCCTCAACTAAATTGGCTATACTCTCTTGGGATAGATTATTTAATAAACTACCAGGATCTATTACTTGGTCCAGGGCGATGTCACTTGGTTCCTTGAGATATGTTCTTCCAGACCTAGATATAGATTACTGGAATGGCAAACATATTTTTTCTATTAATGATTTCTTTAAGAATAATTCGGCTCTATCATTTACAAAATTACAAAAAAAATATAATTTAGATGCTGACAGGCAATGTGATTATGACTTCATTCTTCAAATTATTCAAGAACGATTTAATATATCTGATTTTGATGTGGATCAGTCTCATTTAGCTTTGACTGATATAGAGACAGTTTATATTAATGCCCCGGACCTGACAGGTACTATCTCATTGTGTTACTCTTCCCTCTCCTCGAAGGTTTCAGAAAAACTTAAATTTTTATCGGCCTGGGAAGAGGAATTAGGTAAAACATACGATCTAGCTGTCTGGAATGATGTGTTCTCGGGACTAAGGGGCATAACACAATGCGCACAACATTTTGAAAATCATTTTAAGATAATATACAGATGGTACCTGACCCCGGAAAGGCTTTTTCGCATGAAGATGACTACAAGTTTTAAATGTTGGAGAGGCTGTAATGGCCCAGGTAATCTCCTTCATATTTTTTGGGATTGTCCATTAATTAAACCTATGTGGGACTCTTTATTACCAATAATTAGACTTATAAATAGCGAGATTGAGGTACTTGGGCCAGAACTATGTATTTTTAAACATTTTCCGTCTGATTTGCCTAAAATAGATAAGATCATCATAGGTCATTTGCTGATTGCAGCTACTATCCTTATCCCTAAGTATTGGAAAACAGGAGTTGTTCCGACTATAAAAGAAATCTTGTATATGACATTGGAGAATAAATCTTATGAATCTTCCATTAGGCCACCCTCAGCTTTTAAAACACAACTTTTATTTTTTTGGGACACCTGGGAAGAGAAAATTAGAAAGAAATTTTTACTTTAGTTTATCTTTTTTGTTCCTTTAGATTATTATTTTTTTAATTTTGCATTTCTGCACGCTTCTTCTTAATCTTTCATCCATATGTATTTTTTTTATATGGCGAGATAACTTTGGTTAAAGTGAAGACAGAGACTTCCGGATTGAAGATTTTAATAATTTACATTTCCATTTTACCCCCCTGTTTTTTCCCCCCTTGTTTTTTTTTCTCTTTCGAGTGATAATTGTTGTAACTACTATTTCCCAATTCTATGGTTTCAATTTGAATTATTATTGTACACTGTATATTGTATGTGCGATACTGTTTGACAGTCTCATCTGTTTGATGTTATAATTACATTTACTTTTGTTTTGTATTTTATAAAACTGTAATAAAAAGTATTTGAAAAGTATGTGGAAGCTACACGCAATACAGTATTTGGATGAAAACATGAAGCTATCTACACCTAGCACCATACTTTTTTGCAAAAAAACTTTTTTTGTTTCTAATTCACCAAAACTGCTTTAAATCATGCCTTCAGCAGCCCAAATAACAACCAACATAAAAGTAATGTTGTGGGGTGCAGTATGTGGAAGCTACAAGCAATACAGGATTTGGATGAAAACATGAAGCTATCTACTTTTCAAATCATGAAGCTATCTACACCTAGCACCATACTTTTTTCAAAAAAACTTTTTTTGTTTCTAATTCACCAAAACTGCTTTAAATCATGCCTTCAGCAGCCCAAATAACAACCAACATAAAAGTAATGTTGTGGGGTGCAGTATGTGGAAGCTACAAGCAATACAGTATTTGAATGAAAACATGAAGCTATCTACTTTTCAAATAATGAAGCTATCTACAACTAGCACCATACTTTTTTCAAAAAAACTTTTTTTGTTTCTAATTCACCAAAACTGCTTTAAATCATGCCTTCAGCAGCCCAAATAACAACCAACATAAATGTAATGTTGTGGGGTGCAGTATGTGGAAGCTACAAGCAATAGAGTATTTGGATGAAAACATGAAGCTATCTACACCTAGCACCATACTTTTTTGCAAAAAAACTTTTTTTCTTTCTAATTCACCAAAACTGCTTTAAATCATGCCTTCAGCAGCCCAAAAAACAACCAAAATAAAAGTAATGTTGTGGGGTGCAGTATGTGGAAGCTACACGCAATACAGTATTTGGATGAAAACATGAAGCTATCTACACCTAGCACCATACTTTTTTGTAAAAAAACTTTTTTTGTTTCTAATTCACCAAAACTGCTTTAAATCATGCCTTCAGTAGCCCAAATAACAACCAACATAAAAGTAATGTTGTGGGGTGCAGTATGTGGAAGCTACAAGCAATACAGTATTTGGATGAAAACATGAAGCTATCTACTTTTCAAATCATGAAGCTATCTACAACTAGCACCATACTTTTTTCAAAAAAACTTTTTTTGTTTCTAATTCACCAAAACTGCTTTAAATCATGCCTTCAGCAGCCCAAATAACAGCCAACATAAAAGTAATGTTGTGGGGTGCAGTATGTGGAAGCTACAAGCAATACAGTATTTGAATGAAAACATGAAGCTATCTACTTTTCAAATGATGAAGCTATCTACAACTAGCACCATACTTTTTTCAAAAAAACTTTTTTTGTTTCTAATTCACCAAAACTGCTTTAAATCATGCCTTCAGCAGCCCAAATAACAACCAACATAAATGTAATGTTGTGGGGTGCAGTATGTGGAAGCTACAAGCAATACAGTATTTAAATGAAAACATGAAGCTTTCTACACCTAGCACCATACTTTTTTGCAAAAAAACTTTTTTTGTTTCTAATTCTCCAAAACTGCTTTAAATCATGCCTTCAGCAGCCCAAATAACAACCAACATAAAAGTAATGTTGTTGGATGCAGTATGTGGAAGCTACACGCAATACAGTATTTGGATGAAAACATGAAGCTATCTACACTTAGCACCATACTTTTTTGCAAAAAAACTTTTTTTGTTTCTAATTCACCAAAACTGCTTTAAATCATGCCTTCAGCAGCCCAAATAACTACCAACATAAAAGTAATGTTGTGGGGTGCAGTATGTGGAAGCTACAAGCAATACAGTATTTGGATGAAAACATGAAGCTATCTACACCTAGCACCATACTTTTTTGCAAAAAAACTTTTTTTGTTTCTAATTCACCAAAACTGCTTTAAATAATGCCCTCAGCAGCCCAAATAACAACCAACATAAAAGTAATGTTGTGGGGTGCAGTATGTGGAAGCTACAAGCAATACAGTATTTGGATGAAAACATGAAGCTATCTACTTTTCAAATAATGAAGCTATCTACACCTAGCACCATACTTTTTTCAAAAAAACTTTTTTTGTTTCTAATTCACCAAAACTGCTTTAAATCATGCCTTCAGCAGCCCAAATAACAACCAACATAAAAGTAATGTTGTGGGGTGCAGTATGTGGAAGCTACAAGCAATACAGTATTTGGATGAAAACATGAAGCTATCTACTTTTCAATTAATGAAGCTATCTACACCTAGCACCATACTTTTTTCAAAAAAACTTTTTTTGTTTCTAATTCACCAAAACTGCTTTAAATCATGCCTTCAGCAGCCCAAATAACAACCAACATAAAAGTAATGTTGTGGGGTGCAGTATGTGGAAGCTACAAGCAATACAGTATTTGGATGAAAACATGAAGCTATCTACTTTTCAATTAATGAAGCTATCTACACCTAGCACCATACTTTTTTCAAAAAAACTTTTTTTGTTTCTAATTCACCAAAACTGCTTTAAATCATGCCTTCAGCAGCCCAAATAACAACCAACATAAAAGTAATGTTGTGGGGTGCAGTATGTGGAAGCTACAAGCAATACAGTATTTGGATGAAAACATGAAGCTATCTACTTTTCAAATAATGAAGCTATCTACAACTAGCACCATACTTTTTTCAAAAAAACTTTTTTTGTTTCTAATTCACCAAAACTGCTTTAAATCATGCCCTCAGCAGCCCAAATAACAACCAACATAAAAGTAATGTTGTGGGGTGCAGTATGTGGAAGCTACAAGCAATAGAGTATTTGGATGAAAACATGAAGCTATCTACACCTAGCACCATACTTTTTTGCAAAAAAACTTTTTTTGTTTCTAATTCACCAAAACTGCTTTAAATCATGCCCTCAGCAGCCCAAATAACAACCAACATAAAATTAATGTTGTGGGGTGCAGTATGTGGAAGCTACAAGCAATACAGTATTTGGATGAAAACATGAAGCTATCTACATTTCAAATAATGAAGCTATCTACACCTAGCACCATACTTTTTTCAAAAAAACTTTTTTTGTTTCTAATTCACCAAAACTGCTTTAAATCATGCCTTCAGCAGCCCAAATAACAACCAACATAAAAGTAATGTTGTGGGGTGCAGTATGTGGAAGCTACAAGCAATACAGTATTTGGATGAAAACATGAAGCTATCTACTTTTCAATTAATGAAGCTATCTACACCTAGCACCATACTTTTTTCAAAAAAACTTTTTTTGTTTCTAATTCACCAAAACTGCTTTAAATCATGCCTTCAGCAGCCCAAATAACAACCAACATAAAAGTAATGTTGTGGGGTGCAGTATGTGGAAGCTACAAGCAATACAGTATTTGGATGAAAACATGAAGCTATCTACTTTTCAAATAATGAAGCTATCTACACCTAGCACCATACTTTTTTCAAAAAAACTTTTTTTGTTTCTAATTCACCAAAACTGCTTTAAATCATGCCTTCAGCAGCCCAAATAACAACCAACATAAAAGTAATGTTGTGGGGTGCAGTATGTGGAAGCTACAAGCAATACAGTATTTGGATGAAAACATGAAGCTATCTACACCTAGCACCATACTTTTTTGCAAAAAAACTTTTTTTGTTTCTAATTCACCAAAACTGCTTTAAATAATGCCCTCAGCAGCCCAAATAACAACCAACATAAAAGTAATGTTGTGGGGTGCAGTATGTGGAAGCTACAAGCAATACAGTATTTGGATGAAAACATGAAGCTAGTTACACTTAGCACCTTACTTTTTTGCAAAAAAACTTTTTTTGTTTCTAATTCACCAAAACTGCTTTAAATCATGCCTTCAGCAGCCCAAATAACAACCAACATAAAAGTAATGTTGTGGGGTGCAGTATGTGGAAGCTACACGCAATACAGTATTTGGATGAAAACATGAAGCTATCTACACCTAGCACCATACTTTTTTGGAAAAAAACTTTTTTTGTTTCTAATTCACCAAAACTGCTTTAAATCATACCTTCAGCAGCCCAAATAACAACCAACATAAAAGTAATGTTGTGGGGTGCAGTATGTGGAAGCTACAAGCAATACAGTATTTGGACGAAAACATGAAGCTATCTACTTTTCAAATAATGAAACTATCTACACCTAGCACCATACTTTTTTCAAAAAAACTTTTTTTGTTTCTAATTCACCAAAACTGCTTTAAATCATGCCTTCAGCAGCCCAAATAACAACCAACATAAAAGTAATGTTGTGGGGTGCAGTATGTGGAAGCTACAAGCAATACAGTATTTGGAAGAAAACATGAAGCTATCTACACCTAGCACCATACTTTTTTTGCAAAAAAACTTTTTTTGTTTCTAATTCACCAAAACTGCTTTAAATCATGCCCTCAGCAGCCCAAATAACAACCAACATAAAATTAATTTTGTGGGGTGCAGTATGTGGAAGCTACAAGCAATACAGTATTTGGATGAAAACATGAAGCTATCTACACCTAGCACCATACTTTTTTGCAAAAAAACTTTTTTTGTTTCTAATTCACCAAAACTGCTTTAAATCATGCCCTCAGCAGCCCAAATAACAACCAACATAAAAGTAATGTTGTGGGGTGCAGTATGTGGAAGCTACAAGCAATACAGTATTTGGATGAAAACATGAAGCTATCTACTTTTCAAATAATGAAGCTATCTACACCTAGCACCATACTTTTTTCAAAAAAACTTTTTTTGTTTCTAATTCACCAAAACTGCTTTAAATCATGCCTTCAGCAGCCCAAATAACAACCAACATAAAAGTAATGTTGTGGGGTGCAGTATGTGGAAGCTACACGCAATACAGTATTTGGATGAAAACATGAAGCTATCTACACCTAGCACCATACTTTTTTGCAAAAAAACTTTTTTTGTTTCTAATTCTCCAAAACTGCTTTAAATCATGCCTTCAGCAGCCCAAATAACAACCAACATAAAAGTAATGTTGTTGGATGCAGTATGTGGAAGCTACAAGCAATACAGTATTTGGATGAAAACATGAAGCTTTCTACACCTAGCACCATACTTTTTTGCAAAAAAACTTTTTTTGTTTCTAATTCTCCAAAACTGCTTTAAATCATGCCTTCAGCAGCCCAAATAACAACCAACATAAAAGTAATGTTGTGGGGTGCAGTATGTGGAAGCTACAAGCAATACAGTATTTGGATGAAAACATGAAGCTAGTTACACTTAGCACCTTACTTTTTTGCAAAAAATCTTTTTTTGTTTCTAATTCACCAAAACTGCTTTAAATCATGCCTTCAGCAGCCCAAATAACAACCAACATAAAAGTAATGTTGTGGGGTGCAGTATGTGGAAGCTACACGCAATACAGTATTTGGATGAAAACATGAAGCTATCTACACTTAGCACCTTACTTTTTTGCAAAAAAACTTTTTTTGTTTCTAATTCACCAAAACTGCTTTAAATCATGCCTTCAGCAGCCCAAATAACAACCAACATAAAAGTAATGTTGTGGGGTGCAGATGTGGAAGCTACAAGCAATACAGTATTTGGATGAAAACATGAAGCTATCTACACCTAGCACCATACTTTTTTGCAAAAAAAATCTTTTTGTTTCTAATTCACCAAAACTGCTTTAAATCATGCCCTCAGCAGCCCAAATAACAACACACATAAAAGTAATGTTGTGGGGTGCAGTATGTGGAAGCTACAAGCAATACAGTATTTGGATGAAAACATGAAGCTATCTACACCTAGCACCATACTTTTTTGCAAAAAAACTTTTTTTGTTTCTAATTCACCAAAACTGCTTTAAATCATGCCTTCAGTAGCCCAAATAACAACCAACATAAAAGTAATGTTGTGGGGTGCAGTATGTGGAAGCTACAAGCAATACAGTATTTGAATGAAAACATGAAGCTATCTACTTTTCAAATCATGAAGCTATCTACACCTAGCACCATACTTTTTTGCAAAAAAACTTTTTTTGTTTCTAATTCACCAAAACTGCTTTAAATCATGCCTTCAGCAGCCCAAATAACAACCAACATAAAAGTAATGTTGTGGGGTGCAGTATGTGGAAGCTACACGCAATACAGTATTTGGATGAAAACATGAAGCTATCTACACCTAGCACCATACTTTTTTGGAAAAAAACTTTTTTTGTTTCTAATTCACCAAAACTGCTTTAAATCATACCTTCAGCAGCCCAAATAACAACCAACATAAAAGTAATGTTGTGGGGTGCAGTATGTGGAAGCTACAAGCAATACAGTATTTGGATGAAAACATGAAGCTATCTACTTTTCAAATAATGAAGCTATCTACACCTAGCACCATACTTTTTTCAAAAAAACTTTTTTTGTTTCTAATTCACCAAAACTGCTTTAAATCATGCCTTCAGCAGCCCAAATAACAACCAACATAAAAGTAATGTTGTGGGGTGCAGTATGTGGAAGCTACAAGCAATACAGTATTTGGATGAAAACATGAAGCTTTCTACACCTAGCACCATACTTTTTTGCAAAAAAACTTTTTTTGTTTCTAATTCTCCAAAACTGCTTTAAATCATGCCTTCAGCAGCCCAAATAACAACCAACATAAAAGTAATGTTGTGGGGTGCAGTATGTGGAAGCTAAAAGCAATACAGTATTTGGATGAAAACATGAAGCTTT
Source organism: Spea bombifrons (assembly GCF_027358695.1). NCBI lineage: Eukaryota > Metazoa > Chordata > Amphibia > Anura > Pelobatidae > Spea > Spea bombifrons. Next base: position 21,211,060 of record NC_071096.1, on the reverse strand, counting down.
CTACACCTAGCACCATACTTTTTTGCAAAAAAACTTTTTTTGTTTCTAATTCTCCAAAACTGCTTTAAATCATGCCTTCAGCAGCCCGAATAACAACTAACATAAAAGTAATGTTGTGGGATGCAGTATGTGGAAGCTACACGCAATACAGTATTTGGATGAAAACATGAAGCTTTCTACACCTAGCACCATACTTTTTTGCAAAAAAACTTTTTTTGTTTCTAATTCTCCAAAACTGCTTTAAATCATGCCTTCAGCAGCCCAAATAACAACCAACATAAAAGTAATGTTGTGGGGTGCAGTAAGTGGAAGCTACAAGCAATACAGTATTTGGATGAAAACATGAAGCTTTCTACACCTAGCACCATACTTTTTTGCAAAAAAACTTTTTTTGTTTCTAATTCTCCAAAACTGCTTTAAATCATGCCTTCAGCAGCCCAAATAACAACCAACATAAAAGTAATGTTGTTGGATGCAGTATGTGGAAGCTACAAGCAATACAGTATTTGGATGAAAACATGAAGCTATCTACACTTAGCACCATACTTTTTTGCAAAAAAACTTTTTTTGTTTCTAATTCACCAAAACTGCTTTAAATCATGCCTTCAGCAGCCCAAATAACAACCAACATAAAAGTAATGTTGTGGGGTGCAGTATGTGGAAGCTACAAGCAATACAGTATTTGGATGAAAACATGAAGCTAGTTACACTTAGCACCTTACTTTTTTGCAAAAAATCTTTTTTTGTTTCTAATTCACCAAAACTGCTTTAAATCATACCTTCAGTAGCCCAAATAACAACCAACATAAAAGTAATGTTGTGGGGTGCAGTATGTGGAAGCTACAAGCAATACAGTATTTGGATGAAAACATGAAGCTTTCTACACCTAGCACCATACTTTTTTGCAAAAAAACTTTTTTTGTTTCTAATTCTCCAAAACTGCTTTAAATCATGCCTTCAGCAGCCCAAATAACAACTAACATAAAAGTAATGTTGTGGGATGCAGTATGTGGAAGCTACACGCAATACAGTATTTGGATGAAAACATGAAGCTTTCTACACCTAGCACCATACTTTTTTGCAAAAAAACTTTTTTTGTTTCTAATTCTCCAAAACTGCTTTAAATCATGCCTTCAGCAGCCCAAATAACAACCAACATAAAAGTAATGTTGTGGGATGCAGTATGTGGAAGCTACAAGCAATACAGTATTTGGATGAAAACATGAAGCTTTCTACACCTAGCACCATACTTTTTTGCAAAAAAACTTTTTTTTGTTTCTAATTCTCCAAAACTGCTTTAAATCATGCCTTCAGCAGCCCAAATAACAACCAACATAAAAGTAATGTTGTTGGATGCAGTATGTGGAAGCTACAAGCAATACAGTATTTGGATGAAAACATGAAGCTTTCTAAACCTAGCACCATACGTTTTTGCAAAAAAACTTTTTTTGTTTCTAATTCTCCAAAACTGCTTTAAATCATGCCTTCAGCAGCCCAAATAACAACCAACATAAAAGTAATGTTGTTGGATGCAGTATGTGGAAGCTACACGCAATACAGTATTTGGATGAAAACATGAAGCTATCTACACCTAGCACCATACTTTTTTGGAAAAAAACTTTTTTTGTTTCTAATTCACCAAAACTGCTTTAAATCATACCTTCAGCAGCCCAAATAACAACCAACATAAAAGTAATGTTGTGGGGTGCAGTATGTGGAAGCTACAAGCAATACAGTACTTGGATGAAAACATGAAGCTATCTACTTTTCAAATAATGAAGCTATCTACACCTAGCACCATACTTTTTTCAAAAAAACTTTTTTTGTTTCTAATTCACCAAAACTGCTTTAAATCATGCCTTCAGCAGCCCAAATAACAACCAACATAAAAGTAATGTTGTGGGGTGCAGTATGTGGAAGCTACAAGCAATACAGTATTTGGATGAAAACATGAAGCTATCTACACCTAGCACCATACTTTTTTGCAAAAAAACTTTTTTTGTTTCTAATTCACCAAAACTGCTTTAAATAATGCCCTCAGCAGCCCAAATAACAACCAACATAAAAGTAATGTTGTGGGGTGCAGTATGTGGAAGCTACAAGCAATACAGTATTTGGATGAAAACATGAAGCTAGTTACACTTAGCACCTTACTTTTTTGCAAAAAAACTTTTTTTGTTTCTAATTCACCAAAACTGCTTTAAATCATGCCTTCAGCAGCCCAAATAACAACCAACATAAAAGTAATGTTGTGGGGTGCAGTATGTGGAAGCTACACGCAATACAGTATTTGGATGAAAACATGAAGCTATCTACACCTAGCACCATACTTTTTTGGAAAAAAACTTTTTTTGTTTCTAATTCACCAAAACTGCTTTAAATCATACCTTCAGCAGCCCAAATAACAACCAACATAAAAGTAATGTTGTGGGGTGCAGTATGTGGAAGCTACATGCAATACAGTATTTGGACGAAAACATGAAGCTATCTACTTTTCAAATAATGAAACTATCTACACCTAGCACCATACTTTTTTCAAAAAAACTTTTTTTGTTTCTAATTCACCAAAACTGCTTTAAATCATGCCTTCAGCAGCCCAAATAACAACCAACATAAAAGTAATGTTGTGGGGTGCAGTATGTGGAAGCTACAAGCAATACAGTATTTGGAAGAAAACATGAAGCTATCTACACCTAGCACCATACTTTTTTTGCAAAAAAACTTTTTTTGTTTCTAATTCACCAAAACTGCTTTAAATCATGCCCTCAGCAGCCCAAATAACAACCAACATAAAATTAATTTTGTGGGGTGCAGTATGTGGAAGCTACAAGCAATACAGTATTTGGATGAAAACATGAAGCTATCTACACCTAGCACCATACTTTTTTGCAAAAAAACTTTTTTTGTTTCTAATTCACCAAAACTGCTTTAAATAATGCCCTCAGCAGCCCAAATAACAACCAACATAAAAGTAATGTTGTGGGGTGCAGTATGTGGAAGCTACAAGCAATACAGTATTTGGATGAAAACATGAAGCTATCTACTTTTCAAATAATGAAGCTATCTACACCTAGCACCATACTTTTTTCAAAAAAACTTTTTTTGTTTCTAATTCACCAAAACTGCTTTAAATCATGCCTTCAGCAGCCCAAATAACAACCAACATAAAAGTAATGTTGTGGGGTGCAGTATGTGGAAGCTACAAGCAATACAGTATTTGGATGAAAACATGAAGCTATCTACTTTTCAAATCATGAAGCTATCTACACCTAGCACCATACTTTTTTCAAAAAACTTTTTTTGTTTCTAATTCACCAAAACTGCTTTAAATCATGCCTTCAGCAGCCCAAATAACAACCAACATAAAAGTAATGTTGTGGGGTGCAGTATGTGGAAGCTACAAGCAATACAGTATTTGGATGAAAACATGAAGCTATCTACTTTTCAAATAATGAAGCTATCTACACCTAGCACCATACTTTTTTCAAAAAAACTTTTTTTGTTTCTAATTCACCAAAACTGCTTTAAATCATGCCTTCAGCAGCCCAAATAACAACCAACATAAAAGTAATGTTGTGGGGTGCAGTATGTGGAAGCTACAAGCAATACAGTATTTGGATGAAAACATGAAGCTATCTACTTTTCAATTAATGAAGCTATCTACACCTAGCACCATACTTTTTTCAAAAAAACTTTTTTTGTTTCTAATTCACCAAAACTGCTTTAAATCATGCCTTCAGCAGCCCAAATAACAACCAACATAAAAGTAATGTTGTGGGGTGCAGTATGTGGAAGCTACAAGCAATACAGTATTTGGATGAAAACATGAAGCTATCTACTTTTCAAATAATGAAGCTATCTACAACTAGCACCATACTTTTTTCAAAAAAACTTTTTTTGTTTCTAATTCACCAAAACTGCTTTAAATCATGCCCTCAGCAGCCCAAATAACAACCAACATAAAAGTAATGTTGTGGGGTGCAGTATGTGGAAGCTACAAGCAATAGAGTATTTGGATGAAAGCATGAAGCTATCTACACCTAGCACCATACTTTTTTGCAAAAAAACTTTTTTTGTTTCTAATTCACCAAAACTGCTTTAAATCATGCCCTCAGCAGCCCAAATAACAACCAACATAAAATTAATGTTGTGGGGTGCAGTATGTGGAAGCTACAAGCAATACAGTATTTGGATGAAAACATGAAGCTATCTACTTTTCAAATAATGAAGCTATCTACACCTAGCACCATACTTTTTTCAAAAAAACTTTTTTTGTTTCTAATTCACCAAAACTGCTTTAAATCATGCCTTCAGCAGCCCAAATAACAACCAACATAAAAGTAATGTTGTGGGGTGCAGTATGTGGAAGCTACAAGCAATACAGTATTTGGATGAAAACATGAAGCTATCTACTTTTCAAATCATGAAGCTATCTACACCTAGCACCATACTTTTTTCAAAAAAACTTTTTTTGTTTCTAATTCACCAAAACTGCTTTAAATCATGCCTTCAGCAGCCCAAATAACAACCAACATAAAAGTAATGTTGTGGGGTGCAGTATGTGGAAGCTACAAGCAATACAGTATTTGGATGAAAACATGAAGCTATCTACTTTTCAAATAATGAAGCTATCTACACCTAGCACCATACTTTTTTCAAAAAAACTTTTTTTGTTTCTAATTCACCAAAACTGCTTTAAATCATGCCTTCAGCAGCCCAAATAACAACCAACATAAAAGTAATGTTGTGGGGTGCAGTATGTGGAAGCTACAAGCAATACAGTATTTGGATGAAAACATGAAGCTATCTACTTTTCAATTAATGAAGCTATCTACACCTAGCACCATACTTTTTTCAAAAAAACTTTTTTTGTTTCTAATTCACCAAAACTGCTTTAAATCATGCCTTCAGCAGCCCAAATAACAACCAACATAAAAGTAATGTTGTGGGGTGCAGTATGTGGAAGCTACAAGCAATACAGTATTTGGATGAAAACATGAAGCTATCTACTTTTCAAATAATGAAGCTATCTACAACTAGCACCATACTTTTTTCAAAAAAACTTTTTTTGTTTCTAATTCACCAAAACTGCTTTAAATCATGACTTCAGCAGCCCAAATAACAACCAACATAAAAGTAATGTTGTGGGGTGCAGTATGTGGAAGCTACAAGCAATACAGTATTTGGATGAAAACATGAAGCTATCTACTTTTCAAATAATGAAACTATCTACACCTAGCACCATACTTTTTTGCAAAAAAACTTTTTTTGTTTCTAATTCACCAAAACTGCTTTAAATCATGCCTTCAGCAGCCCAAATAACAACCAACATAAAAGTAATCCTGTGGGGTGCAGTATGTGGAAGCTACAAGCAATACAGTATTTGGATGAAAACATGAAGCTATCTACACCTAGCACCATACTTTTTTGCAAAAAAACTTTTTTTGTTTCTAATTCACCAAAACTGCTTTAAATCATGCCTTCAGCAGCCCAAATAACAACCAACATAAAAGTAATGTTGTGGGGTGCAGTATGTGGAAGCTACAAGCAATACAGTATTTGGATGAAAACATGAAGCTAGTTACACTTAGCACCTTACTTTTTTGCAAAAAAACTTTTTTTGTTTCTAATTCACCAAAACTGCTTTAAATCATGCCTTCAGCAGCCCAAATAACAACCAACATCAAAGTAATGTTGTGGGGTGCAGTATGTGGAAGCTACAAGCAATACAGTATTTGGATGAAAACATGAAGCTATCTACTTTTCAAATAATGAAGCTATCTACAACTAGCACCATACTTTTTTCAAAAAAACTTTTTTTGTTTCTAATTCACCAAAACTGCTTTAAATCATGCCTTCAGCAGCCCAAATAACAACCAACATAAAAGTAATCCTGTGGGGTGCAGTATGTGGAAGCTACAAGCAATACAGTATTTGGATGAAAACATGAAGCTATCTACACCTAGCACCATACTTTTTTGCAAAAAAACTTTTTTTGTTTCTAATTCACCAAAACTGCTTTAAATCATGCCTTCAGCAGCCCAAATAACAACCAACATAAAAGTAATGTTGTGGGGTGCAGTATGTGGAAGCTACAAGCAATACAGTATTTGGATGAAAACATGAAGCTAGTTACACTTAGCACCTTACTTTTTTGCAAAAAAACTTTTTTTGTTTCTAATTCACCAAAACTGCTTTAAATCATGCCTTCAGCAGCCCAAATAACAACCAACATCAAAGTAATGTTGTGGGGTGCAGTATGTGGAAGCTACAAGCAATACAGTATTTGGATGAAAACATGAAGCTATCTACTTTTCAAATAATGAAGCTATCTACAACTAGCACCATACTTTTTTCAAAAAAACTTTTTTTGTTTCTAATTCACCAAAACTGCTTTAAATCATGCCTTCAGCAGCCCAAATAACAACCAACATAAAAGTAATGTTGTGGGGTGCAGTATGTGGAAGCTACAAGCAATACAGTATTTGGATGAAAACATGAAGCTATCTACTTTTCAAATAATGAAGCTATCTACAACTAGCACCATACTTTTTTCAAAAAAACTTTTTTTGTTTCTAATTCACCAAAACTGCTTTAAATCATGCCTTCAGTAGCCCAAATAACAACCAACATAAAAGTAATGTTGTGGGGTGCAGTATGTGGAAGCTACACGCAATACAGTATTTGGATGAAAACATGAAGTTATCTACACCTAGCACCATACTTTTTTGCAAAAAAACTTTTTTTGTTTCTCATTCGCCAAAACTGCTTTAAATCATGCCTTCAGCAGCCCAAATAACAACCAACATAAAAGTAATGTTGTGGGGTGCAGTATGTGGAAGCTACAAGCAATACAGTATTTGGATGAAAACATGAAGCTATCTACACCTAGCACCATACTTTTTTGCAAAAAAACTTTTTTTGTTTCTCATTCACCAAAACTGCTTTAAATCATGCCTTCAGCAGCCCAAATAACAACCAACATAAAAGTAATGTTGTGGGGTGCAGTATGTGGAAGCTACAAGCAATACAGTATTTGGATGAAAACATGAAGCTATCTACTTTTCAAATAATGAAGCTATCTACAACTAGCACCATACTTTTTTGCAAAAAAACTTTTTTTGTTTCTAATTCACCAAAACTGCTTTAAATCATGCCTTCAGCAGCCCAAATAACAACCAACATAAAAGTAATGTTGTGGGGTGCAGTATGTGGAAGCTACAAGCAATACAGTATTTGGATGAAAACATGAAGCTATCTACTTTTCAAATAATGAAGCTATCTACACCTAGCACCATACTTTTTTCAAAAAACCTTTTTTTGTTTCTAATTCACCAAAACTGCTTTAAATCATGCCTTCAGCAGCCCAAATAACAACCAACATAAAAGTAATGTTGTGGGGTGCAGTATGTGGAAGCTACAAGCAATACAGTATTTGGATGAAAACATGAAGCTAGTTACACTTAGCACCTTACTTTTTTGCAAAAAAACTTTTTTTGTTTCCAATTCACCAAAACTGCTTTAAATCATGCCTTCAGCAGCCCAAATAACAACCAACATAAAAGTAATGTTGTGGGGTGCAGTATGTGGAAGCTACAAGCAATACAGTATTTGGATGAAAACATGAAGCTATCTACACCTAGCACCATACTTTTTTGCAAAAAAACTTTTTTTGTTTCTAATTCACCAAAACTGCTTTAAATCATGCCTTCAGCAGCCCAAATAACAACCAACATAAAAGTAATGTTGTGGGGTGCAGTATGTGGAAGCTACAAGCAATACAGTATTTGGATGAAAACATGAAGCTATCTACACCTAGCACCATACTTTTTTGCAAAAAAACTTTTTTTGTTTCTAATTCACCAAAACTGCTTTAAATCATGCCTTCAGCAGCCCAAATAACAACCAACATAAAAGTAATGTTGTGGGGTGCAGTATGTGGAAGCTACACGCAATACAGTATTTGGATGAAAACATGAAGCTATCTACACCTAGCACCATACTTTTTTGCAAAAAAACTTTTTTTGTTTCTAATTCACCAAAACTGCTTTAAATCATGCCTTCAGCAGCCCAAATAACAACCAACATAAAAGTAATGTTGTGGGGTGCAGATGTGGAAGCTACAAGCAATACAGTATTTGGATGAAAACATGAAGCTATCTACTTTTCAAATAATGAAGCTATCTACACCTAGCACCATACTTTTTTCAAAAAAACTTTTTTTGTTTCTTATTCACCAAAACTGCTTTAAATCATGCCTTCAGCAGCCCAAATAACAACCAACATAAAAGTAATGTTGTGGGGTGCAGTATGTGGAAGCTACAAGCAATACAGTATTTTGATGAAAATATGAAGCTAGTTACACTTAGCACCTTACTTTTTTGGAAAAAAACTTTTTTTGTTTCTAATTCACCAAAACTGCTTTAAATCATGCCTTCAGCAGCCCAAATAACAACCAACATAAAAGTAATGTTGTGGGGTGCAGTATGTGGAAGCTACAAGCAATACAGTATTTGGATGAAAATATGAAGCTATCTACTTTTCAAATAATGAAGCTATCTACAACTAGCACCATACTTTTTTCAAAAAAACTTTTTTTGTTTCTAATTCACCAAAACTGCTTTAAATCATGCCTTCAACAGCCCAAATAACAACCAACATAAAAGTAATGTTGTGGGGTGCAGTATGTGGAAGCTACAAGCAATACAGTATTTGGATGAAAACATGAAGCTATCTACACCTAGCACCATACTTTTTTGCAAAAAAACTTTTTTTGTTTCTAATTCACCAAAACTGCTTTAAATCATGCCTTCAGCAGCCCAAATAACAACCAACATAAAAGTAATGTTGTGGGGTGCAGTATGTGGAAGCTACAAGCAATACAGTATTTGGATGAAAACATGAAGCTATCTACACCTAGCACCATACTTTTTTGCAAAAAAACTTTTTTTGTTTCTTATTCACTAAAACTGCTTTAAATCATGCCTTCAGCAGCCCAAATAACAACCAACATAAAAGTAATGTTGTGGGGTGCAGTATGTGGAAGCTACACGCAATACAGTATTTGGATGAAAACATGAAGCTATCTACACCTAGCACCATACTTTTTTGCAAAAAAACTTCTTTGGTTCTCATTCGCCAAAACTGCTTTAAATCATGCCTTCAGCAGCCCAAATAACAACCAACATAAAAGTAATGTTGTGGGGTGCAGTATGTGGAAGCTACACGCAATACAGTATTTGGATGAAAACATGAAGCTATCTGCACCTAGCACCATACTTTTTTGCAAAAAAACTTTTTTTGTTTCTTATTCACCAAAACTGCTTTAAATCATGCCTTCAGCAGCCCAAATAACAACCAACATAAAAGTAATGTTGTGGGGTGCAGTATGTGGAAGCTACAAGCAATACAGTATTTGGATGAAAACATGAAGCTAGTTACACTTAGCACCTTACTTTTTTGCAAAAAAACTTTTTTTGTTTCTAATTCACCAAAACTGCTTTAAATCATGCCTTCAGCAGCCCAAATAACAACCAACATAAAAGTAATGTTGTGGGGTGCAGTATGTGGAAGCTACAGTCTCATTTGTTTGATGTTATAGTTACATTTACTTTTGTTTTGTATTTTATAAAACTGTAATAAAAATTATTTGAAAAGTATGTGGAAGCTACACGCAATACAGTACTTGGATGAAAACATGAAGCTATCTACACCTAGCACCATACTTTTTTGCAAAAAAACTTTTTTTGTTTCTAATTCACCAAAACTGCTTTAAATCATGCCTTCAGCAGCCCAAATAACAACCAACATAAAAGTAATGTTGTGGGGTGCAGAATGTGGAAGCTACAAGCAATACAGTTTTTGGATGAAGGGGGGCGTGGCTTGACCATCGAGTGAGATGGCAGCATAGTGCAAGAGCTCTGTGAGGATTTGGGCTTTTTTCATTAAAAAAACAGCATTCAACTGTGGACCCGTTCCAGAATCGAACTACTATTGGACTGATTGGAAGATGCAAAAGGAGAAGTTTTCAACCTGTGGAAAAGCTTGTGATTGAAGACACTGAGTCCCCACGTAAGAAACAGGCTAAGATGGGTGAGGAGTTTGAGAGATCAGGTATGACTGTTACGGAACCTCGATTAATTAAGCTGCTTACGGATCTCAGGAATGGGATTCGTGATGATTTGATGAAAGAGATTTCCGTTATTAAGAAGGATATAAACGAACTGGACATTCGTGTGGATCGTACTGAACAGGCTCTTGGTCTGCAGAGGAACTCACATTTAGAGTTAGAAAAACGTGTGGATCTGCTTGAACACCAACTCGAGCTAAGTAAACTAAAAATTGCTGATTTGGAAGATCGTAGTAGGCGCAATAATATACGGATCAGAAATATACCTGAATCCATACAAAATCAAGATCTAGGCGCATATGTTAAAAAAATTATTGGCTCAGTTCTGAAAAATCGTGCTGAACCAGAGATTTTGATTGACCGATGCCATCGGCTGCCGAAGTCCAACCGAGCTCCTAAGGAGGCTGCAAGGGACACTATAACACGATTACATTTCTTCCATGTTAAGGATGAGTTCCTGACTGCTGTGAGAACGGGTGCTAATCTCTGTGAGGAGTATACAAACCTCAAATTCTTTCAAGATTTTTCTGCTTCCACTATGTCACGAAGAAAAGATTTTCAATTTCTTACAAGGGAATTACAAGCTCTGAATATCCGATACCGATGGGGATTCCCTGTTAAAGTTTTATTTAGGCATGACGGTCAGAACTATGTTATAACATCACCGGAAGAGGGAAAGGATTTTTTACAAATATTTTTGCCAAGACATCACGAATCTAAGGGACAAAGATTTGATCGCAGAATGCATACCAAAATTGCCGAAGCTGCAGCTATATTGGATGAAGAAGCCATTATTGCGGAGTAATAGGTTTGATTTATTGATATGTGCTCTATACATATAGACATTGAATTTTTTTTTTTCCGTGTTTTTCTATTTTTTGTTTTCTTTTTGCAAGTTGATGGCGCTGACTGGGCGTGCCACACTTATTTCAAATCTCTGGAATTTCCCTATTCCTCTATTGTTCTCAGGAGTAAACAACCGGAACTTCTTTGTTAAATAAACATTGCAGTATCTCTGCAGGAGCATGGATATGTTGTTAAGAAACACTGCTACAGGGACACTGCCCAGCTATTGTTTTAAAACTATCCATATATTTTTGAGGTCTTTTTTAACTGTCTTAATTCGAACTGGTTACTTGTTGATAATGTTTCTATTTTATTATTTATTTCCATTTTTATTTGTTTTCTTTTGTTTCTATTTTTTTCTTCTATGTGTGGGTCTTTAATAGATTTCTTTTATTTTTTATTTTTTTTCATTCGTTTTTATGCAACGTTATTACTTATTACATTATCCCTGTCCTCACTGTTCTCTCGCTACCACCCCAACAGTAAGGCCTTTTTTTTACCATCAATGGAGAGGAGTATATTTTTAATTTCTTTTTACTCCTCTCTTTGGGCCTATTTTTTTATTTTTGGTATATATTTTATTTGTTCCAAATTTAGTTGGTTCCCCATTAGGAAGGGAATCATTTCTTTTTTAGTTTTGTTGTTTTTCCCCTACCCATTTGTAATCAATGGAAGCTCTTGTGTGATACTTCTTATTTTGTTTCTTTTGGTTCTCTCGCTGTGCGTGCTTGTACCTCCTTTACAATACCCTTTCATGTTTTTAAAATTTGATGTGTTAGGCCCAATCCCTTTATTTTGTGTTTTAGCCATTTACAGTCTTGTGTTCATTTTTGATGTTCCTTATAATCAATGGTATTGAAAATAATGTCCTTTAATGTTAAGGGATTGGGCTCTTTTCATAAAAGAAGGCTGTTGTTGAAGGAGGCTAGGGAGAAGCGTGTAGATGTTTTGTGCATACAGGAGTCCCACTTTAAAAATGATTTTAATCCCCACATTTTTGCTAGGTATTTTCCCATTCAATTTCATTCTAAGTTTTCTTCAAAGGCTAGGGGAACTTCTATTTTTTTTAACAAATCATTGGCTATCAAGACTTTGACAACTATTATTGATCCTGACGGTAGATATGTGTTAAGGGGTGGGTAAAGTGAATAACGTAGATTATTCCATTTTCAATGTTTATTTTCCAACGAGTTCCCAATTTCAATATTTGAAAAACGTTATGCAAACAGCTCTTGATGAATGTAGGGGGAGAGTGATTGTTTGTGGTGATACTAATTTCGTATTGGACCCTGAAAGTGATGTCTCAAGGGAGGACTCCTCTCCCAATTCAAATTCTTATATGTCCACTGCAAAGAGGTGCTCCAAATTGTTGCAATCCAAATGTTACTATGATGTGTGGCGTCTCCTACATCCTAATGAAAGAGATTATACTTTTTACTCAGCTGGCCACAATATGTACTCTCGTATCGATCGCTTTCTAGTGCCTGAAAATATGTTAGCTTTCATTGAGAAAGCTGAAATTTTAGATTTTAAATGGTCAGATCATGCTCCTATTACTTTGGGTATTCATGAAACAATACCACATGTTCCTTATAGACCTTGGAGACTGAATGATTTCATTTTGAATAACATAGATGAAAAAATCTTGGCTGAAAAAACGTTATCTTCATATTTTGAAGAAAACATTACTGAAGATATTCCATATTCTACTATTTGGAATGCTCATAAGGCTGTGTTAAGAGGACATTTTATTCAGAGAAATTCTTATATTGGGAAAACATCGTCTGCAAATGTTAAAACTTTGGAGAAAGAATTATATAATTTAAATTTAGCAAATAAATTAGGCCCTTCTTTCTCTGTTTCAGCTTTAATTAAAGACGTGAAAACAAAATTGGATAAACTTAATTTGGAAAAGACTGCTAAAACTTTACGATCTTTAAAAATGTCATTTTACTCAAAGGGTAATAAAGCCTCTAATTTATTAGCGAATAAATTAAAACAAAAAACTATACAATCTAGAATAGCTTATATATTGGATGATTCTGGCCAGAAAATTTTACATCCTAGGGACATTTCTAATTCTTTTGCTGCATATTATAAGTCACTTTATAACCTTAAAGATTCCCCTCTGGAAACGCAACCAACCTCTGCTAAAATAACTGAATTTTTGGATAAAACTAATCTCCCTAGAATCCCTGATTTTCATGTTGAATTTCTTGAGTCGGACATTTCTTTGGAGGAGGTGCTTCAAGCTATTAAAGATACTCCATCTGGTAAGGCACCGGGTCCTGATGGTTTTTCTGCTCTATACTATCACAAATTTAAAAATATCTTATTGCCACATTTAACGAAATTGTTTAACGAATATTGGAAAAATGGCTATATTCCTGATGAATCCCTTTGTGCCCAAATTTCTACTTTACCTAAACCCGGGAAGGAACCTGATAGGTGTTCCAATTTTAGGCCCATTTCTCTAATTAATAATGACACCAAATTATACTCGAAAATATTAGCTAATCGTATCTCAAATTTATTGCCTCTGCTTGTTCATAACGATCAAGTAGGTTTTATTCCCAGACGTCAAGCAACAGACAATACGAGACGTTTTATTAATTTGATCTCATATATTCAAAAATCTAAACACCCCTCTTTATTTTTATCACTCGATGCTGAAAAGGCATTTGATAGGGTCCATTGGGGATATTTGGAAGATGTTTTGATTCGGTTTGGGTTCCCAGCTGCTTTGAGAAAAGCTATTTTTGCTTTGTATCAGAAGCCTACTGCAAAAGTGCTGGCCTCTGGAGTTTTGTCCTACTCATTCTCGTTATCCAACGGGACTAGGCAGGGTTGCCCTTTGTCACCTTTACTTTTTGCTTTAGCCATTGAACCTTTGGCTGAGGCAATAAGAGTTGATAGTAATATTCAGGGTGTTACAATAGATGGAGATACTCACAAATTGGGTTTATTTGCAGACGATGTAATTCTTACGTTAAGTGATCCAGCTACTTCTATGGGTCATTTATTTTCTCTTCTTAGAGAATTTCGTGAAGTGTCCTTTTATAAAATTAATGATAGCAAAACACAGGCATTACCATTCCATATAAAGAGGAATGATTTGACTGCTCTTAAAAGATCGTATGACTTTGACTGGAGGAAGACCTTTATTTCCTATTTAGGCATTAATTTATGTAAAAATTTAAAACATATGTATGCTTACAATTTAAAGACTTTTTGGCCCTCTTTGCTACTGGATCTTGAGAGGTGGGACAATCTTGAGATTTCATGGTTGGGTAGAATACACTCCATTAAGATGGTTATTCTCCCTAAGATTTTGTATTTTTTAAGAGCCATACCTTTAAGTGTGCCTATTTCTTTTTTTGATTCGGTGCGTTCTGCGCTCATAAAGTTTATATGGAGGAAGAAGCCTAGCAGAGTCAAATTTACCACTTTGACTAATTCTAGAGACAATTTCGGATTGGGGGTGCCAGATTTTAGGAATTATTATTATGCATCGAATGCTTCTAGCGCTTTCAAATTTAATTTGGACAGGGATTGGCCTAGATGGCTTATTATGGAAATTAATAAACTAAAACCTTTTTGTATAAAAGATGTTTTATGGGTTTCACATTCTAATCGGCCCAGGTTTACAAAAATGTACCCCTCAACTAAATTGGCTATACTCTCTTGGGATAGATTATTTAATAAATTACCAGGTTCTATTACTTGGTCCAGGGCGATGTCACTTGGTTCCTTGAGATATGTTCTTCCAGACCTAGATATAGATTACTGGAATGGCAAACATATTTTTTCTATTAATGATTTCTTTAAGAATAATTCGGCTCTATCATTTCCAAAATTACAAAAAAAAAATAATTTAGATGCTGACAGGCAATGTGATTATGACTTCATTCTTCAAATTATTCAAGAACGATTTAATATATCTGATTTTGATGTGGATCAGTCTCATTTAGCTTTGACTGATATAGAGACAGTTTATATTAATGCCCCGGACCAGACAGGTACTATCTCATTGTGTTACTCTTCCCTCTCCTCGAAGGTTTCAGAAAAACTTAAATTTTTATCGGCCTGGGAAGAGGAATTAGGTAAAACATACGATCTAGCTGTCTGGAATGATGTGTTCTCGGGACTAAGGGGCATAACACAATGAGCACAACATTTTGAAAATCATTTTAAGATAATATACAGATGGTACCTGACCCCGGAAAGGCTTTTTCGCATGAAGATGACAACAAGTTTTAAATGTTGGAGAGGCTGTAATGGCCCAGGTAATCTCCTTCATATTTTTTGGGATTGTCCATTAATTAAACCTATGTGGGACTCTCTATTACCAATAATTAAGCTTATAAATAGCGAGATTGAGGTACTTGGGCCAGAACTATGTATTTTTAAACATTTTCCGTCTGATTTGCCTAAAATAGATAAGATCATCATAGGTCATTTGCTGATTGCAGCTACTATCCTTATCCCTAAGTATTGGAAAACAGGAGTTGTTCCGACTATAAAAGAAATCTTGTATATGACTTTGGAGAATAAATCTTATGAATCTTCCATTAGGCCACCCTCAGCTTTTAAAACACAACTTTTATTTTTTTGGGACACCTGGGAAGAGAAAATTAGAAAGAAATTTTTACTTTAGTTTATCTTTTTTGTTCCTTTAAATTATTATTTTTTTTAATTTTACATTTCTGCACGCTTCTTCTTAATCTTTTATCCATATGTATTTTTTTTTATATGGCGAGATAACTTTGGTTAAAGTGAAGACAGAGACTTCGGGATTGAAGATTTTAATAATTTATATTTCCATTTTACCCCCCTGTTTTTTCCCCCCTTGTTTTTTTTTTCTCTTTCGAGTGATAATTGTTGTAACAACTATTTCCCAATTATATGGTTTCAATTTGAATTATTATTGTACACTGTATATTGTATGTGCGATACTGTTTGACAGTCTCATATGTTTGATGTTATAGTTACATTTACTTTTGTTTTGTATTTTATAAAACTGTAATAAAAATTATTTGAAAAGTATTTGGATGAAAACATGAAGCTATCTACACCTAGCACCATACTTTTTTGCAAAAAAACTTTTTGTTTCTAATTCACCAAGACTGCTTTAAATCATGCCTTCAGCAGCCCAAATAACAACCAACATAAAAGTAATGTTATGGGGTGCAGTATGTGGAAGCTACAAGCAATACAGTATTTGGATGAAAACATGAAGCTATCTACTTTTCAAATAATGAAACTATCTACACCTAGCACCATACTTTTTTCAAAAAAACTTTTTTTTGTTTCTAATTCACCAAAACTGCTTTAAATCATGCCTTCAGCAGCCCAAATAACAACCAACATAAAAGTAATGTTGTGGGGTGCAGTATGTGGAAGCTACAAGCAATACAGTATTTGGATGAAAACATGAAGCTATCTACTTTTCAAATAATGAAACTATCTACACCTAGCACCATACTTTTTTGCAAAAAAACTTTTTTTGTTTCTAATTCACCAAAACTGCTTTAAATCATGCCTTCAGCAGCCCAAATAACAACCAACATAAAAGTAATGTTGTGGGATGCAGTATGTGGAAGCTACACGCAATACAGTATTTGGATGAAAACATGAAGCGATCTACACCTAGCACCATACATTTTTGCAAAAAAACTTTTTTTGTTTCTAATTCACCAAAACTGCTTTAAATCATGCCTTCAGCAGCCCAAATAACAACCAACATAAAAGTAATGTTGTGGGGTGCAGTATGTGGAAGCTACAAGCAATACAGTATTTGGATGAAAACATGAAGCTATCTACACCTAGCACCATACTTTTTTGCAAAAAAACTTTTTTTGTTTCTTATTCACCAAAACTGCTTTAAATCATGCCTTCAGCAGCCCAAATAACAACCAACATAAAAGTAATGTTGTGGGGTGCAGTATGTGGAAGCTACATGCAATACAGTATTTGGATGAAAACATGAAGCTATCTACACCTAGCACCATACTTTTTTGCAAAAAAACCTTTTTTGTTTCTAATTCACCAAAACTGCTTTAAATCATGCCTTCAGCAGCCCAAATAACAACCAACATAAAAGTAATGTTGTGGGGTGCAGTATGTGGAAGCTACATGCAATACAGTATTTGGATGAAAACATGAAGCTATCTACACCTAGCACCATACTTTTTTGCAAAAAAACCTTTTTTGTTTCTAATTCACCAAAACTGCTTTAAATCATGCCTTCAGCAGCCCAAATAACAACCAACATAAAAGTAATGTTGTGGGGTGCAGTATGTGGAAGCTACAAGCAATACAGTATTTGGATGAAAACATGAAGCTATCTACACCTAGCACCATACTTTTTTGCAAAAAAACTTTTTTTGTTTCTAATTCACCAAAACTGCTTTAAATCATGCCTTCAGCAGCCCAAATAACAACCAACATAAAAGTAATGTTGTGGGGTGCAGTATGTGGAAGCTACAAGCAATACAGTATTTGGATGAAAACATGAAGCTATCTACTTTTCAAATAATGAAGCTATCTACACCTAGCACCATACTTTTTTCAAAAAAACTTTTTTTGTTTCTAATTCACCAAAACTGCTTTAAATCATGCCTTCAGCAGCCCAAATAACAACCAACATAAAAGTAATGTTGTGGGGTGCAGTATGTGGAAGCTACAAGCAATACAGTATTTGGATGAAAACATGAAGCTATCTACTTTTCAAATAATGAAGCTATCTACAACTAGCACCATACTTTTTTCAAAAAAACTTTTTTTGTTTCTAATTCACCAAAACTGCTTTAAATCATGCCTTCAGCAGCCCAAATAACAACCAACATAAAAGTAATGTTGTGGGGTGCAGTATGTGGAAGCTACAAGCAATACAGTATTTGGATGAAAACATGAAGCTATCTACACCTAGCACCATACTTTTTTGCAAAAAAACTTTTTTTGTTTCTTATTCACCAAAACTGCTTTAAATCATGCCTTCAGCAGCCCAAATAACAACCAACATAAAAGTAATGTTGTGGGGTGCAGTATGTGGAAGCTACACGCAATACAGTATTTGGATGAAAACATGAAGCTATCTACACCTAGCACCATACTTTTTTGCAAAAAAACTTTTTTGTTTCTAATTCACCAAAACTGCTTTAAATCATGCCTTCAGTAGCCCAAATAACAACCAACATAAAAGTAATGTTGTGGGGTGCAGTATGTGGAAGCTACAAGCAATACAGTATTTGGATGAAAACATGAAGCTAGTTACACTTAGCACCTTACTTTTTGGCAAAAAAACTTTTTTTGTTTCTAATTCACCAAAACTGCTTTAAATCATGCCTTCAGCAGCCCAAATAACAACCAACATAAAAGTAATGTTGTGGGATGCAGTGTGTGGAAGCTACACGCAATACAGTATTTGGATGAAAATATGAAGCTATCTACACCTAGCACCATACTTTTTTGCAAAAAAACTTTTTTTGTTTCTAATTCACCAAAACTGCTTTAAATCATGCCTTCAGCAGCCCAAATAACGACCAACATAAAAGTAATGTTGTGGGGTGCAGTATGTGGAAGCTACAAGCAATACAGTATTTGGATGAAAACATGAAGCTAGTTACACTTAGCACCTTACTTTTTGGCAAAAAAACTTTTTTTGTTTCTAATTCACCAAAACTGCTTTAAATCATGCCTTCAGCAGCCAAAATAACAACCAACATAAAAGTAATGTTGTGGGATGCAGTATGTGGAAGCTACAAGCAATACAGTATTTGGATGAAAACATGAAGCTATCTACACCTAGCACCATACTTTTTTGCAAAAAAACTTTTTTTGTTTCTAATTCACCAAAACTGCTTTAAATCATGCCTTCAGCAGCCCAAATAACAACCAACATAAAAGTAATGCTGTGGGGGCAGTATGTGGAAGCTACAAGCAATACAGTATATGGATGAAAACATGAAGCTATCTACACCTAGCACCATACTTTTTTGCAAAAAAACTTTTTTTGTTTCTAATTCACCAAAACTGCTTTAAATCATGCCTTCAGCAGCCCAAATAACAACCAACATAAAAGTAAGGTTGTGGGGTGCAGTATGTGGAAGCTACAAGCAATACAGTATTTGGATGAAAACATGAAGCTATCTACACCTAGCACCATACTTTTTTGCAAAAAAACTTTTTTTGTTTCTAATTCACCAAAACTGCTTTAAATCATGCCTTCAGCAGCCCAAATAACAATCAACATAAAAGTAATGTTGTGGGGTGCAGATGTGGAAGCTACAAGCAATACAGTATTTGGATGAAAACATGAAGCTATCTACACCTAGCACCATACTTTTTTGCTAAAAAACTTTTTTTGTTTCTAATTCACCAAAACTGCTTTAAATCATGCCTTCAGCAGCCCAAATAACAACCAACATAAAAGTAATGTTGTGGGGTGCAGATGTGGAAGCTACAAGCAATACAGTATTTGGATGAAAACATGAAGCTATCTACTTTTCAAATAATGAAGCTATCTACACCTAGCACCATACTTTTTTCAAAAAAACTTTTTTTGTTTCTAATTCACCAAAACTGCTTTAAATCATGCCTTCAGCAGCCCAAATAACAACCAACATAAAAGTAATGTTGTGGGGTGCAGTATGTGGAAGCTACAAGCAATACAGTATTTGGATGAAAACATGAAGCTAAATACACCTAGCACCATACTTTTTTGCAAAAAAACTTTTTTTGTTTCTAATTCACCAAAACTGCTTTAAATCATGCCTTCAGCAGCCCAAATAACAACCAACATAAAAGTAATGTTGTGGGGTGCAGTATGTGGAAGCTACAAGCAATACTGTATTTGGATGAAAACATGAAGCTATCTACACCTAGCACCATACTTTTTTCAAAAAAAACTTTTTTTGTTTCTAATTCACCAAAACTGCTTTAAATCATGCCTTCAGCAGCCCAAATAACAACCAACATAAAAGTAATGTTGTGGGGTGCAGTATGTGAAAGCTACAAGCAATACAGTATTTGGATGAAAACATGAAGCTATCTACACCTAGCACCATACTTTTTTGCAAAAAAACTTTTTTTGTTTCTTATTCACCAAAACTGCTTTAAATCATGCCTTCAGCAGCCCAAATAACAACCAACATAAAAGTAATGTTGTGGGGTGCAGTATGTGGAAGCTACACGCAATACAGTATTTGGATGAAAATATGAAGCTATCTACTACACCTAGCACCATACTTTTTTGCAAAAAAACTTTTTTTGTTTCTAATTCACCAAAACTGCTTTAAATCATGCCTTCAGCAGCCCAAATAACAACCAACATAAAAGTAATGTTGTGGGGTGCAGTATGTGGAAGCTACAAGCAATACAGTATTTGGATGAAAACATGAAGCTATCTACACCTAGCACCATACTTTTTTGCAAAAAAACTTTTTTTGTTTCTAATTCACCAAAACTGCTTTAAATCATGCCTTCAGCAGCCCAAATAACAACCAACATAAAAGTAATGTTGTGGGGTGCAGATGTGGAAGCTACAAGCAATACAGTATTTGGATGAAAACATGAAGCTATCTACTTTTCAAATAATGAAGCTATCTACACCTAGCACCATACTTTTTTCAAAAAAACTTTTTTTGTTTCTAATTCACCAAAACTGCTTTAAATCATGCCTTCAGCAGCCCAAATAACAACCAACATAAAAGTAATGTTGTGGGGTGCAGTATGTGGAAGCTACAAGCAATACAGTATTTGGATGAAAACATGAAGCTAAATACACCTAGCACCATACTTTTTTGCAAAAAAACTTTTTTTGTTTCTAATTCACCAAAACTGCTTTAAATCATGCCTTCAGCAGCCCAAATAACAACCAACATAAAAGTAATGTTGTGGAGTGCAGTATGTGGAAGCTACACGCAATACAGTATTTGGATGAAAACATGAAGCTATCTACACCTAGCACCATACTTTTTTGGAAAAAAACTTTTTTTGTTTCTAATTCACCAAAACTGCTTTAAATCATACCTTCAGCAGCCCAAATAACAACCAACATAAAAGTAATGTTGTGGGGTGCAGTATGTGGAAGCTACAAGCAATACTGTATTTGGATGAAAACATGAAGCTATCTACTTTTCAAATAATGAAGCTATCTACACCTAGCACCATACTTTTTTCAAAAAAAACTTTTTTTGTTTCTAATTCACCAAAACTGCTTTAAATCATGCCTTCAGCAGCCCAAATAACAACCAACATAAAAGTAATGTTGTGGGGTGCAGTATGTGAAAGCTACAAGCAATACAGTATTTGGATGAAAACATGAAGCTATCTACACCTAGCACCATACTTTTTTGCAAAAAAACTTTTTTTGTTTCTAATTCACCAAAACTGCTTTAAATCATGCCTTCAGCAGCCCAAATAACAACCAACATAAAAGTAATGTTGTGGGGTGCAGTATGTGGAAGCTACAAGCAATACAGTATTTGGATGAAAACATGAAGCTATCTACTTTTCAAATAATGAAGCTATCTACACCTAGCACCATACTTTTTTCAAAAAAACTTTTTTTGTTTCTAATTCACCAAAACTGCTTTAAATCATGCCTTCAGCAGCCCAAATAACAACCAACATAAAAAGTAATGTTGTGGGGTGCAGTATGTGGAAGCTACAAGCAATACAGTATTTGGATAAAAACATGAAGCTATCTACTTTTCAAATAATGAAGCTATCTACAACTAGCACCATACTTTTTTCAAAAAAACTTTTTTTGTTTCTAATTCACCAAAACTGCTTTAAATCATGCCTTCAGCAGCCCAAATAACAACCAACATAAAAGTAATGTTGTGGGGTGCAGTATGTGGAAGCTACAAGCAATACAGTATTTGGATGAAAACATGAAGCTAGTTACACCTAGCACCATGCTTTTTTGCAAAAAAACTTTTTTTGTTTCTTATTCACCAAAACTGCTTTAAATCATGCCTTCAGCAGCCCAAATAACAACCAACATAAAAGTAATGTTGTGGGGTGCAGTATGTGGAAGCTACACGCAATACAGTATTTGGATGAAAATATGAAGCTATCTACTACACCTAGCACCATACATTTTTGCAAAAAAACTTTTTTTGTTTCTAATTCACCAAAACTGCTTTAAATCATGCCTTCAGCAGCCCAAATAACAACCAACATAAAAGTAATGTTGTGGGGTGCAGTATGTGGAAGCTACAAGCAATACAGTATTTGTTCAACATTCTTTTTATTAGAATTTTTGAATGACATTTTAATTGTACAGAAAAGAAAACATTGTCAGTAATTAGCACATCACAATTTACACAAGTTTCAATAATAATACAGAAGGGAAAAGTGAGTTTATTAGTGCAATATTAATGCAGTGACTTGACAAACATTAGTTCACAATCTTTCTACAGATAGAAATCTTCTATTCCCTTTATTGATTCCGGATAAGTTATTTAAACAAAGGTAGGTGATGTTTCTGGTTAAACTGTTTTGTTGCATAATACCTCACCATTAACTGACTTGTAACATGTTAACCCATCTAACAATGTAAAATCAAAAAAAAATGACAAGAGCATATTAACCCAAGTAAGTAACAGGTTGAAATAAAATAGGAGAGTTTGTGTTCGGTGTTAAGTGGTTAAGTCTTACAGTAATTATTGTAGTTTAGTGTGTACTTTTCTCTCATGCGACTTATCATGCTCGCTATTAAAATTAGCTATATGTGGTTATGTGTCATTCCAAATAGCCCAATATTTGGCATATGAGTTCATGGATCCCAGAGCTTTATTTGCCGTAAGTTCTAGGGTATTAATTTCATTAATTTTGTTTTCAATATCAAATCTGGATGGAGTTTGGGGGGATTTCCACCTGCACACAAGGAGATACTTGACCATCAGACAAATTATGTTAACCATTGGAATTAAGTGTTGTGGGAAGTCTGCTGGAAATATGCCTAATATTGCAGTCTGGGCCTGCAATACGACTTGAAATCCGGTTTTGTCTTTTATTAATTCATTCATGCTGTTCCAAACATCTCGTAACATCGGGCAATCCCACCAAATATGCTTATGGTCCGCAGTCTGACCGCAGCCTCTCCAACACATTGGAGACGTACTGCTGTCGATTTTATTTAGCCTGACCGGTGTCAGGTGCCATTTAAAGATCACCTTACTAGCAAATTCGGTAAGTTTAGCACATTTAGTGATTCCCTTCAAGTGTTTATACACCTGGGCCCATTCTGCGTCAGAAAAGTTCATATTTAGTTATTTTTCCCATGTGGTTTGGTATGAGGGTTTATTGGGATATGCCAGTCCCAACAATTGTTCATAAAACAGAGAAATACCTCCCTTGATGTTTTTGGAATTGATTAGTTTATGTTCTATAGGTGTGATGTTTTCCTTTTTCAGTCTACTTGCAAACACCGGCATTTTAAAGAAATGCTTCAGTCTTAAATACATGAAAATTAAGCCTGGACTTAAATTATATTTTTGCTTCAAAGATTCCAGCGGGATCAACATGTCACCTTCAAAAAATTGGTTAGAATGTTGCCATGTCCTGTACTGTACCTTATTGCATGTACCTTGTCCCCCCCCCTTCTTTTCCTTTTTGTATCCCACCCCAAAACCTTTGAAAAATCAATAAAATTTTGATTTACCCTCAAAAAATTGGTTAAGTTTAGTTATTCCTCCAGATACCCATTTTTTGGAGTGGAAGTCTGGCATCCAGTACTCCAGACTTTCTGTCGGGGCTGCTCTAGATAGTACTTTAAGTTTAAATCTCTTTTTAATTAGATTGTTCCAATATTTAAGGAAAGTTTTTGTGGTAGAGTAGATTGTCTTAGGATATTGTATTTTCTGTTTGATCCACATGTAAGTATTTATTCTGTGCGGGCATGCTGCTTTATTCTCCATTGTTTTCAAATGTGGAGCCATGGAATCATTACTATAGACTAAGGCATTTGCTAAGATAGCAGCTCGGTAATACAATTTAACATTTGGTATACCCATTCCGCCAGACAGCTTATGGCGGTATTGGGTTGCTTCTGAAATTCTAGATCGCCTATTGCTTCTCATGAATGAGTTTATCTGTTTTTGAATATGCATGAGTTGAGTTTGATTGAAACCGATTGGAATAGTTCGAAAAATATAGAGTAGTTCAGGTATCACCATCATTTTAATTGCTGCAATTTTCCCTAGCCAAGAAATATTACATTCACTCCATCCTTTTAATTTGAGTTTTATCTTATTCCAAATTCTAATTAAGTTTCTTCTCGCTATTTCCGTTAATTTGCTATATATATTAATTCCCAAGTATTTAATTGATTTTTTCTTCCAGTCGAACAAATATTTCCTTTTTAATAAAGTGATTTCTTCTTTTTGTAGATTAAATGGTAAAGCCTGGGATTTTTTCAGATTAATTTTATGATAGGAAACACTACTATATTCCTGTAGTTCTTTATGCAATCCCTCTAAGGAAGTTTTTGCATTGGATAACATTAGCAGAATGTCGTCCGCAAACATGGATAACTTATGGAAGATACCATCTGTCTCTACTCCCGTTATTTCTCCAGACTCCCTAATCTTGCATGCTAATGGCTCTAGTGATAAAATGTAAAGAAGTGGGGAGATGGGACATCCCTGCCTAGCCCCGTTGGTTATGGGAAATGTTTCCGAATGGCATCCCAGAGTAAGGACCTTGGCTCTCGGTTCGTGATACAGTCCTAGAATAGCTTTAATGAACGGCCTCGGAAAGTTCATCTCCAGAACCGTTTCTTCTAAAAAGCCCCAGTGAAGTCTGTCAAATGCCTTCTCCGCGTCCAAAGACAGGAGAAGGCACCCAACCCCAGACCCAGAGCATCTCTCCACTATATTGATGACACGCCGAGTAGCGTCTGAACCCTGTCGCCCAACAGTAAATCCTACCTGATCCACATTTATCAAACCAGGCAGGATGTGCGCCAGTCGTTTTGCCAAAACTTTTGCATAAACTTTATAGTCTGTGTTGAGAAGCGATATAGGTCTCAGGTTCGCGCAGCAATTAGGGTCTTTACCAGGTTTGGGCAAAGTGATGATATATGCCTCCGCCACGTCACCTGACACCCTTCCAGATTTGTACATGTCATTAAACATGTCACATAACATTTGTCCTATTTCTAAGCTAAATGTTTTAAATACATGTATGGAAACTTAGCCGATACAGATCAACAGAATTTGACACACTATTTGACATCCAAACAACTATAAATCATTCTTTTTTATCACATTATTAAAATCCCAGAAATCAAAAAAGTTAAAAGGCCCAAATAAATTAAGGAGATTAGACATAAAGGAAACTTCAACAAAACGTTTAGCCATTAATGCATCACAACCATCTTAGCGCTGCGTCACCAAATGAACACCTCATCACAGATAACACAATGCATACAGCTGCATATAACTAAGCTGAGTACCACTTGGTCTGTGAAGGGCTGTGAAACCAAAGGGGAATAGCGTCCTGTATAATGAAATCAAGAATTGAGTTTCACAAACTCTGAACCAACATCTAACTTTTAATAATATATTCAGATTGAAATAAGAGTAAATTACACAAAACCTTTCCTCTGATTTCTAGGCCTAGAAAGTTTTGTCCTCTGAAGTGACCACAAAATCTGGATAAATAAAAATTACAAAGTTCTATTTAACCCTCTACAGCAAGTAAAGTGCCAGGAAACAGATGACCAAACACATATCAGGACAGGGTCTGCCCCACTGACACCCAAATACATACCCCAGGGCAGGCTCTGCTGCCACATGGACCCCCACATCAGGATGGGATAACCACATAAGATGCCTTCCACATTGCTTTGCTGTTTGTGTGTATTGACCCTTGTGTATTTGTGCCCCTCCCAGCCACCCCCCTTTGTGCATTTTTGCACCCTTGTGTATTGATTTATTTGATGCCCCCAGCCAGCCCCCCCTCCCTTGTGTATTGATTTATTTGATGCCCCCAGCCAGCCCCCCCTTGTGTATTGATTTATTTGATGCCCCCAGCCAGCCCCCTCCCTTGTGTATTGATTTATTTGATGCCCCCAGCCAGCCCCCCTCCCTTGTGTATTGATGCACCAACCCCTTGTACTGGTTAATATAATGTAGGGCTGCAACTAACGATTATTTTAATAATCGATTAGTTGGCCGATTATTTTGTCGATTAATCGATTAATCGGATAAAAAAATACATTATTTTAAATTGAAGAAAAATTGCAATAAAAAACGTACAATTTACACTTTCATCTCTTTATTGCAATGGCCTCTCTCTATTCACCTTCTTATTTTACTGACATAATAATAAAAGCTACAAGAACCCAAACACAGTGCTTCTCAAACTAGGTTTTAATACCTATTATTAGTAAATATTAGTATATTAGTATATTAGTAAATATTATTAGTAAATATTATTAGTAAATATTAATTCATATGTTAACTATTTTTCATATTTAATAAAAACTGAGAAAAAAAGCCTTGTTTAAATTTTTTTATTTACCAAACTGCCCCCAGTTATGCACATCTGACCCCCAGCTTGCCACTCTGCCCCATATATGCCTTATACCTCTTATATGCCAGATTCCACTGTGCCCCCTGATATGCCACTGTGCCCCTGATATGCCTTATACTCCTTATAAGCCAGTGATATGCCACTGAGCCCCTTGATATACCTTTTACCCCCAGATATTTTATGCCCCCCTGATATGCCTAATATCCATATGCCTTATACCCCCTATATGCCCTAAAAATTCATAATACCCCCCATACACCACTATAACTCACCCATACACCACTCTGGCTCCTCCCCCTCCCATACACCACTCTGGCTCCTCCCCTCCCATACACCACTCTGGCTCCTCCCCCTCCCAAACACCACTCTGGCTCCTCCCCCCTCTCATACTCCACTCTGCCTCCTCCCCCCTCCCATACACCACTCTGCCTCCTCCCCCACCCATACATCACTTTGGCTCCTCCCCTCCCATACATCACTTTGCCTCCTCCCCCTCCCATATACCACTCTGCCTCCTCCCCTCCCATACATCACTTTGGCTCCTCCCCCTCCCATACTCCACTCTGCCTCCTCCCATACACCACTCTGGCTCCTCCCCCTCCCATACTCCACTCTGGATCCTCCCATACTCCACTCTGCCTCCTCCCATACATCACGTTGGCTCCTCCCCCTCCCATACTCCACTCTGCCTCCTGTGAACCTCCGTTTCTGACAAGACACCAGGGAGCCGGGTAGAGAGGCAGAGTGGCGTATGAGAGGGGGAGGAGCCAGAGTGGTGTATTGGAGGGTGGCTCCCATACACCCCTCTGACTCCTCCCCCCTCCCATACACCACTCTGCCTCTCTACCTGGCTCCGTTACTGAAGGCACTTTCATTGCAGCTTCATAGAAGCCACAGAGTAAGTGAAGGGCAGTAACAGAGTCTGTCTGTGCGATGCAGACCCTCACCGGCTATCAGAGAGGATGATTCTCTGTCAGCCGGTGGGGGTCTGCATCGCACAGACAGACTCCGTTACTCACCTTCACTTACACTGAGGCTTCTATGAAGCTGCAGGGAAAATGCCTGTCAGTAACGGTGCCGGGTAGAGAGGCAGAGTGATGTATGGGAGGGGGGAGAAGGCAGATGGGAGGGGGAGAGAGACGGAAGTGAGAGACCGGCCGACAGTGAGGGGAATCCAGGTCTCCTGTTATAATCCGATCTCTGTTTGAGGTCGGATTATATAAGGAGAGAAGTTTTTCAGAGCATTTGCTCTGAAAAAAACCTCTTCTTATAATCGATAAAAATCGATCCGATTAATCGATGATGAAATTCGTTGACAACGATTTTCATTATCGATTATTATCGATTTTATCGATTAGTTGTTTCAGCCCTAATATAATGGCCCCCATACCCATGTGTATTAACACCCCCCCCGTTTGTGTATTGATATATGTGACATCCTTCTCACCACCCTGATGTGTAATTATGTCCCCAGCCACCATCTTTTTGTATTATTTAATTTTCCCAATGCAGCCCCCCCTTGTTAATGTCCCTACTTCTGTCACCTCCACTATTTATTTAAAATAAAATACTTTTTTTGCTGGCTT
Organism: Spea bombifrons; assembly: GCF_027358695.1. NCBI lineage: Eukaryota > Metazoa > Chordata > Amphibia > Anura > Pelobatidae > Spea > Spea bombifrons. The sequence continues at coordinate 21,182,950 of NC_071096.1, read as the reverse complement.
TCATTCTTCCACAGCAGACTGCTCTTCTCCCTCATGCTCTTCTCCCTGTCAGGCAGTGACAAGCAACTATTCCGTAAGAGCCCGCCCCCTTCAAAGAGCCCACCCCCTCCATTAAGCAGCCAGTGGAGGCGGTTTTACAGCCGCTTTGAAACTGTCAGCCGCATCGGCTGCAGTTAGAGCTTAGTGTTCCGGCACACCTGGTCAATGGTATAGCGTTTCAATTGGGGGGGCACACTGGGGGGCACAGCATAATGTAGGGGGGGCCATGGCCCCCTCTGGCCCCCCCCTGGCGACGCCACTGCTGCCCACCAAAATCTTGGGTGTTGGCAGGTATGCGGATGGAAAAATGTTGGACAAGAACTAAAAAATAGCTTAGGGTTAATGTACGGTTATGTTTAAGATTAGTAGCAGTGCACTGGTTTGGTTAAAGATGTATTATGTCTAAATAATAATTTAATTTTAATTTTAATGGGTTTTAAAAAAAAAATTAGGGGTTTATTTAAATGTATTTTAAAGTTAGATTTATTATTTAGTACTTTATTATATTTATTTAATGTTTATACTAGTGCTACCTACCGAGCTATAACTACCAACGTGTATTTGCATACCTAGTTTAGCTTAATTAGATGGGACAGGACTGGAAAAAAGCAGCACTGTCCCTGAAAAAGTTGGGTCTGTTGGCAGGTATGTGGATGGAAAAATGTTATAGTATGAAGTGTGAGTTATAGCGTTAATGCTAGTGAGTGTAGAAGTGAAGGCCAGGACAAATAACAAGAGGAAAGGTCCTTGTGATTTGTGTATTCTACGTGTATGTGTTATGTGTGTTATGTGTGTTGTCACTGTGTTATTTGTGTTATTGTGTGTGTTATGTTTGGTTGGTTTGTTGTGTATCAGAAGGAAAATAATGAAATGGGAAATGGAAAAGGCGAATGAGTGGGCAATTGGCGACCCACTCACCTGTTTCACCCCAGAGCAAAGCATCCAAACACTGTCAGTCTTAGACGTTTGGCAGCGACTTCCAGAGCTCAGACACTAGGCCCTAGCGTAAGCTGGCCACTCCGGCGGAGGTAGCAGGCGTTGCCACACCGCAAACAGACGCAGCCAGGGAGGAGAAACTGCACTTACCATTAGGGACATTTTGGGCATGACTCTAGCCAGGAAGCGAACTGGCACAGACAGAGCCGGCCTTAGGTGTTCTGGCGCCCTGTGCGGACTACTCGTCTGGCGCCCCCCCATCCCAAAAAAAGAAAGGAATCAAAACTTGTAACAAAACCCCAATCACTATATACTACGCCAAACATTGATGTGGTGTAGGCCTACCACTTCATTGTCTGGCTTAGTAGTAGGGATGCACCAAAACGAATTCTGGACTGAAACCAAAAGTGCAGCATTTACCTGGCCGAAACCGAATATGACCCCCCCCACACACCATAACACATAACAAAACAATTAAATAACAATATTTATATATATATATATATATATATATATATATATATATATATATATAATTAACAGCAATCACATTCTTATCATGCCCGCAGATTCCAGGATGTACTCGTAGACTACTTGGCATGATAGGAGTATGATTGCCCTATGTACCCCGTCTCACTCCATTCTCCCTATCTACCCCCTCCTAACTATCTACCCTCTCCCTCTTTGAAGTTCACTTACCTTTCAGAAGTCCTGCGGTGAGGGTGCAAGGCCTCTGCCTCCCAGCTCTGCCACTGTATGGAACAGTATAGAGTGATGGGAGTTATGATGTACTTTAGAGCATAATTATATAATGAAAAATACATTGGAAATGGTACAGCATAACACCCATCACTCTCACACATACACCAATCCACACACATACACCAATCCACACACATACACCAACCCACACACATACACCAATCCACACATATACACCAATCCACACATATACACCAATCCACTCCACACATATACACCAATCCACACACATACACCAATCCACACATATACACCAATCCACACATATACACCAATCCACTCCACACATATACACCAATCCACACATATACACCAATCCACACATATACACCAATCCACTCCACACATATACACCAATCCACATATATACACCAATCCACACACACATACCAATCCACACACACATACCAATCCACACATATACACCAATCCACACATATACCAATCCACACATATACACCAATCCACACATATATACCAATCCACACATATACACCAATCCACACGCATACCAATCCACACGCATACCAATCCACACGCATACCAATCCACACACGTATACACCAATCCACACATATACACCAATCCACACATATATACCAATCCACACGCATACCAATCCACACATATACACCAATCCACACATATACACCAATCCACACATTTACCAATCCTCACATATATACCAACCCACACATATACACCAATCCACACATATACACCAATCCACACATATACACCAATCCACACATATACACCAAACCACACATATATACTAATCCACACATATACCAAACCACACATATATACCAAACCACACATATATACCAAACCACACATATATACCAAACCACACATATACACCTATCCACTCTCACTGTCACTCTATGCTTTCCTACCTTTCCTCTTTCAGTTTCTTTGCCTCCTCTTCGCTCTTCTTCTTAGTTCTTCTGTCTTCTCTTCTTCCGGGTCAGAGGGCACGGAGACCGGTGGGCGCGGCTTCAGTGCTGTGTGCCGGGATCTGACAGCAAACCCCGGCGCACAGCAGCTGTTGCCACGGGGATCACAAGGGAGCGGTATCGGAGGTCTGTTAAAGACCTCCGATACTGCTCCCTTGCGAGCCTGCTCCTCCAGCGGCGGACATTACTGTCCGTCTCTGGAGGGGTGCCGGGTGCCCCCATACTGGCGGCAGTGGACCCCGCGGCGGCGGACCCCGCGGCGGCAGTGGCGTCGGACCGCGCTGCGGCGGCGGCGGACCCCGCGGCGGCGCCCCCTGGAGTGTGGCGCCCTGTGCGGTCGCACAGGTCGCACACCCCAAAGGCCGGCCCTGGGCACAGAAGAGATGCTGGCACCACCACCACCACCAGCAGCAGCATTGAAAAATGGGAAAAGCGAATGAGTGGGCAATTGGCGACCCACTCACCTGTTTCACCCCAGGGCAAAGCACCCAAACACTGTCAGTCTTCGACATTTGGCAGCAGACTTCCAGAGCTCAGACACTAAGCCCTAGCGTAAGCTGGCCACTCTGGCGGAGGTAGCAGGCGTTGCCACACTGCAAACAGACGCAGCCAGGGGGGAGAAACTGCCCTTACCATTAGGGACATTTTGGGCATGACTCTAGCCAGGAAGCGAACTGGCACAGAAGAGATGCTGGCACCACCACCACCACCAGCAGCAGCATTGAAAAATGGGAAAGGCGAATGAGTGGGCAATTGGCGACCCACTCACCTGTTTCACCCCAGGGCAAAGCACCCAAACACTGTCAGTCTTAGACACTTGGCAGCAGACTTCCAGAGCTCAGACACTAGGCCCTAGCGTAAGCTGGCCACTCCGGGGGAGGTAGCAGGCGTTGCCACACCACAGACAGAGGCAGCCAGGGGGGAGAAACTGCCCTTACCATTAGGGACATTTGAGGCATGACACTAGCCAGGAAGCGAACTGGCATTGAAGAGACACTGGCACCAGCAGCAGCAGAATTGGGAAAGGCGAATGAGTGGGCAATTGGCGACCCACTCACCTGTTTCACCCCAGGGCAAAGCACCCAAACACTGTCAGTCTTAGACGTTTGGCAGCAGACTTCCAGAGCTGAGACACAAGGCCCTAGCGTAAGCTGGCTACATTGGCGGAGGTAGCAGGCGTTGCCACACCGCAGCAAGTGCAACCAGGGGGGAGAAACTGCCCTTACCATTAGGGGGATTTGAGGCATGACACTAGCCAGGAAGCGAACTGGCATTGAAGAGACGCTGGCACAACCACCAGCAGCAGCAGCAGAACTGGGAAAGGCGAATGAGTGGGCAATTGGCGACCCACTCACCTGTTTCACCCCAGGGCAAAGCACCCAAACACTGTCAGTCTTAGATGTTTGGCAGCAGACTTCCAGAGCTCAGACACAAGGCCCTAGCGTAAGCTGGCTACACCGGCGGAGGTAGCAGGCGTTGCCACACCGCAGCAAGTGTAACCAGGGGGGAGAAACTGCCCTTACCATTAGGGACATTTGAGGCATGACACTAGCAAGGAAGCGAACTGGCAGAGAAGAGACGCTGGCACCACCAGCAGCAGCAGCAGAATTGGGAAAGGCGAATGAGTGGGCAATTGACGACCCGCTTACCTGTTCCACCCCAGAGCAAAGCATCCAAACACTGTCAGTCCTTGGCGTTTGGGAGAAGACTTCCAGAACTCAGACACAAGGCCCTAGCGTAAGCTGGCTACATTGGCGGAGGTAGCAGGCATTGCCACACCGCAGCAAGTGCAACCAGGGGGGAGAAACTGCCCTCTCCATTAGGGACATTTGAGGCTTGACACTAGCCAGGGAGCGAACTGGCAGAGAAGAGACGCTGGCACCACCACCAGCAGCAGCAGCATTGGAAAAGGCGAATGAGTGGGCAATTGACGACCCGCTCACCTGTTTCACCCCAGGGCAAAGCATCCAAAGACTGTTAGTCCTTGGCGTTTGGGAGCGGACTTCCAGAACTCAGACACTAGGCCCTAGCGTAAATTGGCTACACCGGCGGAGGTAGCAGGCATTGTGCAACCAGGGGGAGAAACTACCCTCTCAATTAGGGACATTTCAGGCATGACACTAGCCAGGAAGCGAACTGGTAGAGAAGAGACGTTGGCACCTCCAGCAGCAGCAGCAGCAGCATTGGAAAAGGCGAATGAGTGGGCAATTGACGACCCGCTCACCTGTTTCACCCCAGGGCAAAGCATCCAAACACTGTCAGTCCTTGGCGTTTGGGAGCGGACTTCCAGAACTCAGACACTAGGCCCTAGCGTAAATTGGCTACACCGGCGGAGGTAGCAGGCATTGCCACACCGCAGCAAGTGCAACCAGGGGGAGAAACTACCCTCGCCATTAGGGACATTTGAGGCATGATTTCAGCTAGGAAGCGAACTGGCAAAAGATGCTGGCACCACCACCAGCAGCAGCGTTGGAAAAGGAAAAAGCTGAATGAGTGGGCAATTGACGACCCGCTCACCTGTTTCACCCCAGGGCAAAGCATGAAAGTCTGTCAGTCCATGGCATGTGGGAGCGGACTTACAGAACTCAGACACTAGGCCCTAGCGTAAATTGGCTACACCGGCGGAGGTAGCAGATGTTGCCACACCACAAACACGTGCAACCAGGGGGAGAAACTACCTTACACATTACAGAGAAAAAAAATTAACTTTCCAAGCTAAGAGCAGATTGAATTTAAGAAAGGCAATCTGCTCCATCAGATGAGGTGCCATGCGTGAGCGCTGTGGACTCAGTATGTTTCCAGTCATAGAAAACACGCGCTCACTTTGAACAGTGGTTGGCGGACATGATAGTAGCTGCTGCGCAACCCATGAGAGTGCAGGCCACACACTCTTCAGAAGGAACTTCACAGAAGGAACTTCACAGAGGTAAAGTTTGACCATTTCTGCAGCACTACTCTCCTTTCTGCTGCTAGCTCTGTCAGATCGTCCAACTATACTTCCAAGTGCCTCTTCCCAAAACGCAGCTGCTCCACTCAGCTGTGTTGTGCTGCTTGTGGCACTGCTGCTGATGCTGCTGCTAGGAGTAGCAGACCACATCATCTCTTCCTCCTCCTGCACCTCTCCCTCCTCAGACAGCATTCCCATTTTAGGCTGCCAGTCACTCACCTTGTTGACCAATTGCTCCCGGTAGCTACTGAGAACATTAAATTTCAAAGCTAGCTTTCCCTTAATTTTTGGATCACAAAGGCACGCTAGCATCATTTCGGGACTCTCTTCCATTCGTTTGCGAAGGTGTACTTTTAGCAGATCCTTCAGCTTCCTGACTATGGCTGCTACGTCAGGATGTAGAGTGCCACCTTGAACAGCCTCACGGTTTCCAAGGAACACATCCATCTTGCTGCCTAGATGGGAGAACACTGGGATTACCTGGGCCAGAGTGGCAGTGTTTGAGCTTAAATTTTCTGTGGCATCCCTGAATGGTTTAAGGACTGCCACTAGCTGGGCGATCACTGTCCAATCCTCCCTATTCAGTGGAGAGGTAATCCCAATATTGTGCTCTGAGGCAAGATTATGGATTGCCCTCTGCTGCTCCAAAATCCTCTCCAGCATGTCTAACGTGGAGTTCCACCATGTACTGACATCCTGACGTAGGCAGTGTACGGGACCTCTCTTGCTCTTCCCTCAAAAGTTGGCTAGCCTTAACACTATGGTGAAAGTGCCCAGCAATCTTTCTGCAGCGGGACAGAACTACTGCTGCCACATTAGTTCCTTCTGACATTGCTGCCTTCACTACAAGATGGATGATGTGGGTTGCACAGCGCACACCAACAATATGACCATCTCGCAGCGCTTTCACCATTTTGGCACCTCCGTCAGTTACCACAAAACCAACTTCCAGGCTGCCACCAGTGTGCTGTCAAAGAAAGAAAGGCATGCTGGCCGCTAGGTGCACTCCACAAATCTGTAGTGAAATGAACACACTGACCAGCAGCCTTGGAAAGCTCCTCTTTCACTGCTGCAACACAGGACCGATACAATGAGGGGACAATGTTCCTGCTGAAAGTGGAACGTGACGGAACTGTATATTGTGGAGCCACAGCCACCATCAATTGTTTGAAAGGCTCCCCTTCGATCATAGAGAAGGATGCCCCTCCAACAGCAATGAACTGACCAATCAGTCGCGTTACTTTATTGGCCTGCTGTTTGGGCATTGACCTTTTGGATTGGAATGCCACAAATTGTTCCAGGGTGGGCTGGACATGCAGTGCTCCAACCTGCCTTGGTCTCTGGCTGCCAGCACTAGCTGCTGCTGCTGCTATTGGCTCAGAAGAAGAAGCTGTTGGGGTTTTTCCACGGCCACCAGCTATGCTGCCTGCACTAAGTTTTACTTCTGCATCTTTCCCCAATAGCACAGAGTTGTGTTGAGTGCTGAGGTGATGCTTCATGCTAGCACTGGTAAAATGGCCAGACACTTTCCCTCTGCTTATTAGCTTCCCACAATGTTTGCACTTTGTATAGCGCCATTCTTCAACATTTTCAAAGTGCTCCCAAATTGGGGCGCGCATAGCCTTGGAGTGTGCCTTGGGTGCTGCTCCTACTGCTCGGGGTGGATGAACAGAGGCAGAACTAGTGGTGGTGGGACTGGTGGTAACAGTACTGGCCATAGTGGGACTGCTAATTGCTTTAGATTTGCTAGGTTTTGCTGCTGCTGCTGGTGGTGGTAGTGATGGTGATGATCGTAGCGGAGAAGGTGGAGGCTCAGGGGAAAATTGTGCACTAGTCATTTGGACACTGCTCCCTGAGGAATCTGATTCCTGACCACTCATCTCTACTTCCTCTGGCTCATAGTCTAGCTCTTCATTAGCCAGATCGAATGGAATTCCTGCTAGGCTGGAGCTAAGACTGATATCGTCGTGAGACTCGTGACTAGTAGTAGTGCGAGCAGGAAGAATAGACTCTGCACTTGGCCTCTCAGTCTCAGGCTCCTCTGCTACCTCGCTAGTTGGAGTTCCACTATGTGTAGCCCTCTCTCTAACTGTCTTTACAAAAATTTTGTAAGGACTTGGTGGCTTGCTAGAGGTACTAGGAGGACATGGCGTGGCGGTACCAGTGGGAACAGTAGGCGCAGCACTAGTGGTGGTGGAGGCGGTAGAGGTGGGGGTGGTGGTGGTTTTCCCTACAAAGGAATGAGATCGCTTTGGTTTGGGACCCCTCTGAGTCTTGCTGCTAATTTGGCTCTGCTTGGTACCTTGCATGCTGCTTGTGGATGGGGAAGATGCTGCTTGGGGCAAAAGGCACTTCTTTTTAGTCACTGGGCTGGTACTACTTGTGCTACCCTTTAACTTTGAACGTGCTTCTGGTGCTTTAGGCTTTCCGTAAAAACACATAGAGCTTGTGGCCCTAGCCGCACTACTACTGCCGGCTTTTGGTGCCTTTCCTTTACTTGATGATCCTTCAAGCAATGCTTCCCCAAATGATAAGCGAGAGCTTGGCCTACTTGGCCGACTAGACTGACGCAAAGGCTGCATCTTAGAACTGGTGGTGGTGCTGGTGGTGGTGGTAGATGGAGCTTGTCCCTCCTTAGTCCAAAAAGGAGGATCCATTTCAAATGTTGTGTTGTGTGTGTAGTGTAGTGTAGTGTAGTGTTTAAAAAACTATAAAAAAAAAAAAATAAATAAAAAAAAGGAAAAACGAATTAAAGACAAAAAAATTAGAGGAAGTTCTCTTCAGTGCTACTGCTTAAAAAGTAAAACTATGCACTACTGCACTGTGCTGTTGTGTGCAATCTGCCAAACTGCTAAAGTTATTTAAATTATTAACTCAAGATTAACTATTTAATAACTAGCAGTATTTTATTTTTAATTTGAATTTACACGGGCCTAAGAGCTTAGCCTACTACTATGCCAGCCTAAAGCTTTATTTCCTTACTATAAGTCAACCTCTAGGCAGACACTCTCAAACACACTAAGCTAAAGTGAGGTTAAATCAGATTCAGTATATGATTTATTAATTAATATTAAGTTATATAATATTAATAGATTAGAAATAATGTACTTATATATTATGTATTATAGAGAGAAGAATATAGATTATGAATTAGAATTTAGAATTAGAATTACTTATATTATAGATTATGAATTAGAATTTATATTGTTATATATGATTTATAATATATTATAGATTAAGATTAAAGAAGATTAGAATTATTTTAGTACTACAGCTAGTAGCTTGAAGCTTTGCTTAGTACAGCTCGTCACAGTCAATTTTTCTTGAAAAGAATTAGAAATAAAATAAAATGTCACAGCAAAACAGTTAGCTTCACTGCTTGCTGCACTCACTAGCCCAACAAGTTCACTTCATTGATGGACTGAGGTGAGCAAAACACTAAGGGTACTTTTAATAAAATTGAAATAAAATGTAAAATAAATGAGAAAATCTTTGCAAAACAGTTAACGTCACTGCTTGCTGATCAAAAAAAAACATAGCACTTATGCGGCTGTACTCACTAGCCCAACAAGTTCACTTCACTGATGGACTGAGGTGAGCAAAACAAATGAAATAAAATGAAAGATTAATTAAGAAAAATTGACTTGGTCTCTTTCTGTTGCTAAAACAAAGCACAAACTATAGAGCTGCAGCGCCAGTACTAATAAGATTAGCTGAACTATACGCTAGTAGTAATTAATTAATATTATTACTTTTATTTATAGCTAATTTAATTAACTATTAAGATATGAAAGAATTATAGAATTATTGATATTACTGATTTTAGATTAGACACTAGCAGATGTCTTGAATGTCTACAGTACACTGTACACTAGTATACTATTACTAACTATAACTGACAAATATATATATAATTTTATAATGAATTCAATTATTAATTATATTAATTAATATTACTGATTTTAAATTAGACACTAGTAGATGAATGTCTACAGTACACTCTACACTAGTATACTATAGTATATATATATATGACTGACAAATATATATATATATATAATATTATAATGAACTATTAAATTATAGATTCTATTAAATTATTATTTATAAATTCTATTTAATTTATTTAAGTAGGACAGGCAATAGGCACTAGTGCCAGCCCAGGGCAAGGGCACCCCAGTGCCACTGAGGCACTGGGTGCACTGTCAACTCAACAGCACTTACACTACAGTTGATGACAAATTAAATAAAAAAAAAAAAATAATCAAATTATTATTATTAATTATATTAAGTAGCACTGAAGTGAGGATGAAGTACACTGTGAGAAATGGCAGGATAAGGCTTACCAGTCTCACGCAGAACAGAACAATCTCTCTGTAACGCGCGGATGCAGCACAGCAGTGTTGCCAAAGCAGTCACAGCGAAAAATGAATGGATCTCTCAGGCAAGCTCTGGTCTTATAAAGGCACCTTCAGAATTCAAAAAACAGCAGCACAGGCATTGGACGAGACCCTTAGCGTGACGTCACAAGAGTGAGCTGATTGGACAGACGAGATCAGCTCACTCCTGTTTGAAATTTTGAGGGCTGCGCGGCAAAAATGAAGACGATCACAAAGAATCTTCGATTCTTCGTGGTTGTGAGTCTTCGTATTCTCCTATGTTTTGCCGGCACTGTATTCTCTTCGGCGTGTCTTCGGAACGAACAAAAAAACGGCCTCTTCGTGCTCGTTTTCATGTTCGCCCGAAGACGAATGCGCAAGTCTAGCTGTAACCTGATCCCTGTGTGCTGTGCAGATGACTCACTCTAGAGTTATATTACAACTGCAGTTCATGATTCACAGACTGAACTGTTACAAATGAATCTGATTCATTCAGATCATTGAAAAGAATCGATTCAAAAGAATGATTCGTTCATGAACCGGACATCACTACCTTAAAAAAATGCCCCCGCATTGCCACAATCGTGGTGATCGTGGGGGCACTGCTGCTGCTGACTGCCCAAGCGTCTGGGCAGACCAGCACTGCCACCCCGAGCCTTTTATCACTCCCATGTCTGAGCGTCAGTGCAGTGTTAACCCCTTCGATGCCGTGGCATTTTAGTTCTTAATACCCATTTTGTACGGGGCTCTGCTGCTGCTGGTACCAGGCAGACCAGCAACAGCAAAAAACAGCCCAAATGGGTCCCTTGATCACTCCTACAGAAGTGATCAAAGAGGCTCCTCCCCTCAATCGTGGGTTTACCGGCGATTGTGTCCCAGCAGCTTTAGGGACAGGAAGAAAGGTTTCTTTGGTCTCCACATGAGTTGCTGTACTCGGGGGGGGGGTTACTGAACACAAATCAAGACCTTTTTTGTTCTTTCACATATCTACTCAAATAAACTGCAAAGTGGATGTTTTTTATTTTAACTTTGGAAGGTGCTGGTTGTGGAATCAGCTGCATGGAACAGGCCATTATGCCCCTAACTAGAATCCTTGAGCTGTCTAGTTTTTGGAAATATATAGTTTTAAGGGAGTTAAAATGAAATAAATGATCCAGGGGTGTACCTAGAGTATTTGGCACCTAGGGCTATCCTGTATGTGGCACACCACCACCACACACACACTTTAAAACTGCATAGTTTCTATCATAATATACTGGTGCAGACATTGACGGTGGTACAGCATAACTGATATCATTATAAACTGAGGCAGACATTGACAAGGGTATAGTATAACTGTTATCATTATAAACTGAGGCAGACATTGACAGGGGTACAGCATAACTTTTATTATTATAAACTGAGACACACATTGCCGGGGGTACAGCATTACTGTTATCATTCTATACTGAGGCACACATTGACGGTGGTACAGCATAACTGTTATCATTATATACTGAGGCACACATTGACGGTGGTACAGCATAACACCTATCACTATATACTGAGGCAAACATTGACAGGGGTACAGCATAATCCCGATATCACTATACATTAAGCCAGACATTGACAATAATGTAGCATAACCCCTATCACTAACTACTAAGACAAACATTGATGTGGTGTAGGCCTACCACTTCAGTGTCTGTCTTGGTGTCAGACACCACTGGGTATGTGTGTTAAGTTAGGAGGAGGAGCCCGATATGCAGGGTGACCGGAGGAATGGTGAAGCAGAACAGGTAGAGTTCAAAATAGCGTTATAAGGCTCCATCGCCATCTTCCCCAGCTCCCCTCAGCCGACCTCGACGACGCTGGGACCTGGGATCTGGTAGTGAGCCGCCGTCGACCCCGTCTGCCAGTATGTGCCTGACACTTAGTATATAGTAGGGGTGCACCAAAATGAAAATTCTGGGCCGAAACCAAAAATTCAGCATTCACTTGGACGAAACTGAAAATGACCCCCTACCTTTAAAAAAAAAAAAAAATCCCACACTTTTATTAACACACCAAAATGTGATAAAAAATTTAATAACAATATTAATATATATTATTATTATTTATTGTTTTATATAGCGGCATCAAATTCCATAGTGCTGTACAATGGGCAGACAGGACATGGCCCCCCCTACATCATGCTGTGCCCCCAATTGAAACGCCGTTTTTTGGGGGGGGTTGCGCAGCTGGAGGAGAGAGAGAGGCGCCGAGCGGTTGCTCAGGAATACGTTTTCAGCAACCGTTCGGCGCCTCTCACTCTCCTCTGCGAGGCTTCTGGCTCGGTTGCGGCTTCTCAGCTCGGTTCTGGCATTTCATGCTGAGCGTTGGAATATGACGTCATATGCAGCACGCACCGCGGCAGGGCGCACCGAGGCAGGGCAGGGAGACAGAGGCCTCGGAATCCCACCGCAGGACTTCTACAAAGTAAGTGAACTTCAAAGGGGGGAAGGGTAGATAGTGAGGAGGGGGTGGATAGGCAGAAGGGAGTAGATAGGGAGAAGGGAGTGAGATAGGGAGTAGGGAGAAGGGAGTGAGAAGGGGTAGATAGGGCAGAAGGGGTAAATAGGGCAGAAGGGAGTGAGAAGGAGTAGATAGGACAGAAGGGAGTGAGAAGGGGTAGATAGGGCAGAAGGGAGTGGGAAGGAGTAGATAGAGCAGATGGGAGTGAGAAGGGGTAGATAGGACAGAAGGGCGTGAGAAGGGGTAGATAGGGCAGAAGGGAGTGAGAAGGGGTAGATAGGGCAGAAGGGAGTGGGAAGGGGTAGATAGGGCAGAAGGGAGTGGGAAGGGGTAGATAGGGCAGAAGGGAGTGAGAAGAGGTAGATAGGGAGAAGGGATAGATAGGGAGAATGGAGAGGGGCAGATAGGGAGAAAGGAGGGTATATTGAAATAAAGAGTATGAATGAGAGAGAGAGAGAATGGATTAATGTGTGGATGAATTGTGTGAATGAGTGAGAGTATTAATTAATGTGTGGTGTAATGAATTTGTGAGAATGCATTGATGAATATGTGTAAATAATTTGTGAAAGAGTGAAAGAATAAATGATTGTGTGAATGAAAGTGAATTAGTGAGTGACTGTAAAAGTGTTTGTGTGAATCATAGGTGTATAATTGATTTGTCAAAAAGGCAAAGATGGTATAAGCAGGGTGCTTAAGCATTGGGGACCAAGATGGTACAGGCAGGATGTTTATGGGACAAAGATGGCACAGGTAGCGTGTTTATGGGACAAAGATGGCGTACGCTTGGCTGTTTGGGGACAATGTTGAATCATTCTGGGCTGTTTGGGGACAAAGATGGCACGTCCTATGTGTGTGTAATTTGGGTGCTGGTCAGGTTCTATGTGTTACGCCGGATCAGGCACCACAGGTGATGGACCCACGATGCAGGAATGGCGAGAATATCCGATAAACAAGCCAGGATCGAGGCAGGCAGCACAGGAGCGTAGTCAATACAATAGCCGGGGTCGGGGCAGGCAGCACAGGATCAAGGTCAAACAACAAAAGCCGAGGCCGGGACAGGCAGCGCAGGATCAAGGTCAGAAGAACAAAAGCCGAGGTCTGGTACACGTGGAGATCAATGAAAAAGCAAGAACACCCAGAGAACACTAACATGGACTCGTTGAACGGGCAAGGAAACAAGGAACCAGGAAGGTTTAAATAGAGCCAATGGCGGGAGAGCAGGTAAGATGACGTCATCGCGACCGGCGCATTAAGCGTCGTCGCAATGGCAACCAAACAAAACTTCCTGCCTGTGTTACCTCCGCGAAAGACGCGGAAGAGCCACACAGGCAGGGGAGGTAATGCAAACAGCCTCCGTGGACATGCAGCGGCGATCAAACACTTGATCGCCGCCGGCATGCCTGCGGCGGCTTAACCACAAAGTCCTCTCTGCCTGTGTTGCCGCCGCGAGCGACGCGGCAGCGCCACACAGGCAGAAGAGGTACTGGTCGGGTGCCGCGAGCATGTAGCGGCGGCTCATTTCTCCGATCGCCACTGATATGCTGCGGCAGCCCGAGCAGAGCTGTCAGTGGCTGGGAGGCGTGCCTGCTCTATATGCACGCCCCCTCGTGTGCGTGTAGAGCGCACGTCCGTACACGAGGGGGACGTGCGCAAGGAACGCCGTGGGACCCCGGCCGGACAGATAGGTGTGACACAACCCCCCCTCCCGGGAGCGCGCTCCAGGCGCGAAGGACCAGGACGGAGAGGGAATTGGGCATGGTAACGGGAGACACAGAGAGGCGCGTGCACCGCGCGGGCAGGAACCCAGGTCCGTTCCTCAGTACCGTACCCACGCCAGTCGAGCAGATATTGGAGGGATCCGCGGTGCCAACGGGAGTCGAGCACGCGACGGACAACGTGTTCCTCGTGACTGCGGACAAGGACAGGAGCAGGAGGACGAAGGGACACAGAATAGCGATTAACCACGCAGGGCTTAAGGAGAGACACGTGGAACATGTTGGGGATACGCATGGACGGAGGAAGAGCAAGGGACACGGCAACCTCGTTGATACGACGGACGATGCGGAAGGGACCGAGAAATCGGGGACCAAGTGTCCTACTGGGCTGGCGTAGTGCGATGTTCCGTGCGGACAGCCAGACATAGTCGCCAACCTTGTAGCGAGGAGGCGTAGCACGATGCTTGTCAGCAGCAGCCTTGCTGCGGGTCTGGGCCTTGACCAGCTGGTCACTGAGGGCTTTCCAATGGGCACGCATATTGGCAACCCGCTCCTCGACGGCAGGAATGCAAGCACCGCGAGCGGCGGATGGCGGCGGTAGGACAACGGGATGGTATCCCAAAGCGGCATAAAACGGCGAACAACGCAAGGATTCATGGACAGCGTTGTTGTAGGACAACTCGGCCAAGGGTAACAGGGACGACCAGTTGTCTTGGCGTTCATTGACGTGTCAGCGCAGGTATTGTTTTAAGGTCTGATTGCTGCGCTCCGTCTGGCCGTTCGATTGTGGATGATAAGCCGAGGACAGATGTGTCCGGATGCCTAACTTGCAGCAAAGGGTCCTCCAGTATCTGGATACAAACTGGGGGCCCCTATCCGATACTACGTGGAGCGGCAGGCCATGTAACCGAACCACGTCTCTGATGAACACATCTGCCAACTGGGACGCCGTGGGTAGCTTGTGCAGGGCAATAAAGTGGGCCTGTTTGGTGAACCTGTCAACCACAACGAGGATGGTAGTGAACCCTTTAGAGACAGGAAGGTCGACAATGAAGTCCATAGTTATATGAGTCCATGGGGTTCTTGGAACGGGAAGAGGCAATAAGAGACCAGAAGGCGGGTGTGCACGGATTTGTGACGAGCACATTGGGGACAGGTGGCAATGAAGGCGCTGACGTCACATGTTAAGGACGGCCACCAGAAGGTTTTCCGGATGTGGTAATCGGTTTTGCGGGCTCCGGGATGGCCGGGTAGAGGTGGGTTATGACCCCAGTGGAGAACAGCATCACGAAACTGCTAGGGGACGTAGAGGCTTCCCGATGGAGGACGTTGGGAAGCGGTAATATGCGCCTGTTGCATACGAATCCGATGCATCATGGAAGATGATAAGGCAGAGATGACGCGTGCTTGTGGAATGATGGGTTCCTCTTGGGTGATGTCCCGATGGCTATCGAATTGACGGGAGAGAGCATCTGCTTTGACGTTTTTACTGCCGGGCTGATATGTCATGACATAATTAAAGCGGGTAAAGAACAAGGCCCATCTGGCTTGTCGAGGATTCAGACGTCGAGCAGATTCTATATATTGTAGGTTCTTGTGGTCCGTCATGACCACAAAAGGCAGTTTGGTACCTTCGAGTAGGTGACGCCATTCCTCAAAGGCCATTTTGACAGCGAGTAGTTCTCTGTTTCCCACGTCATAGTTATGTTCGGCGGATGAGAAGCCCTTTGAAAAGAATACACAGGGGAGGTGTATTAAAGGCGGTATTCCATTCGTCGTTTTCCTTTACGCGTACTAGGTTGTATGCCCCTCTTAGGTCGAGTTTGGTGAAAATCGTAGCCCCCTTCAATCTGTCATAGATCTCCGTGATTAACGGAAGTGGATACTGTTTTTTTACGGTAATGCGATTTAGTCCCCTGTTGTCTATGCATGGCCGAAGGGAGCCCTCCTTCTTGGAGACAAAAAAGAATCCAGCCCCTGCTGGTGAGGAAGATGGTCGGATGAAGCCCTTCTCCAGGCTCTCTTTGATGTATAATTCAAGGGCCTCATTTTCAGGCTCCGACAGGGGATATGTGCGTCCTCGTGGTGGCATGGTACCCGGCAACAAGTCTATGGCACAGTCGTAGGGTCTGTGAGGGGGTAGGCGTTCTGCCTGTCTTTTGGAAAATACATCCAGAAAGTCCCAATAATGTTTCGGCATTAGAAGCTTGGGGTCTGTAGGCTTGATCTCCAGAACGAGGTTCACCCGTGTGCAAGGTAGAGAACAAAGGCGGTGACAAGAAGGACTCCATGCAAGTATCTCGCCTGTGTCCCAGTCAATACGGGGGTTGTGCAGTCGTAGCCAGGTGAACCCCAGTATCAAGGGGACATGAGGTGACTGTATGAGTTCTCTGTGGGTTGCCCCAATGTACATAGTAAGCGGACTGGTCTCTTGGGTGACCACTCCCCGACCTAAGAGACTACCGTCCACAGCAGTCACCACAGAAGGAGTCTTTTTGGGACGTAGCGGTAGCCCATGTCGTACGGCCCATTGTTCGTCCAGAAACACTCCAGCCGCCCCGGAGTCTATGAAAGCGTGGGTGACCACCTAAGCGAGACGGGTATCAACATGCGTTGGGGAGGAGAAATGTTCTTACTGCTTAGGGGTTCTCCTCCTTTGGCCCCTAAGCTCTTTCGTTTCCCGGACGTTGCAGGCATGTACGTAGGAGGTGATCCGCTTGACCGCAGTAGAAACAGAGACTTTGATTCCTCCTTCGTGTCTTTTCCGCTTCGGTGAGGTGACGTATAGTGCCGATCTCCATGGGTTCCTCGGAGGGATGGCTAGGTGTGGTAGGTGGAGAATGAGGACTGCTATGGGAGGTAAACGGCCGATATCGCCTGCCTTTGTCTTTCTCCAAGTGTCTCTCCTGAATGCGCTTGTCCACGCGCAAACAGAGGGTGATAAAGTCCTCCAGGTCAGATGGGGGGTCATGGAACAACAGCACATCCTTGATCTTGTCATTGAGACCCTTCCGATAAGCGGCTCGGAGGGCGCCTTGATCCCACTGGAGTTCACAGGCCAGGGTACGGAATTCCACTGTATATTGGGCTAGAGTCTTATGTCCCTGTTGTAGCTCCAACAAGGAGGTCTCCGCTGTTTCTTTGCGACCTGGCATATCGAAGACTGAACGCAAGGCTGCCATGAAAGCTGGGCAGTCATCCATCAGGTCAGAGTCCTGCTCAATAAGGGGAGAGGCCCACAGCAGTGCCTCACCCTTCAACAGTGAGATAATGAAGGACACCCATTTGGAGGAGGTACAAAACGCCCGTGGATGGTTACGGAAATGCAGCAAACATTGGTTTAGGAACCTCCTGCATTCTTTAAGATCCCCAGCATATTTGTCCGGAAGAGGCAAGCGAGCGGTAGCGCCTCCTTCCTCTGGGCTGGGATCCGTAGGTAAGAAAGACGGTCTGGCAGAGGGAGCGACAGCCAGAGACCGTAATAGTTCAGTCATGGCGTCCAGTTTGCTGGATAAGGACTGTAATTGCGAGGAATGGGACGTAAGAAGCTGGTCCTGCAGGTCCTGGCGGGAGAGGACGTTAGCCATTTCCGCGGGGTCCATGGTATGGCCTGTTCAATGTGTTACGCCGGATCAGGCACCACAGGTGATGGACCCACGATGCAGGAATGGCGAGAATATCCGATAAACAAGCCGGGATCGAGGAAGGCAGCACAGGAGCGTAGTCAATACAATAGCCGGGGTCGGGGCAGGCAGCACAGGATCAAGGTCAAACAACAAAAGCCGAGGTCGGGACAGGCAGCGCAGGATCAAGGTCAGAAGAACAAAAGCCGAGGTCTGGTACACGTGGAGATCAATCAAAAAGCAAGAACACCCAGAGAACACTAACATGGACTCGTTGAACGGGCAAGGAAACAAGGAACCAGGAAGGTTTAAATAGAGCCAATGGCGAGAGAGCAGGTAAGATGACGCCGCTTATTGCGCCGGTCGCAATGGCAACCAAACAAAACTTCCTGCCTGTGTTACGTCCGCGAAAGACGCGGAAGAGCCACACAGGCAGGGGAGGTAATGCAAACAGCCTCCGTGGACATTCCTGCGGCGGCATGCCTGCGGCGGCTTAACCACAAGGTCCTCTCAGCGCCACACAGGCAGAAGAGGTACTGGTCGGGTGCCGCGAGCATGTAGCGGCGGATCGTTTCTCCGATCGCCGCTGATATGCTGCGGCAGCCCGAGCAGAGCTGTGGCTGGGAGGCGTGCCTGCTCTATACGCACGCCCCCTCGTGTGCGTGTAGAGCGCACGTCCGTACACGAGGGGGACGTGCGCGAGGAACGCCGTGGGACCCCGGCCGGACAGGTAGGTGTGACACTATGTGGGCAGTGTGGATGCCATAGCTGGCTTTGGGGTGTGCGACCTATGATCTATGCCTGTATATTAGGAGGTTTTATCTATACCTTTAATGTTGAGTTTTTATGTGAATTCCAATTGATTTATATCTGCAAAGCTGGGTTTTTGTGTTATTCTGTAGATCCATATCCCTATGCTCTGTTTCCATACATTATTTATGTTTACCTGCAAATACAGGATTTGTATGTCTTATCCAGTTGATCAATACCTGGAGTGCTGTTTTCATGTGCTGTTTATTTGATCTATACCTTCAGTGCTGAGTTTACATGTGATTTCCAGTTGATCTATACCTGCGATGCTGGGTTTTTGTTTTCTGTTAATTTTTTTTACCTGCAATGCTATGTTTCCATACATTTATTTATACCTGCAAATACAGGGTTTTTATGTCTTATTCAGTTGCACGTGCTGTTTTCATGTGTTGTTTATTTGATCTATACCTGAACTACAGGGAATACGTAAAAGAGAGGTGTGGTTTAGTGAATGAGGGGACAAAGGGACTCTGGGGATGATTACTGGGGGAGAGGACCTCTCAATGTCACGGTGCAGACAAAAGGAGGGAAGACTGCCCTGACTCTCACAGTCTTCCCCTGATCTGCAGTTAGTGTGGCAAATATTTTTTTTTTTTGGTGTGGTAGCGGAGGGAGTGATTGCATGCTAGGGCGCGTGGAGCGGGGCCCAAGAAAATGCTTCGGTAGGGTCCAATTTTTTCACTATAAAATATATTGGCAACAGGGTCTAACATTTATCTAATATGTATATATATTGGCAGCAGGGTATAATATTAATATATATCACCAGCAGGGTCTAATATTAACCCCTTCAATCCCAGGGGGTTTTGGTATCTCAAAGCCCGGAGCAATTTTGGGGGCATGTGGTTGGACAAGAGGAAAAAAGAAGAGCATGTACATCCTCTTCAGTGACAGCAGAGAAATTAGTTAATGTAGTGAAGGGAGAAGAGGTCAGTGGGTAGGGGGGCGCATGGTCAGAGGGAGGGTGAGGGCAGGGTGGTGACTGTGCAGATATTTCATCTCTGATAGTTTGAATTTTGTTATTGAAGTATGTGGCAAAGTCAGATGCGTTAAGGTTTGTGGAAGGGGTAGTAGGGATCGGTCGAAGCAGGGAATTGAAAGTATTAAAGAGTCGTTTAGGGTTGTGAGACAGGGAGGAGATGAGGGAGTCGTAAGTAGGTTTCTTTAGCATGGTTGAGAGCAGAGTAGTAGGAACGTAGCATTAATTTATAGTGCATAAAGTCATACGTTCAGCAGTCCGGGAACATCGTCGTAGGTGTCGGGTTAAAGTCGTGTGCCAGGGTTGGAAACGTGAACGTTGTGAGGAGCGAGTAGTAGTTGGGGCAGATGTGAGAGTGGAGTTATAGACAGAGGTAGCGTTGTTAGTGTACGCCATGTTAGAGATAGGAGAGAGGAGAGGGATTAAATTGGTTGAGATGTTCTGAAGGTCAATAGAGCTGAGGTTTCTGGTTAGACGAGGTTGGGGTGCAAGGGAGCGAGTATGAGGCAAGGCTAGAGAGCAGGAAACGAAGGGGTGGTCAGAGAGGGGGGAAGGGAAATTAGAAAGGTTAGTGAGAGAGCACATGCTAGAAAAAATAAGGTCCAGGGTGTTATATATATATATATGTCATTGTTAACAGCAATCACAAACCTATCATGCCCAGGCATACCCAGATGCCAGCATGTACTGGCTGACTTGGCATGATAGGAGTGTGATTGCTGTTAGCAATTATATATATATATATATACCGTATTTGCTTGATTATAAGACGACCCTGATTATAAGACGACCCCCAAATCTTAATATTAATTTAGGAAAAAAAGAAAAAGCCTGAATATAAGACGACCCTATAGGAAAAAAGTTTTACCAGTAAATGTTAATTCATTTAAACAATTTTTTTAATAAAAGCTATGCTTGAGAAAAATATTTTGGTTTTATTTCCTTCTATTTTCCAACCTGCCCCCCAGTTATGCATATCTGCCCCAGAAGTGCCTTATACCCCCTATATGCCACTGTGCCCCATGAAATGCCTTTTAACCCTCTAAATGCCACTGTGCCCAATGATATGCCTTTTAACCCTATATGCCACTGTGCCCCATGATATGCCTTTTAACCCTATATGCCACTCTGGCACTTAGAGGGTTAAAAGGCATATTATGGGGAAGAGTGGCATATAGAGAGGTTTAAGGCATTTCAGGAGGCAGAGTGGCATTAAAGGGGTTAAAAGGCATTTCACAGAGCACTCTGCCTCCAGAAATGCCTTACACCCCCCATTTAACACTCCCTCCTCCAAACTTACCGGTGGTTCTGAGTTGGGGGGGGCGCATAACACAGGAGGGTCCAGGTCCCCTGCATCTGAGCCCCAGGTGCTTAGTCCGGGCAGCATGTAGAGCTCCACGCGAATCGCGTAGAGCTCTACACGCTGCCCGGACTAAGCACTGGGGACTCAGAAGCACCGGTAAATTGGAGGGGGGGGCATAACACAGAAGGATGCAGGTCCCCTGCATCCTCCTGTGTTATGCCCCCTGTAAGAAATCATTTTTATACTTTTATTTTGTTCTGCACATTTTAGGCCTGAATGCAGCTTGAGTTCTAGGAACATATAGTATCAATTAAGTGACGTAGTTTAGAGGGTCTTCTGTGGAATGCCGGTGTATCATATTACTGTTCCAATAGGATTCCTTTACGTATACCATACCTAAATGTAAAGGGGTATAAATTGGCATGACGTCTCTTTCCACGCTCTCATCTTCATCTCACCAAGATACTAAGCCTACAGTACCTTTTATCAACATTTGTTCCAGCATTGGTATTGTACGAATTGATAATTTGTCATCGAATAAACCTAATTAATAGACTTTGAAGCTGTGGTCTTGATTGCTGTTTGATCACTGGAGAAGCTTAGATATTCAAGACAAAGAATATTCTAACAAATTGAGCCAGCCAGTCTTTAGTCAGTTTTCTACGGCGAGCCTTTACTGCACGTTTGTTTTTTACTTTTCCTCTTCCGACAAAGGGGGGATAGTGTGCAGTTGTCTGAAGAGATCAAAGAGATCCTCTGACTAAAAACAAAAAACCTAGCAGTGTGATCAGAAGAAAGTGTAATCCGACACTACCAGACCATTACCAGACCACGTGGTGAGAAGGAAGAGCATTCCAGAACCGTGTATCGTAGTGAGAGCAGACTGAGCAAGCAACTGATCTACGGTAAGTATGGATTTTATTAATACTTTGTCTTCCGGAAGTAAACTTGAATTTACGTTTGTTCCTTATACGGCTAGTGATTCAGCTTTGTGGCATGATTTATGGCGTCAATGTGAAGATGCAAATAAGAAGATAGACAAAAAGATATTTTCTGGGAATAAGGATAAACACAAGTTGAGGAATGTAATGAAAATGATAAAGATTTTTAATACATTACTTGCTGGTGGTGATGATCTGACTAATAATGATGTTAGTCAAAGTAATTCACAGAGTAGTGACATGGTTAAAAATGAGATGCACAATGTGTGTGCAATAGAAAGGGAATGTCCTAAATGTGATTTGTTAACTGAAGAGATTTCTGATTTGTCGGATTGCTTAGAAATTAAGAATTTGTTAATTACAAAATTGCAGAAAGATTTGAAACAAGTTTGTGTAATTACAAGGGGAGATAGACAAAGACACAGCTTAATTCCAGAAAATGTAGAGGATGAACCAGAGGTCAGTTCAGAACAGGAACTCCAAAGGAAGAAGCTTAGAAATAAAGCAGCAAAATTAAAATTACAAATACAAAGTGAATTAATGAAATTACTTAAAGAAATACCGCCATATAATTCTAATTTGGATGCATTTGGTAATGCAGATGTATTTGAATCGAATACAGAGAAGCATCATTTGTCAAATGAGCTGAGAAACAGATTATTTAAAATTTGGTTACCTACATACATGAGTAGAAGATTATTACCTCCAATAAGTTCTCCTATAGTGGAGGATGATAAAATAATCCATGGAACAGATAAGGATAGACTCCAACAGTTGATTAGGTTTAAAACTGGAAATGAAAATCCAACACTTGACATACTAGAAAACCTGAAACCTACAATTTCAGAGGATCCATTTTCTTTCTTGTTAAGATTTGAGCAGGCTTAAAGATTAGTTTTTAACATTTCTGATGATGAATGTCCTGTCTCTATGATTCAAGTTTTTGTTAAAAAGTTTAACTACCTGGATCCTATTAGCATAGCAATTGCTTCTGATATGCAAACACTTGAGGATGCTGCTGCATTTATTGATAAAATCAGGAGAGAATGCAGACATGAAGGGGTTAAAATGAATGTGTCTGTGGTTAACATGGTTAATAGCAAGGATGTAGGTAGAAAGGACAGATCACATTTACCGTATTTATCGGCGTATAACACGCACTGGTGTATAACACGCACCCCCATTTTAACAAGGAGATTTGAGTAAGAAAAAATAATTTTAACTTGGAAGCTATGAACTTAATGTTGGAATAATATTTATTACATTATAACATTTATTATAACATTTATACCACTTATAAGGCAAATATGAAAGAAAAAGCACCTCTTTGAACAAAAAAACTGAACAAAAAAAACTTCATCAGAATCACTGCTATCTGGGAAACCACACACACACACACACACACACACAGTAAGACACACTCACATTCAGACACACACACACTCACATTCAGACACACTCACACTCAGACACACACACACACTCACTCAGACACACACTTAGACACAGACTCAGAGACACACACAAACACACTCAGACACACACACTCAGACACACACTCCCTAACCCCCCTTCTCAGGATCTCCTCTCTCATTCCCTAACCCCCCTTCTCAGGATCTCCCCTCTCCAACCCTAACCCCCCTTCTCAGGATCTCCCCTCTCCAACCCTAACCCCCCTTCTCAGGATCCCCCCTCTCCAACCCTAACCCCCCTTCTCAGGATCCCCCCCCCAGTCACTTACCTTCAACTCCTGTGTTGGAAGCGTGAGGCGTTTGTCTCGGGTGCCGGCGCTTCACTGCTGAGCGCCGGCGTCTGACGTCATATGCCGGCGCCCAGCGTGAAGCGCCGGCACCCGAGACAAACGCCTCACACTTCCAACACAGGAGTTGAAGCGCTGAGGCAGGCGGCGGCGGCAGGCGGCGGCGGCAGGCGGCGGCGGCCAGCAGAGGAGTCTTGGATTTCTGTCAGTCAGGGGGGCCCGAGAGTTGCCGAGCGGTCGTCTTCAGCAACCGCTCGGCACCCCTTGGGCCCCCCTGACTGGCAGAACTCCAGGGCCCGATCGCAGTTGCGACCCCTGCGACCCCGGTAGTTCCGCCACTGGCTCTAGGATTTATCGGCGTATAACACGCAGGTAGGTTTTCAGCTTCATATTTTAGTTAAAAAAGTGCGTGTTATACGCCGATAAATACGGTAATTCATCCCCCTTCTCCCCCTCAGGAATTTAAACATACCCAGATGCAGAATCCCAGGGGACACAGGTTTTGGAATAAAGAGTCTTTTCACTGTTTCTACTGCAAGAAACTGGGACATTTTAAAAGACAATGTCGCAAATTTCTCTATAATAAAAAATTAAAAGAGCAAAGAAAATCAAATGGATTTGTTTACGGTACAAATCCAAATGTATATACTAACAGAGCTGTAACACCTCAAAGAGATTTACTTTACACTCCAATGATTAGGCAAATCAGGGAGATTGAAGTTAATAAAGAAGATTTACCTAATACAGGAACTACACAAGAATATGTTTGTTGTAAGTGTCGTGAGAGTTATAATACGTAGATATATGTTGATTCAGTATACAGGGAGCTAGTATAGCAATTAACTCTAATTCGTACTGTATCCCTGCACTCTGTCTTCTATGAAGATGTTTTGAATAAATTAATTTATTTATAAGAAAAACTATATGAATAACATCAGATGTGTTATATGTTAACGTTTTGTGTTTTGTTTTATTCTGTAAGTTAAGATCCTGTAATGTTATATGTTGTATATGTTAAGCTGCAACTACATAGTGTCCATCATTTGCAGAAGTACAAGTTAGGGATATTTCCTTTCTTGCTTCTCAGGTTGATTCAAAACCTTAATTTAGTTCATGAGAACAGGGTTTTGCGTCATGACTAAAAAGGATTACTATGTATTGTATTGTATTGATCAAATATGTTTTTCCGTAATCAATTCAAGTATTAATTATTTACTATTGTCCATATTCTTAAATTCATCTCATGATCCAAATTCATGTGTTATAATTTGCTATTTGGTTATTTGATAAAATGATGCAGTCTTTAATGTTAATCATTTTAAACAATTTCTTAAGAATCATTAGAACATTACATCATGTTTTATAGTGAGGTGCTACAATAATAAAGGTTTTGTATCAGCTAAGATTTTGATGCTGCATATCTGTTGTGTTTTTTAGGTTGTATGTAAGAATCGAATGGACAATGCAAATCATTAAAAAGTTCATCATGGCAAAGACATCTGACATTCAAGAAGAGACAATCCTTTTTGTTTCTAGCAGTTCTGACGGTGACCATACTGATGATTGATGGTTCTAAGGAAGATCTACAGAGTCAAGAAGATCTACAGATTTGACAACCAATTTATAGCCAATTTAACAATACTCAAGGGTTCCCAGACATAATTAAGAAGAAAAGAGAAATTGATGATTTCAATGGTCATGTGTGTTTTGGTGTAATGAAAGGGTACTTATTAGTTTGTAACATTAGAATTAACGTTACTAGACAAAGTAATGTGAGGTTAAATGTTACGATAGGGCCTAAACATTTATTTAGTTGGACTAAAGGGACTTACACACAAGATGATAAATTTGGGTTCTGGGAACATATCATAAACAGAGTAGCTTTATTGAGTATAGTAATAGGATGCAGTAATAATGTATGTGAAGGTACATGTTTAATACCTATGGCAGATAAAGAAGAAACATTATTCCATATGAGAGTATTGGGAATACCTGTCAGTAGTACACAATTATTATTTTATAAATTAGAGTATCCTGATTTTGTTTTTTCCACAGATATGTCAGAACCTGAACAGTTAGAATTTTGTGTCCAAAATTATTTGTTTGTCTCATCAAGCTGAGACTATATATCATTCATGTTTTCATAACCAGAGCTCATGTTCAGGTACAATTCAAAGTGTGAAAACATCTAATGATCTTGTAACTCCTATAGAGAAAGGTAGAGTATGTGTACAGGTAATGTCTAATGGGGAATTGATTAAAGCAATGTTTCCTAAATGTACGCATACAGAAATATTATCGAAAGGTCTGTATTGTATTGATGGCGATCCAATAGCAATATATATATATATGGAACTCAGATTAATGTTTCTCAAATTAATTCTCAAAAATTAAATGTTTTGCCACTACAGTTTAATTTATCACAAGTAAGTGAATTTCCATGGCAAAAGTGGGCAAATGAGATAAGGAAAGATGTAGGATATTGTATTTCAACATGAGCAAGGTAAACTCAAAAATATAGAACATGAATGGTCAATAGTCTCAGGTACATCTTGGTGGAAAAACTTTGCTAAGTCAACAGAAATTATGGCAAAATCATCTGTTGGCTCCGCTGTCACCAATGTTTTGTTACACCCATTTATTATTGTTTTATTTGTGTCTTTTATATGTATTATTTTTCCAATATGTTTATTATGTAGAATAAGAAAATTGTATTTAACTATTAGAGAAAAGATAAAGCAAGGAGAGATGATATTAAGGGAAACTTTAAGACGTAGGATGCATCAGTCTTCCACAGATTCTTTTTTATAATATTATCATTTACATATCTTCCTGCACTCACTGAATGTGATACGAATGTGATACGAATGTTGTATGAATGCACAGCAAACATTTATTTATGGTACATAACCATAAACGGGGGAACTGTAAGAAATCATTTTTATACTTTTATTTTGTTCTGCACATTTTAGGCCTGAATGCAGCTTGAGTGCTAGGAACATATGGTATCAATTAAGTGACGTAGTTTAGAGAGACTTTGAAGCTGTGGTCTTGATTGCTGTTTGATCACTGGAGAAGCCTAGATATTCAAGACAAAGAATATTCTAACACCCCCCCTCCAACTTACCGGTGCATCTGAGTCCCCGGTGCTTAGTCCGGGCAGCGTGTAGAGCTCTACGCGATTGTATCGTGTAGCGCTCTACGCGATTGTATCGTGTAGAGCTCTACGCGATTATATCGCGTAGAGCTCTACACACAGCCCGGACTAAGCACCGGGAACTCAGATGCACCGGTAAATTGGATCGGGGGTTAACACAGGAGGATCCAGGTCCCCTGCATCTGGGTCCCCAGTGCTTAGTCCGGGAAGCGTGTAGAGCTCTACGCGATTGTATCGCGTAGAGCTCTACATGCAGCCCGGACTAAGCACCGGGGACTCAGAAGCACCGGTAAGTTGGAGGGGGGGGGTTAACACAGGAGGATCCAGGTCCCCTGCATCGCTGCGGGGGATCTGGATCTTAGTCTCATAATCAGACCTATTTGAGGTCTGATTATAAGACGACCCTGATTATAAGACGAGGGTCATTTTTCAGAGCATTTGCTCTGGAAAAAACCTCGTCTTATAATCGAGCAAATACGGTATATATATATATATATATATATATAATATTATTATTGATTTTTTTTGTCCAATTTTGGAGTGTTAACCACACTTTTATTAAAACTAACACACCAAAACTGGACAAAAAAAATCAATAACAATAATATATATATATATGATTGCTTACAGCAATCACACTCCTATCATGTGCAGGCAGGCAGTACATGCTGGAACCTGGGCATGATAGAAGTGAGATTACAGCCTCCCTATGCCATGCTACCCGCCCCCCCCACATCCATGTTATCACACACTCCTTCACAAACATTAATTCACTCAGTCATACACTCATACTCATATTCATGTAATGTCTGGCATAGTATATAGTGATGGGAGTTATGATGTACTTTAGAGCATAACTCCCATAATTATACAATGAACAAGACATTGGCAATGGTACAGGGTACAGCATAACACCCATCACTCCCACAATTCACTAATCCACATTTACTAATACAATCTCACTGAATGGTTTCCTACCTTTCCTCTGTCACTATCACTTTTCCTGCTACACAACCCCCCCCCCAAAAAAAAAAACTCAGCCCTGAACGGGTTAGTGACAATATGGTAAAAATTACACTGGCGTTAGGGTATAAAAAAAAACTCTTGTCCTGACTGGGTTAACAGGTAAGAATCTGATAATTTTGACTCTTGAACATTGGTTCAGCACAGCTTTACACAAAGCAAACATTTTACCATACAACCGTTAACACACCATGTTACTATCCGTCCAATACATTATTACAGTTACTCTGCTACTGGTTTTAATGTCTGTACCATTTTGAAACCATTCCTTTTTGTTTATGGAATATTTTTGGAAATTTAGGACATTGAACCAATTTCGAGATACTTGTGCGAGTAACGTTATAAAAAGGGTTTTCGAAAAACTTAACACATCAACTCCAGTCCAGTAACGAGAGCCCATGCGTAAAGTGAACACCCAGCATGCTCTAGTCATCCTGCCCTTTAAAAAGACCAAGCGATTGAGACGCATGTGCACAGTGAATACCCCTAATGCTCTGGTCGTTCTTCCTTATACCGGGACGCTACGACTGGCGCACATGCGCAAAGTAAATACCCAGCATTCGTTGCGCGTTCTGCCCTATATAAATCTTCCTATTGGCCTTGTTCGTTCATTTGCATCGTGGAAGTTTATATGAATGCTTTGCCTAGGCTTGTATGGTTGAAAGGTTTTTATTTTAATTAGTTCTGTAACTGTACCTTTATTGTTCTGTGACGCGCATGTTTTGTATGACTTTTATCCTCATGTATGAAAGCACGTGGCTTATATTCTCTGTACGGCTATTGCTGCCTTGGGCCCGCATTCGTTCTCGTCTTTGCGTTTAATAACGTGTGTGTGAGACGCATCGTAAGAACTAATCTTCCTCGTTCGCGCGCTTAGTGCTAGCTGGAACGCATGGACCCCCCCCCAATAGCACTATGATGAGACTTATCACAGACCTGTTCTGAGTACTATGAGGACAGTTAATGTCTCTGAGTCTTTAGGTAGTGCTGATATTTCTTGTGCACTAAATGTAGCCAATGGATTGTTTTACACTTTTTTTTTTTTATAGTTGACATACTATGGAGCCTGATTTTTGGTGAGTTTGGTAAGTTTCTTTTCACTGTGATTTACTTGTGGCAATACAGTCACTTACAATTAAGTAGTGGGATGTCATGACATTAATGTCGTATACATGTTTCCAGAGTCTCCTTCTGCTAAATTTCTGAGCAGCTAAAGCTCCTTTGCAGGAGTCTTATACTTGCACATGCATTCCTCAAGGTTCCATAAAACTGGGACTGGTCTCCGGAATACTCGTTCATTAAATCATTGATCGGTGTCACAATTTACTGGTGTCCATACACTTCCCAGAAGGGTGTGCTAAGGTAAGCTAAATACATCAATATGTTCTGTCAGGCTGCAGTCAGTAGCAAGGACATCCCGCAATGCTTTTTGTGCTGTCTCACAGTAGTGCCCTATAGAACCCCTTCTGAGTTTACTCTTGTATACCACATGTGGAACGCATTTTGCAAGCCAAATAGAGGGATATGGGGGGAAAAAAGTAAATCCTCATGGGGCATATTGAAAGGAAGCTGCATAAACTTTAGGGTTCGCTAAACTATCATGTGCATATAATGGCTGTCACACTAGTACTTACAGAACCTTTACATATTCAACACTAGTAATTAAACATCTCTGATCTGGGGCCTCTTTACTTTTCTATATGTATTATGCTGATATCCTGTTGTCAAAATTCTGGTATGTGACATGATTGCCCAACATTTAGTACATTGGTTTATGTGTATGTCTTCTAGGTACATATGATTACCTTTTTAGCTTTTGTATATTTAAAATACTCCTGTGTCATATGTATGAGCTATGGCTGTTGTAACCGTTAAGATTTCTGTGAGCACACACTGCCACATTATGAAGTGTGGCTAGGTATTGGTATGACTTGGACAGCCCAATAGTTGATGCGTGGTAGATCTAGGAACTTGTGCCACAAGGATGATATGCTAGTACTCTCTCTTACTGAGTTAACAGTGAGGGGTACTCTATTCTTTCTTGCTCTAGCAATCTATTGTGCTGTTTGACATGTTTTACTAGAGGTATAGTCAATGAAGTGTTGGTGCTAATTATTTATTTTATATAGCGCCTTCAAATTATGTAGCGCTGTACAATGGTGTAATATAAACTACTCTGATTTATATGTGCTGCCAAAAATCTTCCTGCATGAAGATCTTGTGGTTCTTTTTGTCATGTATTTGTTAAAACAGTTAAGAATACTTTTGCTCCACCAAAGCAAACATTGGTGCTATGGGAGTCTTTCGAGTATACACAAGGGCTGAGAGCTTTGGTGTATTTGGCTCCCATAAACTTTAGATTTTGAAGCTACAGTCCCTGCTCTCTGGGCTAATCTTAGGGTGCCCCCTGGCTGCACATGCTGCCCCCATGCTAGGCACCAAGCTACAAAATGGTAACTCAGCTGGTTTTTGTATTTTAACCCCTTGCTGCTTGCAGTAGGCTACAGAAGCTGGGTGCTTCTATCAAATTACTACCTGATTTAACTGTGTACTGCTAGAAACTAGATGAGATGCCTTTTGTGCTGCAGGTAAAACTACATTTGATCAGAGCTCGTTTTCATCTGTGATGAATAACAGACAAGCATGTTTTTTTATGTAAATAGAAATTCTGAGAAAATGCTATGTAATAAACGCGTGACTACTCTTGCTAAATATGCTGCTTACTATACCTTTGCTTTTTAGGATTGTTTCTGAAGATGAATGGACCATTGTTTTGCAGGTAAAATGTCTCATTAAATGATATGTAGTTTCTCGATTGTCTGTGATGAATATAATAGACAAGCATATGGCTGAATATATTGATGCAAATCTAAATTCTGAGAAAATTGACTTTATTTCTTAAGATTATGGAAGCCCTTGGTTCTTGTATTAATGTATGTTATTTTCTACATAGGGTTATGCCTGCTGGCTAGATCATGGAGCAATGAATCTTAATCAGGTAAACTGACTAAATCAATGTTAGCATCTCTTGTTCTCAGTCTGGTTACCCAAATAACTGTTCTTTGCATATGCTTCCTTAGTAAATGTATTATAATGAAGGGCTTTGGCTGGTAGTTGCTGTAACGCAAACAAGCACATTTAGTCCCATTTAGACACGTCTAACCTTATGTAGCATGACTGTGAGGAAAGCTTTAAAGTTGCATTCTACATGACTGTTTTGACTGGGCAATACAGAATTCAGCAGCAGATAGGAACTGTTCTAATAGCCCTTCTAATATTGAAACTGTCTAAATGCTCAAAACCAAAAATGGCCTTTGTTCCAGTTTTGTGTTCAGGAACCTTTAACATTCCTTCATACAGACGGCTCCTGAAATATTTTACTATTGCTGAATTGTCTTGTGTTGGTGTCTATTTTAAAATAAGGCTTTTGTAATGTTGGAACTAAGCTCCATGTGATGATGTAAGTCTCGTTCGTCTGAAACCCATTGAAGAATAACCGCATGGTGGAGTTCTGATGGAGCTGCTTTACTGTGCAGGCATTGCAGAAACTAGCTTTGCTTTTTTTGACTAATTTGTCTTATCTCACCTTCTAGGTTAAAAGCAAACCCAAATAACAGGTATGTTATGATACAAGCCAGCCTCTAAAAATATCTAGTTTCTAGCTCAGAGGATGAATAACACAATCTGGACGGCACTAGTCAAATGGCATTGTGACCAAAGCCCTGATCAGACTTCTAGCAACATACTGACCTCAGTGACACTATTTTATCCCATTGCAGAAGCAGAAACTCATTACTCTGGCTATGTAGCACCACGACTAGCCTTATAACATGGGTACAGTATTTTCATATGTGCCTTGATGATGACACACACACGTCCGACTTACTAATGTGTACCAGAGCCTGTAAAGGTGAACCCACTGGTCCTGTTAGTAGGAAGAGAAGGATGTACTGTTCCAGCTGGAACTGTCTGAAAGGGCAATTCACATCTTGAAAAGGCACATGTCAGGTTTATAGATGAGCCAAAACTTCTAAATTAGAGTTAAGAAAAGCATGCCATGTTCATATTATAGCTTTTGTTCATGAGACGTTCTAGGCATACTGTTGAATGTTCAGGGCCTAGTTCTATAGTGCTAATTAGTCTTTATGATCTGTCCATGCACAGGTATAAAAGCCAGCCTATCAAGAATGGCGTGCTCAATGCCAGGTAAGAAAAAAACATGAAGCTGAAATTCAAAAGACTTCTTGCCATGATGAGAAAAACCTAGCTCACTTTGAAATGAAATGAAAAGCTACGAAACTTCTGAGCAGAACGTACAGTTGTAGGATTTCTCATTTATGCTTAAAAATGTGTAACATTTCCTACTTCTTTACAGGGCAGTATGCTGCAAAAGCAAAACTGAGACAGGTGGGTTTTCTTTGCCTCATGCTCTCAGCATTTAGCAACCTTTAACTCTGCGGTCCAGTAAATTTTCACTAAGTGCACAGAGCAGGTCAAATTTAATTTTCGGAAGACACTTAACTTTTATACTAAATGGTTATCTTTTAACTACAAAGCAATTAAATACTATTCTAAAACCTTAGTCTTTTTTCCATTGTATGACAATTTTTATAGTCCATCTGCAGAATCACACTAATATGGGTAATTCTGCCTTATAATAGCAACATCTAGTGGTCACTAGAAAATCCGACATTGAGCCACAATCTGTGAAATATTTTTTTCTTATAATAGGCACTCCTAGCGGTCAACTAGTGACTGGCATTGGACCGCAAACGTTAAAATTGTTTGATATATTCCGACATGGGACCACAAAGGGTTAATATGCTTCTGCACAAGTGTTGATAAAAAAAAAAAAAAATCACTGACATGATTACTCATGGAATTTCGTTCGTCTGAGTTCCTCTGAAGAAACTTCTAATAACTGACAGTGAACTTGTTATGTCATGTAATTGGGCACATTAATCTGATACACTACAATGTGAATATGTTCTTGGGCATCACAGCAAAGATGGCTACAACTCCTGGTAACTGGATTAGAGAAGGCGTTTGAAGGTAATATTTCATAATACTCAGCATATCTAAAACATCCCTGAGCTTGCTGCCTCATCTTGTTGCTATACTGTACAAACATTGGCAGTATTGGCAAAGTTGGCAGTATAGGTGTTTGCCTGGTTTGGAAATGCATGTGAAGGGAAGGAGTAGTTGGGATCTGCTATGCAATGTTTGCTTCATGCACAAATTAGGGTGTAGAATAGTCCTGCAGATACAAACTACAGTGACAGTACCAAATGTAAATGCTGTCCATACACACTTGGTGGCTCTCAAGTACAGTTCAGAGATGTGGTGCCTGGGTCTCTAGTGATGAATCATCCACTATACCCTGAGCTAACACTTGTGTTGGCAGTGACAAGGATTGTTGCTATACTGAAGAGATCTCTTCCCTTATTTTGACGTAAAGCTGGTTTTTGGAAGTGTCTAATAAAAACTCTTGTCTTCATAGCTCCTGTGAAGATATCATGGCGATAAAGGTGAGCTTTCTGCTGGTCTCAATCTTTTGCATCTTCCTGCAAAACACAAAGGCCTAGTGCTTAAAATGGGTCTCGTAGAGCTATGATTATATACCGTATTTGCTCGATTATAAGACGACCCCCCAAAATCAAAATATTAATTTAGGAAAAAAACAAAGCCTGAATATAAGACGACCCTATAGGAAAAAAAGTTTTACCAGTAAATATTAATTCATGTAAATATATTTTTTAAATTTCCTTTTATTTGCCAACCTGCCCCCCCCAGTTATGCCACTCTGCCCCCAGAAATGCTTTATACCCCCCCATTTGCCACTCTGCCCCATGATATGCCTTATACCCCTATATGCCACTCTGGCATATAGGGGGTTAAAAGGCATATCATGGGGCTGAGTGGCATATAGGGGGTTAAAATGCATTTCTGGAGGTATATATGCATATCATGGGGCTGAGTGGCATATAGGGGGTTAAAATGCATTTCTGGAGGTCCAGAAATGCATTTTAACCCCCTATATGCCACTCAGCCCCATGATATGCCTTTTAACCCAGCATGTACTGGTTAACAGCAATCACACTCCTATCAAGCCAAGGCAGCCAGTACATGCTGGAACCTGGGGATGATAGTAGTGGGATTACAGCCTCCCTATGCCATGCTACAACCCCCACCCCCCTTACACATCCATGCTATCACACATTCACAAACATTTAAATACTCATTCATTCCATTAATCACACATACTTCACACATTAATCACACATACTAACCCAAAAACCCTCCCCCACCGCCTTACCTGAACTGCAGATCTCTCACTCGAAGACTTCTGCAGGGGACCGGCTGTACCAGCAACTTCTCTGGCCCCGCCCCAGAGGAGGGAGGGGGAGATAGAGTTCTGTGAGGAAGCTACAAGCTTCCTGTCCTCCTGCTTCTAACGGAAGAGACACTGCTCGCGACCGGTAAGCAGCATGGCCCCAGCCATTTTTTTGGGGTCTGATTAGAAGACGACCCCGATTATAAGACGAGGGGTATTTTTCAGAGCATTTGCTCTGGAAAAAACCTCGTCTTATAATCGAGCAAATACGGTATTATACCACCCCAGTCTGATAAACAATGACTGAGTGGTATGCATGTCTTACATGAGCTCAGAACATATCTGAAGAATGCTAGCTAAAGTCCCTCTTTCATTTCTAGTACAAAGGTTTGCATGCGGCATTCAAAACTATTGTACTGTGGCTAAAAAGGAAACGTTCATAATCAGATTATACAATCAAATACCTACAGTTACTGTAATTCTGGCAGTGGGTAGCATACTCTTTAGGGTAAGAAATTACTTGGTCATGAAGTGTTAAAAGGAATGTACTTGTGGCCCTCTTGGCACAATCTAGACAACTTCATTTTACTAATGTGGTAGAAAATAGAATGTCTTAATCCAGGGCTTGACAAATCCCTGGCGACAGAATTTTGTCCTGAAGCCTAGGTGTTTGTCAGCCTGCTACATCCCCCAAAAAAGCCCCCACATCACCACAATCATGGTGATTGCGGGGGTGCAGCTGCTGCTGTCATCAGCAGCATCATCAGCATTGAAAGAGCGTTATCAAGAACATCAGCATTGAAAGAGCATTATCAATTTTTTTTTTTTTTTTTTTCAGCACTGACCTGAAAGTCCAGGGTGCTTCCAGGTCAAATGCTGTGAGTTTAGTAAGTTCACAAATTTGTCAAGCCCTGTCTTAATCTGTTTTAAGACTGGTTATTGGGGTAAAAGTAAACCCAGTTTGTGCCCCCAGTAAATCACCCACCGCTAGATTTAATGTGGAGGGAATTTCTCGGGTAGACCTCTTCATTTGTGCTATGCCTTCTGAATAATTTGCCTTATTTCATTTACTCAATGTCAATGGCTTTTAGAATGGTAGATGTAGTGTGGGGTAAAAATTAACTAGTGTATGTGGGAACACTAAACTCACTTTGGATCCTTTCCTAATAACATTTTGACTGTTGCAAAACAAGCGTTACAAGTATGCATTTTCAAATTGGCTATGCTGGGACTATGCTATATATATGCTATGCTATAGCCTTAATGGGTAAAATGGCTTCTGAAATGGGTGATCTTTAGTAAATCACTACCTGGTGTCCTACTTGGTTAACTCTGCTGTCAGGTGACCAAAGTTGCAGTACTGCGCATTCTAGTATCTCTTGCCATTTAGAACTACCGCTTGAATCTGTTGCAGGTGTTGATCAGTGAATGTCTGAAGAGCGCATAAATCCAGGAATGATGCACTTTTAAAGGAAGAAAGTGCTCTGTGGCTTTGACACTTGAGCCCTTGACTGTGTAAACCTTTGACATGAAAGTTCATTGTGTTGAACAGGTGAGTGATTACTCTTCATATAATCCTGTTAAGGTATCAGTTCTACACAGGCTGTTAACCCCTGCAGTGCAGGCTGTTTTCCAATCAAACCTTTCTACCGGGCCACATTGCAAATTAAATTCAAAATGGGTTTCAGGGCTATGATGATCAGTTCTACCGCCCCAGTCTGACATACAGTGACTGAGTGGTATGTTCTGAGCCTCTGAACCTACTCACAATAAAAGGACAGCTTAACATTTATTCTAGTTAAATAGCTGTATTCATGGGACTACATACTGAATAGCTAATGTTAACTTTAACACTTTTAGCTATTACAAAATAGTGTACTAAAATGGCTCACACATTTTTAAATATCTCTACAGCTCTTTGAAGGGATCGCATCACTCTGTGCCTGAAAAGGAGAATTCCTCTTCAACATACTTCAAGATGACTTGGTTTGAGTGGGAAGACTCTTGGCTTTTGCAAATAAAGCTTTTATATTCATTTCTGGCCTGTGTTCCTACTTTCCCAGTTGGCCTTTTCTGTGATCTGTGTAGTAGTACTTGAGTTTGAGCTGTTGCCTCATTACAAGTGGTATCAGTCTTGGGAGGGCTTGCACTGTGATTTCACATTACCAAAGTAACATGCAGGTTGAGGATAATTTGATAAAATTATCAGGCACCTTCTAAGCAAACTCCAAATTTCCCCATGAAATGCACACAATGTGTAGTTTTAGGTAAATCTGTTTGTCATTTTCCAAAAATCAATGGAAGGAGGGGGAAAATAACCAAAGGCAGACATAATCATATTATGATATAGGTCGTAGAAATGCAATATGACACTAACTGTTAGTAGATACAGTAATCAAAAAATTACTATACTGTGGGGCACCGCAAATCGTGTCAACTGTGAATGTCGACGTTATAAAATCTAAACACGGCCACTGCACTACTGTCATTGTTTGTACAATTAAAAAAAAAGGGGTATGAGGAGGGAGATGAAAAAGGGGAAGAGAGCAAAGCTAAAACAGAAGTGGAAAGGGGGGATACAGGATGAGGGAAAGAAAAGGATCACCCAGGGGTGGTGGAAGAACAAGCCAGCTCCTAAGCCCATTGGAGATATTCAAGTTTGTGAGAGAGGACCCCATAGGGTGGCAGATGAGAGAAAGGAAAGCCAGCATGCCCAAGTACCTGTGTATTTCTCAATCTTATCAGAGGATAATTGTAGGAGCTCCTCCATCACATCTCTTCCACTCGAGGTACCCATAAGTGCAATGAGGGGACATCAATGCGTTTCCAAAACAATGGTATCAGACAGCTGCGTTGAGAAGGTGCCGCAATACTATATGTATAACTGAAATGCTAGATGACCCACAACTCCACCATAAATGTAGATGAGTACCAGGTTCTGCACCATGCCTCCAGCAATTTAGTGTCAGTGCAAGGGAAAAGCCTTCCAAGTGACACAGGAGTCCTGTACCACAATGTCAACAGCTTATATGCCGTTTCTTGTACCTTGGCTGCTATTGAGCACTTGTGCGCTGATTCAGAAACCCTGTCCTACTGTTGGTCAGTCAAAGTGTCACCCCAGGCTTCCTCCCAGTAACCCATAAATGCCGGCGGCATAGAAAGATCAGTTGCTATTGGCATGTGATAAAGGATAGAGACTCCTTCCCTGGGCAGCAATTGGTGCCTAGCAAGCGTTTCAAAGGGCGTCAATTCTCTAGAAAGATGTCCGCCCAGGAAGAGCAAGCTCAGCATCAGGAAGTGCGTGCTCAATCAGCAGGGGCGCATTCCTGTTCCATACTGCAGATAAAAGGTAAGTTGGGGGGTATCCCAAGTGATTCGAAGAATCCCCATTCCAATCGTGTGGCAAAGTCCGGGGTACCCTCTATGGGGTCCAGTGGGGAAGGAAATGAGGAAAGAGTCCCGCCAAATATATCTCAGCCGCCAAATCAACAACGTAGCTCGGACAAAGGGATTCTCGGTGCTTGGAGAACACCAGGACAGAGCCCCAAACAGTTTGATTAAGGAACCGATGTGGTGGCCTGCTCTAGCGATATCCATAACTTGTGAAAAGAAAAGAGTGATATTCAGCGCTTAAAATAAAATGCCAGATATCTGGTGTAATGACACACCTTAAACAAGTATAATACCTTGGTGCTGCAGAAACAACACACTGACCACAAGTGTGTAAAAGATAATACACAAAACAAAGAAATAAAGTGCTGCGCAAAATTTACGACACCACAATATGTGCGGAAATTAAATTAAATACTTAAATTCATTAAAGTGGATTCTTCAATAGGTTCCTCTGTTGGGAAGCCCATAGAGCCCCTTCTGGGGAATGGAGTTTCATCTTTGTACCGGTGTACCAGAAAAGACTGGAGGAGAAAGAGCTAAAGTAGTAGCTTTAATATGAATAAAAAAGTAGTATCTTACATATAAGAATACTTTAACGCTCCCGTGGAGAGGACCGGAATAATGCTGTGTTGTAGCAATAACAGCTTGGTTCTCACAGGATTCCTCTGTGTCCACTTCCTCAATGGGCGTATTCAGCACAACGCGTTTCACCAATCGGCTTCCTCAGGTGCATCCATATCCATAACTTGGCAGATGGATTGAAGCGCCATTCCAGCATACGCAACAGGTGAGTTGCACGATAATAACTAGACTTGGGCACCAGGGGGCTCTTCGTGTTCGTCTTCGTGCTCGTCTTCGGGGGAAAAAAAAACCTTCGTATTCCGCGAATATTCGCCCGTTCCTGTCTTCTCTTCGGGCAGATATTCGCGGACATTCTTCGTGCTCGTTTAATCTTCGTTTCCCTCCCGGTTCCCTAGCAGGGGTTAATACGGGGTTAACAACACATCGGAGCAGCAGCAGCTGCCGTGGAGGTACGTGTGTGCAACTCTATTGGTCGTTTCGGCAGGGGGCTGGTCTGGCATCAACGAGTGAATTGCAGAACGCACTTCATTCGTTGATGGCAGGCCAGCCCCCCGCCGAAACGACCAATAGAGTTGCACACACGTACTGAGGTGTACTGTTCACAAAATGACCTAGAGACAAATGCTCCAAGGAACTTGGCCTCCGTTTATCATACACAATCACACATCCATAGATGTTTAATAAAAGAATAGGGATTATTTTACATTTTTAAATTGATTTTGGACCACTTGTAATACATGCCTAACATTTGCTACCTATTTACAATGGCATACTTTGCAACAACCCAACTTTTACTGGACAGGACTGGAAAAAAGCAGGACTGTCCACCAAAATCTTGGGTGTGTTGGCAGGTATGCGGATGGAAAAATGTTGGACAAGAACTAAAAAATAGCTTAGGGTTATTGTACGGTTATGTTTAAGATTAGTAGCAGTGCACTGGTTTGGTTAAAGATGTATTATGTCTAAATAATAATTTAATTTTAATTTTAATGGGTTTTAAAAAAAAAATAGGGGTTTATTTAAATGTATTTTAAAGTTAGATTTATTATTTAGTACTTTATTATATTTATTTAATGTTTATACTAGTGCTACCTACCGAGCTATAACTACCAACGTGTATTTGCATACCTAGTTTAGCTAAATTAGATGGGACAGGACTGGAAAAAAGCAGGACTGTCCCTGAAAAAGTTGGGTCTGTTGGCAGGTATGTGGATGGAAAAATGTTATAGTATGAAGTGTGAGTTATAGCGTTAATGCTAGTGAGTGTAGAAGTGAAGGCCAGGACAAATACCAAGAGGAAAGGTCCTTGTGATTTGTGCATTGTACGTATATGTGTTATGTGTGTTGTCACTGTGTTATATGTGTTATGTGTTATGTTACTGTGTTATTTGTGTTATTGTGTGTGTTATGTTTGGTTGGTTGGTTGTGTATCAGAAGGAAAATAATGAAATGGAAAAGGAAATGGAAAAGGCGAATGAGTGGGCAATTGGCGACCCACTCACCTGTTTCACCCCAGAGCAAAGCATCCAAACACTGTCAGTCCTAGACGTTTGGCAGCAGACTTCCAGAGCTCAGACACAAGACCCTAGCTTAAGCTGGCCACTCCGGCGGAGGTAGCAGGCGTTGCCACACCGCAGACAGACGCAGCCAGGGGGGAGAAACTGCCCTTACCATTAGGGACATTTGAGGCATTACACTAGCCATGAAGCGAACTGGCATTGAAGAGACGCTGGCACCACCAGCAGCAGCAGCATTGGGAAAGGCGAATGAGTGGGCAATTGGCGACCCGCTCACCTGTTTCACCCCAGGGCAAAGCACCCAAACACTGTCAGTCTTAGACGTTTGGCAGCAGACTTCCAGAGCTCAGACACAAGGCCCTAGCGTAAGCTGGCCACTCCGGCGGAGGTAGCAGGCGTTGCCACACCGCAGACAGAGGCAGCCAGGGGGGAGAAACTGCCCTTAAAATTAGGGACATTTGAGGCATGACACTAGCCAGGAAGCGAACTGGCATTGAAGAGACGCTGGCACCACCACCAGCAGCAGCAGCAGCATTGGGAAAAGCGAATAAGTGGGCAATTGGCGACCCGCTCACCTGTTTCACCCCAGGGCAAAGCACCCAAACACTGTCAGTCTTAGACGTTTGGCAGCAGACTTCCAGAGCTCAGACACAAGGCCCTAGCGTAAGCTGGCCACTCCGGCGGAGGTAGCAGGCGTTGCCACACCGCAGACAGAGGCAGCCAGGGGGGAGAAACTGCCCTTACCATTAGGGACATTTGAGGCATGACACTAGCCAGAAAGCGAACTGGCATTGAAGAGACACTGGCACCAGCAGCAGCAGCAGAATTGGGAAAGGCGAATGAGTAGGCAATTGGCGACCCCACTCACCTGTTTCACCCCAGGGCAAAGCACCCAAACACTGTCAGTCTTAGACGTTTGGCAGCAGACTTCTAGAGCTCAGACACAAGGCCCTAGCGTAAGCTGGCTACACCGGTGGAGGTAGCAGGCGTTGCCACACCGCAGCAAGTGCAACCAGGGGGGAGAAACTGCCCTTACCATTAGGGACATTTGAGGCATGACACTAGCCAGGAAGCGAACTGGCAGAGAAGAGACGCTGGCACCACCACCAGCAGCAGCAGAATTGGGAAAGGCGAATGAGTGGGCAATTGACGACCCGCTCACCTGTTCCACCCCAGAGGAAAGCATCCAAACACTGTCAGTCCTTGGCATTTGGGAGCAGACTTCCAGAGCTCAGACACAATGCCCTAGCGTAAGCTGGCTACACCGGCGGAGGTAGCAGGCGTTGTCACAACGCAAACAGACGCAGCCAGGGGGGAGAAACTGCCCTTACCATTAGGGACATTTAAGGCATGACACTAGCCAGGAAGCGAACTGGCAGAGAAGAGACGCTGGCACCACCACCAGCAGCAGCAGCAATGGAAAAGGTGAATGAGTGGGCAATTGACGACCCACTCACCTGTTTCACCCCAGGGCAAAGCATCCAAAGACTGTCAGTTCTTGTCGTTTGGGAACGGACTTCCAGAACTCAGACACAAGGCCCTAGCGTAAGCTGGCTACACTGGCGGAGGTAGCAGGCATTGCCACACCGCAGCAAGTGCAACCAGGGGGGAGAAACTACCCTCTCCATTAGGGACATTTAAGGCATGACACTAGCCAGGAAGCGAACTGGCAGAGAAGAGACGCTGGCACCACCACCACCAGCAGCAGCAGCAGCATCATTGGAAAAGGTGAATGAGTGGGCAACTAGCGACCCACTCACCTGTTTCACCCCAGGGCAAAGCACCCAAACACTGTCAGTCTCAGACGTTTGGCAGCAGACTTCCAGAGCTCAGACACAAGACCCTAGCGTAAGCTGGCCACTCCGGCGGAGGTAGCAGGCGTTGCCACACCGCAGACAGACGCAGCCAGGGGGGAGAAACTGCCCTTACCATTAGGGACATTTGAGGCATGACACTAGCCAGGAAGCGAACTGGCATTGAAGAGACGCTGGCACCACCAGCAGCAGCAGCATTGGGAAAGGCGAATGAGTGGGCAATTGGCGACCCGCTCACCTGTTTCACCCCAGGGCAAAGCACCCAAACACTGTCAGTCTTAGACGTTTGGCAGCAGACTTCCAAAGCTCAGACACAAGGCCCTAGCGTAAGCTGGCCACTCCGGCGGAGGTAGCAGGCGTTGCCACACCGCAGACAGAGGCAGTCAGGGGGGAGAAACTGCCCTTAAAATTAGGGACATTTGAGGCATGACACTAGCCAGGAAGCGAACTGGCATTGAAGAGACGCTGGCACCACCAGCAGCAGCAGCAGCATTGGGAAAAGCGAATAAGTGGGCAATTGGCGACCCGCTCACCTGTTTCACCCCAGGGCAAAGCACCCAAACACTGTCAGTCTTAGACGTTTGGCAGCAGACTTCCAGAGCTCAGACACAAGGCCCTAGCGTAAGCTGGCCACTCCGGCGGAGGTAGCAGGCGTTGCCACACCGCAGACAGAGGCAGCCAGGGGGGAGAAACTGCCCTTACCATTAGGGACATTTGAGGCATGACACTAGCCAGAAAGCGAACTGGCATTGAAGAGACACTGGCACCAGCAGCAGCAGCAGAATTGGGAAAGGCGAATGAGTAGGCAATTGGCGACCCCACTCACCTGTTTCACCCCAGGGCAAAGCACCCAAACACTGTCAGTCTTAGACGTTTGGCAGCAGACTTCCAGAGCTCAGACACAAGGCCCTAGCGTAAGCTGGC
This sequence comes from Spea bombifrons, assembly GCF_027358695.1. NCBI lineage: Eukaryota > Metazoa > Chordata > Amphibia > Anura > Pelobatidae > Spea > Spea bombifrons. The sequence goes on along the minus strand of NC_071096.1, from coordinate 21,140,561 downwards.
TACACCGGTGGAGGTAGCAGGCGTTGCCACACCGCAGCAAGTGCAACCAGGGGGGAGAAACTGCCCTTACCATTAGGGACATTTGAGGCATAACACTAGCCAGGAAGCGAACTGGCAGAGAAGAGACGCTGGCACCACCACCAGCAGCAGCAGAATTGGGAAAGGCGAATGAGTGGGCAATTGACGACCCGCTCACCTGTTCCACCCCAGAGGAAAGCATCCAAACACTGTCAGTCCTTGGCATTTGGGAGCAGACTTCCAGAGCTCAGACACAATGCCCTAGCGTAAGCTGGCTACACCGGCGGAGGTAGCAGGCGTTGCCACAACGCAAACAGACGCAGCCAGGGGGGAGAAACTGCCCTTACCATTAGGGACATTTAAGGCATGACACTAGCCAGGAAGCGAACTGGCAGAGAAGAGACGCTGGCACCACCACCAGCAGCAGCAGCATTGGAAAAGGTGATTGAGTGGGCAATTGACGACCCACTCACCTGTTTCACCCCAGGGCAAAGCATCCAAAGACTGTCAGTTCTTGTCGTTTGGGAGCGGACTTCCAGAACTCAGACACAAGGCCCTAGCGTAAGCTGGCTACACTGGCGGAGGTAGCAGGCATTGCCACACCGCAGCAAGTGCAACCAGGGGGGAGAAACTACCCTCTCCATTAGGGACATTTAAGGCATGACACTAGCCAGGAAGCGAACTGGCAGAGAAGAGACGCTGGCACCACCACCACCAGCAGCAGCAGCAGCATCATTGGAAAAGGTGAATGAGTGGGCAACTAGCGACCCACTCACCTGTTTCACCCCAGGGCAAAGCACCCAAACACTGTCAGTCTTAGACGTTTGGCAGCAGACTTCCAGAGCAAAGACACAAGACCCTAGCGTAAGCTGGCCACTCCGGCGGAGGTAGCAGGCGTTGCCACACCGCAGACAGACGCAGCCAGGGGGGAGAAACTGCCCTTACCATTAGGGACATTTGAGGCATGACACTAGCCAGAAAGCGAACTGGCATTGAAGAGACACTGGCACCAGCAGCAGCAGAATTGGGAAAGGCGAATGAGTAGGCAATTGGCGACCCCACTCACCTGTTTCACCCCAGGGCAAAGCACCCAAACACTGTCAGTCTTAGACGTTTGGCAGCAGACTTCCAGAGCTCAGATACAAGGCCCTAGCGTAAGCTGGCTACACCGGTGGAGGTAGCAGGCGTTGCCACACCGCAGCAAGTGCAACCAGGGGGGAGAAACTGCCCTTACCATTAGGGACATTTGAGGCATGACACTAGCCAGGAAGTGAACTGGCAGAGAAGAGACGCTGGCACCACCACCACCAGCAGAATTGGGAAAGGCGAATGAGTGGGCAATTGACGACCCGCTCACCTGTTCCACCCCAGAGGAAAGCATCCAAACACTGTCAGTCCTTGGCATTTGGGAGCAGACTTCCAGAGCTCAGACACAATGCCCTAGCGTAAGCTGGCTACACCGGCGGAGGTAGCAGGCGTTGCCACAACGCAAACAGACGCAGCCAGGGGGGAGAAACTGCCCTTACCATTAGGGACATTTAAGGCATGACACTAGCCAGGAAGCGAACTGGCAGAGAAGAGACGCTGGCACCACCACCAGCAGCAGCAGCATTGGAAAAGGTGAATGAGTGGGCAATTGACGACCCACTCACCTGTTTCACCCCAGGGCAAAGCATCCAAAGACTGTCAGTTCTTGTCGTTTGGGAGCGGACTTCCAGAACTCAGACACAAGGCCCTAGCGTAAGCTGGCTACACTGGCGGAGGTAGCAGGCATTGCCACACCGCAGCAAGTGCAACCAGGGGGGGGAAACTACCCTCTCCATTAGGGACATTTAAGGCATGACACTAGCCAGGAAGCGAACTGGCAGAGAAGAGACGCTGGCACCACCACCACCAGCAGCAGCATCATTGGAAAAGGTGAATGAGTGGGCAACTAGCGACCCACTCACCTGTTTCACCCCAGGGCAAAGCACCCAAACACTGTCAGTCTTAGACGTTTGGCAGCAGACTTCCAGAGCTCAGACACAAGACCCTAGCGTAAGCTGGCCACTCCGGCGGAGGTAGCAGGCGTTGCCACACCGCAGACAGACGCAGCCAGGGGGGAGAAACTGCCCTTACCATTAGGGACATTTGAGGCATGACACTAGCCAGGAAGCGAACTGGCATTGAAGAGACGCTGGCACCACCAGCAGCAGCAGCATTGGGAAAGGCGAATGAGTGGGCAATTGGCGACCCGCTCACCTGTTTCACCCCAGGGCAAAGCACCCAAACACTGTCAGTCTTAGACGTTTGGCAGCAGACTTCCAGAGCTCAGACACAAGGCCCTAGCGTAAGCTGGCCACTCCGGCGGAGGTAGCAGGCGTTGCCACACTGCAGACAGAGGCAGCCAGGGGGGAGAAACTGCCCTTAAAATTAGGGACATTTGAGGCATGACACTAGCCAGGAAGCGAACTGGCATTGAAGAGACTCTGGCACCACCAGCAGCAGCATTGGGAAAAGCGAATAAGTGGGCAATTGGCGACCCGCTCACCTGTTTCACCCCAGGGCAAAGCACCCAAACACTGTCAGTCTTAGACGTTTGGCAGCAGACTTCCAGAGCTCAGACACAAGGCCCTAGCGTAAGCTGGCCACTCCGGCGGAGGTAGCAGGCGTTGCCACACCGCAGACAGAGGCAGCCAGGGGGGAGAAACTGCCCTAACCATTAGGGACATTTGAGGCATGACACTAGCCAGAAAGCGAACTGGCATTGAAGAGACACTGGCACCAGCAGCAGCAGCAGAATTGGGAAAGGCGAATGAGTAGGCAATTGGCGACCCCACTCACCTGTTTCACCCCAGGGCAAAGCACCCAAACACTGTCAGTCTTAGACGTTTGGCAGCAGACTTCCAGAGCTCAGACACAAGGCCCTAGCGTAAGCTGGCTACACCGGTGGAGGTAGCAGGCGTTGCCACACCGCAGCAAGTGCAACCAGGGGGGAGAAACTGCCCTTACCATTAGGGACATTTGAGGCATGACACTAGCCAGGAAGCGAACTGGCATTGAAGAGACGCTGGCACCACCAGCAGCAGCAGCATTGGGAAAGGCGAATGAGTGGGCAATTGACGACCCGCTCACCTGTTTCACCCCAGGGCAAAGCACCCAAACACTGTCAGTCTTAGACGTTTGGCAGCAGACTTCCAGAGCTCAGACACAAGGCCCTAGCGTAAGCTGGCCACTCCGGCGGAGGTAGCAGGCGTTGCCACACCGCAGACAGAGGCAGCCAGGGGGGAGAAACTGCCCTTAAAATTAGGGACATTTGAGGCATGACACTAGCCAGGAAGCGAACTGGCATTGAAGAGACGCTGGCACCACCAGCAGCAGCAGCAGCATTGGGAAAAGCGAATAAGTGGGCAATTGGCGACCCGCTCACCTGTTTCACCCCAGGGCAAAGCACCCAAACACTGTCAGTCTTAGACGTTTGGCAGCAGACATCCAGAGCTCAGACACAAGGCCCTAGCGTAAGCTGGCCACTCCGGCGGAGGTAGCAGGCGTTGCCACACCGCAGACAGAGGCAGCCAGGGGGGAGAAACTGCCCTTACCATTAGGGACATTTGAGGCATGACACTAGCCAGAAAGCGAACTGGCATTGAAGAGACACTGGCACCAGCAGCAGCAGCAGAATTGGGAAAGGCGAATGAGTAGGCAATTGGCGACCCCACTCACCTGTTTCACCCCAGGGCAAAGCACCCAAACACTGTCAGTCTTAGACGTTTGGCAGCAGACTTCCAGAGCTCAGACACAAGGCCCTAGCGTAAGCTGGCTACACCGGTGGAGGTAGCAGGCGTTGCCACACCGCAGCAAGTGCAACCAGGGGGGAGAAACTGCCCTTACCATTAGGGACATTTGAGGCATGACACTAGCCAGGAAGCGAACTGGCAGAGAAGAGACGCTGGCACCACCACCAGCAGCAGCAGAATTGGGAAAGGCGAATGAGTGGGCAATTGACGAGCCTCTCACCTGTTCCACCCCAGAGGAAAGCATCCAAACACTGTCAGTCCTTGGCATTTGGGAGCAGACTTCCAGAGCTCAGACACAATGCCCTAGCGTAAGCTGGCTACACCGGCGGAGGTAGCAGGCGTTGCCACAACGCAAACAGACGCAGCCAGGGGGGAGAAACTGCCCTTACCATTAGGGACATTTAAGGCATGACACTAGCCAGGAAGCGAACTGGCAGAGAAGAGACGCTGGCACCACCACCAGCAGCAGCAGCATTGGAAAAGGTGAATGAGTGGGCAATTGACGACCCACTCACCTGTTTCACCCCAGGGCAAAGCATCCAAAGACTGTCAGTTCTTGGCGTTTGGGAGCGGACTTCCAGAACTCAGACACAAGGCCCTAGCGCAAGCTGGCTACACTGGCGGAGGTAGCAGGCATTGCCACACCGCAGCAAGTGCAACCAGGGGGGAGAAACTACCCTCTCCATTAGGGACATTTAAGGCATGACACTAGACAGGAAGCGAACTGGCAGAGAAGAGGCGCTGGCACCACCACCACCAGCAGCAGCAGCAGCAGCATCATTGGAAAAGGCGAATGAGTGGGCAATTGACGACCCGCTCACCTGTTTCACCCCAGGGCAAAGCATCCAAAGACTGTCAGTTCTTGGCGTTTGGGAGCGGACTTCCAGAACTCAGACACAAGGCCCTAGCGTAAGCTGGCTACACCGGCGGAGGTAGCAGGCATTGCCACACCGCAGCAAGTGCAACCAGGGGGGAGAAACTGCCCTTACCATTAGGGACATTTAAGGCATGACACTAGCCAGTAAGCGAACTGGCAGAGAAGAGACGCTGGCACCACCACCACCACCAGCAGCAGCATCATTGGAAAAGGCGAATGAGTGGGCAATTGGCGACCCGCTCACCTGTTTCACCCCAGTGCAAAGCATCCAAAGACTGTCAGTCCTTGGCGTTTGGGAGCAGACTTACAGAACTCAGACACTAGCCCTAGCGTAAATTGGCTACACCGGCGGAGGTAGCAGGCATTGCCACACCGCAGCAAGTGCAACCAGGGGGAGAAACTACCCTCCCCATTAGGGACATTTGAGGCATGATTTCAGCCAGGAAGCGAACTGGCAAAAGATGCTGGCACTACCACCAGCAGCAGCGTTGGAAAAGGAAAAAGGTGAATGAGTGGACAATTGACGACCCGCTCACCTGTTTCACCCCAGGGCAAAGCATCCGAACACTGTCAGTCCTTGGCGTTTGGGAGCGGACTTACAGAACTCAGACACTAGGCTTTAGCGTGAATTGGCTACACCGGCGGAGGTAGCAGGCATTGCCACACCGCAGCAAGTGCAACCAGGGGGAGAAACTACCCTCTCCATTAGGGACATTTGAGGCATGATTTCAGCGAGGAAGCGAACTGGCAAAAGATGCTGGCATCACCACCAGCAGCAGGGTTGGAAAAGGAAAAAGCTGAATGAGTGGGCAATTGACGACCCGCTCACCTGTTTCACCCCAGGGCAAAGCATGAAAGTCTGTCAGTCCATGGCGTTTGGGAGCGGACTTACAGAACTCAGACATTAGGCCCTAGCGTAAATTGGCTACACCGGCGGAGGTAGCAGACGTTGCCACACCACAAACACATGCAACCAGGGGGAGAAACTACCTTAAACATTAGAGAGAAAAAAAATTTACTTTCCAAGCTAAGAGCTGGGTAACCCAACTTGGGCAGATTGAATTTAAGAAAGGCAATCTGCTCCATCAGATGAGGTGCCATGCGTGAGCGCTGTGGACTCAGTATGTTTCCAGTCATAGGAAACACGCACTCACTTTGAACAGTGGTTGGCGGACATGATAGTAGCTGCTGCGCAACCCATGAGAGTGCAGGCCACACACTCTTCTTTTCATCCCAGTAGCTAAAGTTTGACCATTTCAGCAGCACTACTCTCCTTTCTGCTGCTAGCTCTGTCAGATGGTCCAACTATACTCCCAAGTCCCTCTTCCGAGAACGCAGCTGCGTGACTCAAACACTGCCAGTCTGGCCCAGGTAATACCAGTGTTCTCCCATCTAGGCAGCAAGATGGATGGGAGTGTTCTCCCATCTAGGCAGCAAGAACGCAGCTGCTCCACTCAGCTGTGTTGTGATGCTTGTGGCACTGCTGCTGATGCTGCTGCTAGGAGTAGCAGACCACATCATCTCTTCCTCCTCCTGCACCTCTCCCTCCTCGGACAGCATTCCCATTTTACGCTGCCAGTCACGCACCTTGTTGACCAATTGCTCCCGGTAGCTACTGAGAACATTAAATTTCAAAGCTAGCTTTCCCTTAATTCTTGGATCGCAAAGGCACGCTAGTATCATTTCGGGACTCTCTTCCATTCGTTTGCGAAGGTGTACTTTTAGCAGATCCTTCAGCTTCCTGACTATGGCTGCTATGTCAGGATGTAGAGTGCCACCTTGAACAGCCTCACGGTTTTCAAGGAACACATCCATCTTGCTGCCTAGATGGGAGAACACTGGTATTACCTGGGCCAGACTGGCAGTGTTTGAGGTTACATTTTCTGTGGCATCCCTGAATGGTTTAAGGACTGCCACTAGCTGGGCGATCACTGTCCAATCCTCCCTATTCAATGGAGATGTAATCCCAATATTGTGCTCTGAGGCAAGATTATGGATTGCCCTCTGCTGCTCCAAAATCCTCTCCAGCATGTCTAACGTGGAGTTCCACCGTGTACTGACATCCTGACGTAGGCAGTGTACGGGAAGACCTGACCTCTCTTGCTCTTCCCTCAAAAGTTGGCTAGCCTTAACACTATGGTGAAAGTGCCCAGCGATCTTTCTGCAGCGGGACAGAACTACTGCTGCCACATTAGTTCCTTCTGACATTGCTGCCTTCACTACAAGATGGATGATGTGGGCTGCACCGCGCACACCAACAATATGACCATCTCGCAGCGCTTTCACTATATTGGCACCTCCGTCAGTTACCACAAAACCAATTTCAACATTGGTACCCGCCTCTGCTCCCACCCAAAGGCTAAACATTTTCCTCATTGCATGCAGAATATTTTGGGAAGTGTGCTTTTCATCCATCACTTCTGCATGGAGAAGGAAAGATCGGTAGCCTGCTGCAGCAGCTTGCTTAGACACACCGGAAGCCACCAGTGTGCTGTCAAAGAAAGAAAGGCATGCTGGCCGCTAGGTGCACTCCACAAATCTGTAGTGAAATGAACACACTGACCAGCAGCCTTGGAAAGCTCCTCTTTTACTGCTGCAACACAGGACCGATACAATGAGGGGACAATGTTCCTGCTGAAAGTGGAACGTGACGGAACTGTATATTGTGGAGCCACAGCCGCCATCAATTGTTTGAAAGGCTCCCCTTCGATTATAGAGAAGGATGCCCCTCCAACAGCAATGAACTGTTGGCCTGCTGTTTGAGCATTGACCTTTTGGATTGGAATGCCACAAATTGTTCCAGGGTGGGCTGGACATGCAGTGCTCCAACCTGCCTTGGTCTCTGGCTGCCAGCACTAGCTGCTGCTGCTATTGGCTCAGAAGAAGAAGCTGTTGGGGGTTTTCCACGGCCACCAGCTATGCTGCCTGCACTAAGTTTTACTTCTGCATCTTTCCCCAATAGCACAGCATTGTGTTGAGTGCTGAGGGGATGCTTCATGCTAGCACTGGTAAAATGGCCAGACACTTTCCCTCTGCTTATTAGCTTCCGACAGTGTTTGCACTTTCCATAGCGCCCTTTTTCAACATTTTCAAAGTGCTCCCAAATTGGGGCGCGCATAGCCTTGGAGTGTACCTTGGGTGCTGCTCCTACTGCTCGGGGTGGATGAACAGAGGCAGAACTAGTGGTGGTGGGACTGGTGGTAACAGTACTGGCCAATGTGGGACTGCTAATTGCTTTAGCTTTAGATTTGCTAGGTTTTGCTGCTGCTGCTGGTGGTGATGGTGATGATCGTAGCGGAGAAGGCGGAGGCTCAGGGGAAAATTGTGCACTAGTCATTTGGACACTGCTCCCTGAGGAATCTGATTCCTGACCACTCATCTCCTCTACTTCCTCTGCCTCATAGTCTAGTTCTTCATTAGCCAGATCGAATGGAATTCCTGCTAGGCTGGAGCTAAGACTGATATCGTCGTGAGACTCGTGACTAGTAGTAGTGCGAGCAGGAAGAATAGACTCTGCACTTGGCCTCTCAGTCTCAGGCTCCTCTGCTACCTCGCTAGGTGGAGTTCCACTATGTGTAGCCCTCTCTCTAACTGTCTTTACAAAAATGTTGTAAGGACTTGGTGGCTTGCTAGAGGTACTAGGAGGATATGGTGTGGCGGTACCAGTGGGAACAGTAGGCGCAGCACTAGTGGTGGTAGAGGCGGTAGAGGTGGGGGTGGGGGTGGTGGTTTTCCCTACAAAGGAATGAGATCGCTTTGGTTTGGGACCCCTCTGAGTCTTGCTGCCAATTTGGCTCTGCTTGGTACCTTGCATGCTGCTTGTGGATGGGGAAGATGCTGCTTGGGGGGGCATGGCTTGACCATCGACTGAGATGGCAGCATAGTGCGAGAGCTCTGTGCGGATTTGGGCTTTTTTCATTAAAAAAAACAGCATTCAACTGTGGACCCGTTCCAGAATCGAACTACTACTGGACTGATTGGAAGATGCAAAAGCAGAAGTTTTCAACCAAAACTTCGGGTGCCTCGAAACCTGTGGAAAAGCTTGTGATTGAAGACACTGAATCCCCACGTAAGAAACAGGCTAAGATGGGTGAGGAGTTTGAGAGATCAGGTATGACTGTTATGGAACCTCGATTGATTAAGCTGCTTACGGATCTCAGGAATGGGATTCGTGATGATTTGATGAAAGAGATTTCCATTCTTAAGAAGGATATAAACGAACTGGACATTCAAGTGGATCGTACTGAACAGGCTTTTGGTCTGCAGAAGAACTCACATTTAGAGTTAGAAAAGCGTGTGGATCTGCTTGAACACCAACTCGAGCTAAGTAAACTAAAAATTGCTGATTTGGAAGATCGTAGTAGGCGCAATAATATACGGATCAGAAATATACCTGAATCCATACAAAATCAAGATCTAGGCGCATATGTTAAAAAAATTATTGGCTTGGTCCTGAAAAATCGTGCTGAACCAGAGATTTTAATTGACCGTTGCCATAGGCTGCCGAAGTCCAACCGAGCTCCTAAGGAGGCTGCAAGGGACACTATAGCACGATTACATTTCTTCCATGTTAAGGATGAGTTCCTGGCTGCTGTGAGAATGGGTGCTAATCTCTGTGAGGAGTATACAAACCTCCAATTTTTTCAAGATTTTTCTGCTTTCACTATGTCACGAAGAAAAGATTTTCAATTTCTTACAAGGGAATTACAAGCTCTGAATATCCGATACAGATGGGGATTCCCTGTTAAAGTTTTATTTAGGCATGACGGTCAGAACTATGTTATAACATCACCGGAAGAGGGAAAGGATTTTTTACAAATATTTTCGCCAAGACATCACGAATCTAAGGGACAAAGAGTTGATCGCAGAAGGCATACCAAAGTTGCAGAAGCTGCAGCTATATTGGATGAAGAAGCCATTATTGCGGAGTAATAGGTTTGATTTATTGATATGTGCTCTATACATATAGACATTGGTTTTTTTTTCCGTGTTTTTCTATTTTTTGTTTTCTTTTTGCAAGTTGATGGCGCTGACCGGGCGTGCCACACCTATTTCAAATCTCTGGAATTTCCCTATTCTTCTATTGTTCTCAGGAGTAAACAACCGGAACTTCTTTGTTAAATAAACATTGCAGTATCTCTGCAGGAGCATGGATATGTTGTTAAGAAACACTGCTACAGGGACACTGCCCAGCTATTGTTTTAAAACTATCCATATATTTTTGAGATCTTTTTTAACTGTCTTAATTCGAACTGGCTACTTGTTGATAATGTTTCTTTTTTATTATTTATTTATTTTCATTTTTATTTGTTTTCTTTTGTTTCTATTTTTTTCTTATTATTTTGTGTTTCTTTTTTTAATTCTTTTTTAATTTAGTTTTTTATTTTTATGTGTGGGTCTTTAATGGATTTCTTTTATTTATTTTTTTTTTCATTCGTTTTTATGCAACGTTATTAATTATTACATTATCCCTGTCCTCACTGTTCTCTCGCTACCCCCCCAACAGTAAGGCCTTTTTTTTTTACCATCAATGGAGAGGAGTATATTTTTCATTTCTTTTTACTCCTCTCTTTGGGCCTATTTTTTATCTTTGGTATATATTTTATTTGTTCCAAATTTAGTTGGTTCCCCATTAGGAAGGGAATCATTTCTTTTTTAGTTTTGTTGTTTTTCCCCTACCCATTTGTAATCAATGGAAGCTCTTGTGTGATACTTATTTTGTTTATTTTGGTTCTCTAGCTGTGCGTGCTTGTACCTCCTTTACAATAGCCTTTCATGTTTTTAAAATTTGATGTGTTAGGCCCAATCCCTTTATTTTGTGTTTTAGCCATTTACAGTCTTGTGTTCATTTTTGCTGTTCCTTATAATCAATGGTATTGAAAATAATGTCCTTTAATGTTAAGGGATTGGGCTCTTTTCATAAAAGAAGGCTGTTGTTGAAGGAGGCTAGGAAGAAGCATGTAGATGTTTTGTGCATACAGGAGTCCCACTTTAAAAATGATTTTAATCCCCACATTTTTACTAGGTATTATCCCATTCAATTTCATTCTAAGTTTTCTTCAAAGGCTAGGGGAACTTCTATTTTTTTTAACAAATCATTGGCTATCAAGACTTTGACAACTATTATTGATCCTGACGGTAGATATGTGTTATGGGTGGGTAAAGTGAATAACGTAGATTATTCCATTTTCAATGTTTATTTTCCAACGAGTTCCCAATTTCAATTTCAATATTTAAAAAACGTTATGCAACCAGCTCTTGATGAATGTAGGGGGAGAGTGATTGTTTGTGGTGATACTAATTTCGTATTGGACCCTGAAAGTGATGTCTCGAGGGAGGACTCCTCTCCTTATATGTCCACTGCAAAGAGGTGCTCCAAATTGTTGCAATCCAAATGTTACTATGATGTGTGGCGTCTCCTACATCCTAATGAAAGAGATTATACTTTTTACTCAGCTGGCCACAATATGTACTCTCGTATCGATCGCTTTCTAGTGCCTGAAAATATGTTAGCTTTCATTGAGAAAGCTGAAATTTTAGATTTTAAATGGTCAGATCATGCTCCTATTACTTTGGGTATTCATGAAACAATACCACATATCCCTTATAGACCTTGGAGACTAAATGATTTCATTTTGAATAACATAGATGAACAAATCTTGGCTGAAAAAACGTTATCTTCATATTTTGACGAAAACATTACTGAAGATATTCCATATTCTACTATTTGGAATGCTCATAAGGCTGTGTTAAGAGGTCATTTTATTCAGAGAAATTCTTATATTAGGAAAACATCGTCTGCAAATGTTAAAACTTTGGAGAAAGAATTATATAATTTAAATTTAGCAAATAAGTTAGGCCCTTCTTTCTCTGTTTCAGCTTTAATTAAAGACGTGAAAACAAAATTGGATAGACTTAATTTGGAAAAGACTGCTAAAACTTTACGATCTTTAAAAATGTTATTTTACTCAAAGGGTAATAAAGCCTCTAATTTATTAGCGAATAAATTAAAACAAAAAACTATACAATCTAGAATAGCTTATATATTGGATGATTCTGGCCAGAAAATTTTACATCCTAGGGACATTTCTAATTCTTTTGCTGCATATTATAAGTCACTTTATAACCTTAAAGATTCCCCTCTGGAAACACAACCAATCTCTGCTAAAATAACTGAATTTTTGGATAAAATTAATCTCCCTAGAATCCCTGATTTTCATGTTGAATTTCTTGAGTCGGACATTTCTTTGGAGGAGGTGCTTCAAGCTATTAAAGATACTCCATCTGGTAAGGCACCGGGTCCTGATGGTTTTTCTGCTCTATACTATCACAAATTTAAAAATATCTTATTGCCACATTTAACGAAATTGTTTAACGAATATTGGAAAAATGGCTATATTCCTGATGAATCCCTTTGTGCCCAAATTTCTACTTTACCTAAACCCGGGAAGGAACCTGATAGGTGTTCCAATTTTAGGCCCATTTCTCTAATTAATAATGACACCAAATTATACTCGAAAATATTAGCTAATCGTATCTCAAATTTATTGGCTCTGCTTGTTCATAATGATCAAGTAGGTTTTATTCCCAGACGTCAAGCAACAGACAATATGAGACGTTTTATCAATTTGATCTCATATATTCAAAAATCTAAATACCCCTCTTTATTTTTATCACTTGATGCTGAAAAGGCATTTGATAGGGTCCATTGGGGATATTTGGAAGATGTTTTGATTCGGTTTGGGTTCCCAGCTGCTTTGAGAAAAGCTATTTTTGCTTTGTATCAGAAGCCTACTGCAAAAGTGCTGGCCTCTGGAGTTTTGTCCGACTCATTCTCTTTATCCAATGGGACTAGGCAGGGTTGCCCTTTGTCACCTTTACTTTTTGCTTTAGCTATTGAACCTTTGGCTGAGGCAATAAGAGTTGATAGTAATATTCAGGGTGTTACAATAGATGGAGATACTCACAAATTGGGTTTATTTGCAGACGATGTAATTCTTACGTTAAGTGATCCAGCTACTTCTATGGGTCATTTATTTTCTCTTCTTAGAGAATTTCGTGAAGTGTCCTTTTATAAAATTAATGATACCAAAACACAGGCATTACCATTCCATATAAAGAGGAATGATTTGACTGCTCTTAAAAGATCGTATGACTTTGACTGGAGGAAGACCTTTATTTCCTATTTAGGCATTAATTTATGTAAAAATTTAACACATATGTATGCTTACAATTTAAAGACTTTTTTGGCCCTCTTTGCTACTGGATCTTGAGAGGTGGGACAATCTTGAGATTTCATGGTTGGGTAGAATACACTCCATTAAGATGGTTATTCTCCCTAAGATTTTGTATTTTTTAAGAGCCATACCTTTAAGTGTGCCTATTTCTTTTTTTGATTCGGTGCGTTCTGCGCTCATAAAGTTTATCTGGAGGAAGAAGCCTAGCAGAGTCAAATTTACCACTTTGACTAATTCTAGAGACTTTCGGATTGGGGGTGCCAGATTTTAGGAATTATTATTATGCATCGAATGCTTCTGGCGCTTTCAAATTTAATTTGGACAGGGATTGGCCTAGATGGCTTATTATGGAAATTAATAAACTAAAACCTTTTTGTATAAAAGATGTTTTATGGGTTTCACATGCTAATCGGCCCAAGTTTACAAAAATGTACCCCTCAACTAAATTGGCTATACTCTCTTGGGATAGATTATTTAATAAATTACCAGGTTCTATTACTTGGTCCAGGGAGATGTCACTTAGTTCCTTGAGATATGTTCTTCCAGACCTAGATATAGATTACTGGAATGGCAAACATATTTTTTCTATTAATGATTTCTTTAAGAATAATTCGGCTCTATCATTTACAAAATTACAAAAAAAATATAATTTAGATGCTGACAGGCAATGTGATTATGACTTCATTCTTCAAATTATTCAAGAACGATTTAATATCGTTAATTTTGATGTGGATCAGTCTCGTTTAGCTTTGACTGATATAGAGACAGTTTATATTAATGCCCCGGACCTAACAGGTACTATCTCATTGTGTTACTCTTCCCTCTCCTCGAAGGTTTCAGAAAAACTTAAATTTTTATCGGCCTGGGAAGAGGAATTAGGTAAAACATACGATCTAGCTGTCTGGAATGATGTGTTTTCTGGACTAAGGGGCATAACACAATGCGCACAACATTTTGAAAATCATTTTAAGATAATATACAGATGGTACCTGACCCCGGAAAGGCTTTTTCGCATGAAGATGACTACAAGTTTTAAATGTTGGAGAGGCTGTAATGGCCCAGGTAATCTCCTTCATATTTTTTGGGATTGTCCATTAATTAAACCTATGTGGGACTCTTTATTACCAATAATTAAGCTTATGAATAGCGAGATTGAGGTACTTGGTCCAGAACTATGTATTTTTAAACATTTTCCGTCTGATTTGCCTAAAATAGATAAGATCATCATAGGTCATTTGCTGATTGCAGCTACTATCCTTATCCCTAAGTATTGGAAAACAGGAGTTGTTCCGACTATAAAAGAAATCTTGTATATAACCTTGGAGAATAAATCTTATGAATCTTCCATTAGGCCACCCTAAATAAAACACAACTTTTATTTTTTTGGGACACCTGGGAAGAGAAAATTAGAAATAAATTTTTACTTTAGTTTATCTTTTTTGTTCCTTTAGATTATTATTTTTTTAATTTTACATTTCTGCACGCTTCTTCTTAATTTTTCATCCATATGTATTTTTTTTATATAGCGAGATAACTTTGGTTAAAGTGAAGACAGAGACTTCCAGATTGAAGATTTTAATAATTTACATTTCCATATTCCCCCCTGTTCCCCCCCCTTGTTTTTTTTTCTCTTTCGAGTGATAATTGTTGTAACTACAATTTCCCAAATCTATGGTTTCAATTTGAATTATTATTGCACACTGTATATTGTATGTACGATACTATTTGACAGTCTCATGTGTTTGATGTTATAGTTACATTTATTTTTGTTTTGTATTTTATAAAACTGTAATAAAAATTATTTGAAAAGATGCTGCTTGGGGCAAAAGGCACTTCTTTTTAGTCACTGGGCTGGTACTACTTGTGCTACCCTTTAACTTTGAACGTGCTTCTGGTGCTTTAGGCTTTCCGTAAAAAACCATAGAGCTTTTGGTGCCTTTCCTTTACTTGATGAGCCTTCAAGCAATGCTTCCCCAAATGATAAGCGAGAGCTTGGCCTACTTGGCCGACTAGACTGACGCAAAGGCTGCATCTTAGACCTGGTGGTGGTGCTGGTGGTGGTGGTGCTGGTGGTGGTGGTAGATGGAGCTTGTCCCTCCTTAGTCCCAAAAGGAGGATCCATTTCAAATTTTGTGTTGTGTGTGTAGTGTAGTGTAGTGTAGTGTAGTGTTTAAAAAACTATAAAAAAAATAAAATAAAAATAAAATAAAAATAAAAAAAAGGAAAAACGAATTAAAGACAAAAAAATTAGAAGAAGTTCTCTTCAGTGCTACTGCTTAAAAAGTAAAACTATGCACTACTGCACTGTGCTGTTGTGTGCAATCTGCCAAAGTGCTAAAGTTATTTAAATTATTAACTCAAGATTAACTATTTAATAACTAGCAGTATTTTATTTTTAATTTGAATTTACACGGGCCTAAGAGCTTAGCCTACTACTATGCTAGCCTAAAGTTCCTTACTATAAGTCAGGCAGACGCTCTCAAACCACTAAGCTAAAGTGAGGTTAAATCAGATTCAGTATATGATTTATTAATTAATATTAAGTTATATAATAATTTACTTATATATTATGTATTATAGATAGAAGAATATAGATTATGAATTAGAATTTAGAATTAGAATTACTTATATTATAGATTATGAATTAGAATTTATATTGTTATATATTATTTATAATATATTATAGATTAAGATTAAAGAAGATTAGAATTATTTAGTCATGGATCTGGCATTTGTCTAATGGTTTTATGGCCCCTCTAACCAGGGAGTGAACTGACCAAAGATGCTTTGATTGAACCATATCTGTCCATTGGATCTCTACTAGTCCAACTAATTTACTGCTGAACAAATTCCCCAATACCTCTGTGTTTATCTAATGTCTTTGTTAATGTGTGAATTGTGCTTTTGTATTTAGATAAGTCTGTGTTAGCTTCATTAATGCCTGAGGAAGGGACCTAACAACTTGGTCTCGAAAGCTCGCAATCAAACTCTCAGTTAGCCAATAAATTGTATCATTTTAACTATACTTTTCTCCTATATATATATGACAAATATATATATATATATACATAATATTATAATGAACTATTAAATTATAGATTCTATAAAATTATTATTTATAAATTCTATTTAATTT